>NW_008794836.1:1237350-1273246 GCF_000699145.1 Aptenodytes forsteri
CAGGCTTCTTCAAGATTTTTTTTTTTTTTTTTTTTGTGAGATTTTGAACCACATGCTTTCTTGGTCTAAAAGTGGTCATTCTTCCTCCAGAAGACAGGATGATGCTTATCCAGCATAAGCCTTCTCTTTAATGTCGCCGTATTAGTGGTGATTTGCTATTGACCTTAGTTTCCTTTTGTTAGACAACTTGCAGCAAGAGTTTAAATTCTCTTTGGAAGAGCCTGTTTGTGAATATATGAAATAACCAAAATAATGTTGGTTTAAGGTGAATGCAGCCCGTGCTGTACAGCATTATTTACCCAGAGGTTGTACCGTTCATCGTTCAGCCATGAACTTGGATCTATTAGCTAAGCTGGCATCAGGTGCTATAGACGTTGGATTTCCCTGTTTCCCAGTATGCTAAGCTGACTTTTAATTCTGTATTCGGAATCTTGGCCGAGATGAGATTTTGTGTGTTTGTTTTGTTCTGTTTTTCAGAGGCTGCTTAATCTCAGTCTCTAGTTTTTAAGGAAGAGAGGTGGAATTAATGAATATATGAAAGCATTAGAGATCTGAACATAGGGAAGAAATAACATTGTGTTTGGGCAGAAAATGCTCTTTGTAAAGATCTTATAGATACTGATGGCTGCTTAAATATATGCCAGAACTGTTCGTATGAAAAAAGTACGAGTGAAACTGGGCTAGCCCAGATTAGTTAGCAGAAACCTAACCGGTTTTTTTTTGTTTGTTTTGTTTTATTCCCCCCGACCCGCTCCCCACCCCGTGATGGTGGGACAAATTCATTTAGCCGTTGATGATCTTGCATACTTTTCCACTCACACAAGTGCAGTCAGAAATGCTATGAGAAGATTACTGTTACGGTCAGAACAAGTAAGACAGAATTTGTGTGCAGGCAAGGTATTTTAAAGGAGTTAGGGGGAGAAAAAGCATTATTAAAGGATGTATATAATGGAAAGGATGTATATCCGTTGCATGCAAGGAAAACTTCTTGAGTTGCTTTATCTCACTGTAGCCTTACTTAGAGTCCTGTAATTACAGGCTGATAATTTCTTCCTGAAATACAAATTAAGTAGATCTGTATCTGATCACAGGCTTGATGCAGTTTTGAAAAATATTTTAATTTAGAACTCTCATGCTTTGCAAAAAACTCACCAGAAAACACAGCTTGTCACTGGAAATAACTTCAGTCTGTACACAAGGCCTTGTACTTGTCCATCGGTACTACAATCTCTTTTTTTACATAAAAAGTAAAAGAAGTCAGATTTGGTGTTTTCAAAACCAACGGGTGCTCAGAATATCTTGTAATGACTGCCCGTGGACTGGAGGGGAGGGAAGAGAGTTGAATGGAAAATGAATTAGATTCTTAGGCTGTGGAAGGGGGAACATTCCTGCACAGAGAAGCGACTCTGGAGATAAGTTTTAATTTCCTGAGTTCCAGTCTCTATATAGGAACATTGAAAGACTTCCTTCCTGATAACCAAGTCAAGCCAGGGGCTATATTAAACGATGTGTTTCTGTATATAATTGCGTGCTCGTATATGTATTTGCATACTCACAGTATAAATACAAATAGTGTATCTGTAATGATAGAAGTCAACCTTTAAACGTGTTGCATGTATTCAAGGTCTGGCATGTATACTACTCCTGAGGTGACGTAATATATCAATATCTATTTAGACTTTTATAAAGGATCTCTTTCATACTTTGTCTCTACGTGAAAAACAAAACCCAATTAAAAACAAAAATGAAAAAACCACCCTCCGCAACCACTTGTCTCGCATTTTTAAGAGGACCTGGGTTATGGAGCACCTTTAAGAACGATCAAGTCACTGAGGTAGATGTGTTACAGGTTTCTAATGCACATATCTCCTGTATATGCAATATTGTTATAACCATTTCTGTCTTACTAAGGTCTCATTGTTCCGTGATTGCTTAGACAAAACCATGAAGCTCGCTATGAGTGATATCTTAGTAAGCATTTCAGGAACAAATATTAGGAGACTTTTTCTTTGTTTGTTTACAGGAGGCACAAAGCATTTACAAAAAAGTACAGGTCACCCCAAATTCTGCATTTGCAAAACTTAGTTTCAGAGCCTCAGACTATGTTTTGTTTTAGCAATTAGTTTCTAGTAAAACTGTTTTAATTTGCTGTTTCCATCTTTGGTTCTTTCCAAATCCCACAGTTTTTCTTCATATTTTTGGGATTTTGGGATAAAACCATATGTCTAAATAAGTAATATTGTGCTAAGCAGAACCACAGTATAACTTGCTTTGTGAAGCACAGATTTACTTGAATTCCAGACCATTGTCTAGATATCCCAAACTAAAATACAATTACTTACATCCCTCATTGCAGTTTGTGTAACAGCATCAGAATTAAAGGTATTACTGAGCTGTTCTATGTTTATCAGTTAACCTACTGTCATGTCAGATACGTTGCTTAATTTCTATGAGCTTTTAGTGTTATAGGTTTTAGTTCCACTTGTCAATAGCTCTTTCTTACAATTAATTTTTTTCGTAACCATTCATAATTAAAAATTAGCCCCAGAGTATCTATTTTGTATTACAATGAAAGAATTTGTATTGGCTTATATGATTTTAGAAAGCACCAAATGTAGATCTATTGACGGTATACAAGATTGGAAAATGACTTTCAATTATTTCTAAATTGGACAAGCCTATTTATTGTATAAATGGAACTTTATAGATGGTGTAATTGTTTGACTTTTTCTTTAGAACAACTTTGGAAAAAGGGAAAAAAGCCATAAACTTAAAGAGATTCTGATGGCGCTAAAGTGTTGCCAAGCAAACCATAAAAGATAAATCAAACTATAATTCTATAGAAAAGCTATGAAAGACTCCTACATATGTGCTGTAGTTGTTTTTGGGTTCCTGAAGCTGCTTGTGTGTAAAGTCAGCTGTGGAAATGGCTATCTAGCTAAAAGCTATGATTCCTGCAGCTTGACTGTTGTGGGGAGATTTTTTTTCTGTGAAAACAGTTGTAAAGTGGAACATCTGAAAAATATGTTCCATGCAAAATGGATCTTCACACACATTTATTTTGACATTTAGGTTTGATTTGAGAGAGAGAGAAGATTCTGAAATAGCCATTCACAGATGGCTTGTGCGGGTTTTATTTTTTTTATATGCTTCTCTGTGTTTTTGGTTTGGGGTGGATTTTTTTGCATGTGTTTGCAGACTTGTCAATCCCCTTCTTCCCCCAGATCACATGTTTAATTTTTTATGACTTGAATTTTTGTCCTTTTTTCCAGAAGCTGATGTTTAAAAAATAAAAAGAAAAAAGGAAAAGGGGCAAAAGTCTCCCACCCCAACCGCAAAACAACAAACCACCCCAAACCAAACAAACAAATAAAACCCCTCAAATTTCCCCCCCCCCATCCAAACTCTACTCACCACCCTAAGGTATAGCTTCCTATGATAAAAAATTTCTTGGCAGTGAGTGAGAATTTATGCATTTTGTGGACTTTGATAATACAGTGGAAAATTCTTCAGGAAGCACCAAATTCTCCCATCTTGATGCCTTCAGCAACGAGTAGATGTGGGGAGTCCAGAGGGCCCTGTGCTCTCGACTGGGGGAGCGCGGCGGGCAAAACCTGGTGCATGTTCAGCTAGACGGGTGAAATGCAGACGTTGTGTATCTGGCCACCCTTCCACAGGGCTGGACTCGACCTCTGCAGCCTTTACTGATGGGAGTAAGCCTTTCCAGGTGGGAGTCAGGAGTGAATTGTTAGAGCCTGTCTGTTTTCTTTTGAAGGTATTGAGTGAAAGCTGTTGCCGTTAAATTGTGGTTGTGAAACGTTCCTGAGAAGCAGGTCCATCTGTGTGTGAGGAATAAAAACTCTGAGTGGCGCTGGTAATCTCTTCTTTGTGAAACGTCGGTGTGAAATATCCCTGTATTCCAACTGTAATTATGAAATGAATATTCAATGTATTCAGTTATTTTTCTTTAAGGAAACCAGATGTTGATCTTGCACTGAATGCCATCAGTGATACATCTCTTTGTTTTGTTTTTAATCCCAGAAGAAGTTAGCTGTATACAACAAGATGCAGGAGTCTCTGGAAGTGACCCTTCCCAGCAAGCAAGAGGAGGATGAGAAAGACCAGCCTGCCGAGATGGAGTACCTTAACTCTCGCTGCGTCCTTTTCACTTACTTCCAGGGAGACATTGGTTCAGTAGTGGATGAACACTTCTCAAGAGCTTTGAGCCAAGCCAGTAGCTTCAATCCAGAAACTGCCCTTACCAAGAGCAAGGCAGGGCTAAGTCCTCTGTGGAGAGGTAAGAGGAGCAGTAACTTGCTCTCTGTGGTGTGGCTTGCTCGGTCTGTGTCATGGTAATGCATATTGCATTGCAGCTGAAAATTTGCTTCTCTGTGGAGGTGGAAAAATTACCCTCAAATTTGAAAGAACCAAGATGCTTCTTGGGGTTGAGTGATCTGAAGTGTTAAAAGGGGGAAAGAGGCGCCAAAGGAATGGAAGAAGCAGGCACCTCCCTCTCTTGCCATAGCCCGCGGCTCCGCCGAGGCCTGGAAAGAACAGGCCAGAGCTTGTGTGGCTTCACAAATGTCTGCTGCAAGGTTGGAGGCTTATTTTTAAGCTCCAAGCGTGAAACTTGGTCTGTGAGGCAAGAGCAAAGCTGTTCGGGATGCTGGCCTTGGACGTGAGGAGACCCATGCAGCCTTCTTGGGTGACTTTGCCAGGCGATTATGATTTGTCTACGGCTGCTTTCCAGGTAGGGAGGAGCCAGCACAGGCTGGAACAGGTTTGGGTGCAAGCCCTGGCCCACGTGGCTGCAGCCGTATGGTGTGGTGCATTGCAGCCTGCCCACGGGCAGAGCTCACGGGGGAGATACATCCATCGCTCCTGCTTCTGAACAGGGAGTAGTCACGTGGTAGGTGCTGCGAGGCATTTGCATACTGCCATAATACTTATGTCTTGTAATGCATATGAGCATGATCAACGATAGCGGATCTTGCCAGATAAACTGGGTAGACCTTATAGATAAGAGTTCAAAATTGGTGGCTGGAGAAAGTGTGCTGGTAAGACGCTATTTCCATTTTGTTGAATGTGGCAGTCTGGGTAGTTTTTCGGATCCACAGCTGCATCATTTCTGATCATGTCCTTATGTGGACTGGCAAAGGGCCATGAACTAAGTGTTGTGAGCAATGGCCTTGCATCGGGTTGGGTGAGAGAGACACCCTGAGGATCCTTGTAGGAGTAGTGGTGTTCATAATCAGCGATGTTGAGGTGAGAGTGTACTGATGAAAGTCACAGATAATAAAGAGAGACGGGATTTTTGGAAACCGCTATGAAGAGAAAAATAGCACAGAAGGACTTGCTTTCCAGAAGGATGATGACAAATCCGAGGAAGTTTAAGCAAAGGTCAGCACAAGTGGCTAGGGAGCTAGAGGAATTTATGGCTTGAGCCGGGACCATTAATGTTAACGGGAAATTTTCCGTCGAGTCGACTAAGAGCAGGATTGAACCTGTGCTTACTAAAAAGGAGACTGGAGCATTTATAAATGGCCCAGACAGGCTATAAATGTTTTAGAGATGGGATCAAGGCAGTCCCCAGAGACCCCATGCCTACAGCAAGCCCTCTTTACTGAGCTTGGAGACATACCATGGGTGATGACACAAGTCTTCTCTTTGGCCTCAGACATACCCTGCTGTTTTTCCCTGGCTCCCCCCATGGTTGCACAGCCCTCCCCAGAGGGCTCTGCAGGGGACAGGGTGGCCTGGCGTAAGGGTTCTTCAGCCGTGCTGCCTCCTGACCCAGCGTGCCCCTTGCTGTCGGCAGGGAACGGAGGTCTGCGTGTCCTGAAAGTCTTCTGGGAGTAAAGTAAGGGGATATGCCCTCTGCCGTCACTGCACCTGCTGAAGTGGTATGAAAAGCCCCAGGGAGGCTGCTGGGCAGGGCTGCTTGGTTCTGCGCTGTGGACGCTGAGAAAGCTGGGGGTATTTGCTTCTCCAGAGAAGAGAAGGTGATAAGAGTTTCATCAGGCCAAAATGAGTTTCTGAAACGTGCCTGCTTGAAAAAAGTGGGGAAGGAGCGATGCTAACACCTTGGTCTTCTGGTTCATGTACAGTTGTCAAAGATGCTCAGTTACAGCAAATGGATGTGAATTTGTATGCCATTACCTACAGAAGTTAAAATATCATTAGCTTGAAGATCTTTTATAAATAACCTTCATGGGTAGTCAGAATTTTTGTCAATAAATTACTCAAAGATAAATTTTAAAAAAAAAAGCTTTTGTGTTTGCAATAGCTGTTTTGGAAGGCACAGATCTAAATGGAAAGTGTGTGGGCATAAACTGGCTACTCAGCTCACTGCGTTATTTCTCCTGTACCTGAAAGGAGGGATTAGTAATGTTTTCTGCTTTTTTTTTTTCATCTTGTTGTGGGATTTTTTTAGTGTCCTGATGGAAGAGCAAACTGTCATTTCATCATTAAGGTGATACGGTGGGGTTTTTTTGTTTCTAGGAGGGATTTTGCTTAAGTATAGAAAATAGAACCTGTTGTCCTGAAAAGAGCAAGTTTTCATCTTTTGTATGTTGAAAATACTGATCAGTTTAGGCTAAAATTAACTTCAAAACTGACTTTTTATAAAACATAGTTCCCTACAACAGGCTCCGGTAACGTGGACTTTGAGGTGAGGAATTGAAGGTGTAGCTACGTGATTCTTTTGCAGGGGCTAATGGAACTAATGATACCTTGAAACTAATGTTACCTTAACGGTATTTTTATCAACATGTTTTTCCTAGCTGAAAGTGTTGGGTTTTTGTCTGCCTTGTTTTTTTGTTTTGTTTTGTTTTTTTCCCCTCTTGCCTTAACTGAGAAGTAATGTTGTACTACAGAAAATTCCATACATTGTCTTCTTTACAGCATGTGCACTTTGGCATATTTTCAGTGCGTGTTGGCCAGCCACCGTGAACATTTGCATTAGTCACCGCTTCGTGGTATCTGAGATGTTGCCATCTCCCTGCCTTCTTGGTTTTTTGTTTTGTTTTGTTTTTTTCCTCTCTTGCCTTAACTGAGAAGTAATGTTGTACTACAGAAAATTCCATACATTGTCTTCTTTACAGCATGTGCACTTTGGCATATTTTCAGTGCGTGTTGGCCAGCCACCGTGAACATTTGCATTAGTCACCGCTTCGTGGTATCTGAGATGTTGCCATCTCCCTGCCTCCCTGTACTTAGAATAGGAAATTGTGGTAACTGCAGTATCTTTCCTGGCAGACGATTTTTGTTAAATGCCTCCTTCCCTGCTCCTGAAAGCCCGTGGAAGCTACTCAGATTATTTTTTTTTTTTCTTTCTCAAGGACAGTGCTGAAATGGTTGTTTCTCCATTGCCATGTCCCATAGAGGCCAGGTATCTGACATGATGGTAACTGTAAAGATAATTGGTTGTGCTCGCTGTTTTAAAGGTGGGAAGGAAAGGAGACCCTTCAAACACCATGAAAATGTGTGGTGGCTGGGGTTTGCGGTTCAACACAGAGATGGTTCTTGTTGATGGGGTTGCTGCACGCTTGATATTTAGTAGCATCCTCTGTGAGCACTCAGGATGAAGTTTTCTTGCATGTTCATATAACCTGGATGGACCCTGTATCTGCAGTGACATGACTTGACCTTGACCAGTGAGGTTGGTCCCTGCAGTTACACTCAGTGGTGTCTCAGTGGGGGACGACCCATGACAGTTTCTGACAGTGGTAATGGCTTTGTGAAATGTGCACAGATTTGAAAAATGGAGATGACCAAACATGTTCTCTGTGGCCTAGACCTTCTGCATGATTGGTAAAGCCAAGCTGGTATGCAATCTGGGATGAATTCATATTGGCAAATCCAGTGGTTTAAAGTGCTCTCTCCTGGTATTAAAGTTGTCCTGCAGATACTTTGTGGTTTTCTGTGCTTTTTTGAAGTGAGATGGTTTGGATTTAGGGCTTTTCCATGCAGATAACAGCCAGATAGTTTCCAAAAACTCTCGATTACAGAGATTAATTTTCCAGAATACTGGCAGTGCATTGTCAAGCTGTGCTTCTCTGTTAAGCAGTGAGGAGAACAACAGACTGGACATGAAGAAGCTTGTTTTTGCTTTTTTTTGTCAGCCCTGCTGCCAGCACTGCAAGCCATGTGCACTCTCCATCTCGGCCTAATCCCTTGTAACAAGAAACAATTTACAAACAAGGAACAATACCAATTTCAGAGGGGTGCTGAGACTTCTGTTATATGTTTGAAGCTCTCTCCAGTCTTCTAGCATGAATTACTATAGAAATACGTTGCTAAAAAAGGAAGCAACCTTTTGAAGAAAGCCATGTTGGAGTACAGTCTGCTAGATAAGCTTGCAGCCTCTGAGGCGGTTTGGCACAGAGAGAAGTTCTCTATGTTTGTCTATAGTACATTTGCAAAGTTTATTTTCAATAGCAGAAGTTAATCAGGCTCAATAAACTGCCTAAATCAAAGCCAATTGATGTGTGGAAAAAATTTCTATGGTTTTAATGGATTTTAAAACAGATACGTAAGTGTCCTAGTGATGCAGTTAGAAAACACTTTTACAGTTTTTTGTTTCCAAAGTATTTTTGTGTAAACAGCGATCAGGGGCAGGAGCATTTGAAGAATCTGTTCGTTGTCAATGGTGTCTTCACCCAAGTCTCGTTCCAGTTGCTTGTTAAACAAAGCAAAACAAAAGGTCATTTAAAAAAAAAAAAAAATTGTAAATGTTATATGGGGAACAGAGGATTCCTCGCCTCATCAAATATTAAACTTCCCTGGCTTTATTTCTCCGTAAGCTATTTTTATGACTGCTCTTTCATCAGGGGTAAAGTCCTGTATTTTTATGTTTCCATCTTTGACCAAAAAACCCCCTATTTGAGCTGAGACATATTGCATGAAGCAGTACTTTCAAACATGACCTGGCAAGAGGATTGTGAGAATGGAGATGCCAATACTTTCCTACACATCAAAAACACTAACCGCTTCTCCAAAAGAGGAATTTTTAGAATGTGATTTCATAATGTATTGAAATCCATTTAAATATAAGTTGAGCCCTAGCTGTAAGAAGCAGCGAGTCTTTTATTTCTGACAAAAACTTCTTTCAGTTACATAGGTGATTCTGCTTGTCTGATCCTATTGGGTACAGGGCAGCGTGATATATACTGTAAGGGACTAATGTCAGATGTGTTAGCTACGATCTTTATCCCGTCAAAGCATGCAATTAGTTTGAGAAGATCTGGTATTCTTCCTCTAGCCAAATGTCTCGTATTCTGCAGTGTGACTTGGTTCTCTGTCCTCAGAAGAATTTACAGCCACAACAGCTGCTTTTCTCTTCCTTCTTTTCCCTTTCTTCCTTCTTTTCCCTTTCTTCCTTCTTTTCCCTTTCTTCCTTCTTTTCCCTTTCTTCCTTCTTTTCCCTTTCTTCCTTCTTTTCCCTTTCTTCCTTCTTTTCCCTTTCTTCCTTCTTTTCCCTTTCTTCCTTCTTTTCCCTTTCTTCCTTCTTTTCCCTTTCTTCCTTCTTTTCCCTTTCTTCCTTCTTTTCCCTTTCTTCCTTCTTTTCCCTTTCTTCCTTCTTTTCCCTTTCTTCCTTCTTTTCCCTTTCTTCCTTCTTTTCCCTTTCTTCCTTCTTTTCCCTTTCTTCCTTCTTTTCCCTTTCTTCCTTCTTTTCCCTTTCTTCCTTCTTTTCCCTTTCTTCCTTCTTTTCCCTTTCTTCCTTCTTTTCCCTTTCTTCCTTCTTTTCCCTTTCTTCCTTCTTTTCCCTTTCTTCCTTCTTTTCCCTTTCTTCCTTCTTTTCCCTTTCTTCCTTCTTTTCCCTTTCTTCCTTCTTTTCCCTTTCTTCTTCTTCTTTCTCTTTTGTTTTCTTTTGTTGAGGGTGGCTAAACACTGGAACAGGTTGCCCAGAGAGAGGTTGTGGAGTTTGGATCTCAGTCAAAATCTGACTGGACACGGTCCTGGACAACCTGCTCCAGGTGACCCCACTTGAGCAGGGGGGCTTGGACTAGACGATCTCAAGAGATCCCCTCCTACCTCAACTGTCCTGTGATTCTGTGATTGCTGAGGAAGCTTGAGTTCAGCGTTACGAATTTCAGAGAGTAGAAAATCATTGTGGGGCTTTTGTCATTACATTTGTTTTTCAGCTTCAGTCATACTTCATTTCTCTCCTCTCTACCAGAAAGCTCAACAATTTCAAGCCAAAGGAGCAGTTTCCCAACATCATTTTGGACCAGCTCTTATCAGCCTCCCCCTCCACCGTGCTTAAGTGGAGTACACCCTGATTTCCCCGTTACTGCACCAGGCACCTTCCCAACAGCAGATCCCAGCAGCTGGCCAGGACACGGCCTTCATCAGACTGCCCCACCTCCTCCCCCTGCTGCATCTGAATCCTGGCATTATCCTTTAGCATCTCAGGTGAGCCCTTCGTATGCACACATGCATGACGTGTACATGCATCGCCATCACCCTCATCCACACATGCACCATCACCATCCCAGCTCGCACCGTGACCCCCGGTATGGGTCCCTGCTGATGCCTTCAGTCCGCGCAGCCAGGATTCCTGCTCCCCAGTGTGACGTGACAAAGACAGATCCCGCTGCTGTCACCAGCGCTACCTCAGCATGGGCTGGAGCCTTTCACGGAACAGTGGACATTGTACCAAGTTTTGGGTTTGACACAGGTAAGATGGTTCGATTGTGTCTGTGACTTGTTTTAGCAGGAAGAATTTGAGCAAAGAAGTGGAATCCCTGCAGCCGAAGCAGGGCTTGTTCTCAGAGCCTTCTCCAAATATATTTCCAGGAGGGAATCCCTCCTGAAATTGCTGTCAGGGCAGACGAGCTGTTAAACATCCAGCTCTTACTGCGTTTTGCTGAGGGACCTTTGTCTGCCTGGGTCCTATTCAAGCCAAATGAGTTGTGACATGATAGGTGTTTTTTGGTTTAAATCTTGTGGGAAATGGTTAATTAAACTTCCGTGTGGAAGCTTCCAGCTTGTTCAGCTAGTTCGTATGTGCATTCACCAAGATATAGCTCCAATGAGGACTGAACTAATAACTTGTCGGTACATGAGGATTGCATCTTGCTCATCTAAATTGGAACAGATCAGCATTTCCTTCCTGTGTAGTATCCAGGTGTCACATAGAGAGTAGAGATGCTGGCCGAGTTGTGTTCGCCATCAAACTAAGCTTCTTTCTGTAGGGTCTCGGCAGAGGTCTGTGAATTAGATTCATTTTACTGCAGGGTCTGTAGCCATAGGACAGCCTCCATAAACTACATCTGCATCTGCGAGCTTTGACTGGCAGGCTCTCATATCGGTGTTAGGAGCAGTCTAGCAGCCCTCACTGTTCATGGTTGCGATCAAGTGATGGGTGACTAACACTTTCCAGCACATCCATCCTGGAGCTCATATGCACTATTGAGGTCTCCTTTTTCTGCTTGGTATTTATCCGACCAGCAGCAATCCTTGCAGATTAGTACTTCTTAAACATGTTATGTTATTTATTAAGGAAATACTAGATTTACATCTCTCTTCCTTTTTCCTTAAGGTATCTGTTTGTCTGTCTTCTTGATAGCTCTAGCTAACTGATTCAATGTGTGAGAAGCACTTCCTTGCTTTGATCAGTGGGCAGGGGAACAAAGAATTGGTGGAGAAAAAAATGCTGATTCTTAAATATGAAATAATATGAACCCAAAACCCGATTATAACTGAGCTAACCTAACACAAATCTCTCTGTCATCCCTTAATAGCAACTGGGAACCAATAATCTCTTCTAAATACCATGCCACTTGCTGCCTCAAGAAATTAAGAAAAAGCGTAATAGGATTCTTAACACTGCACAATTTTATATCTATTAATAACATTTCCAGTCATGCCAATGATACAAGAGGGATTACATTTTGTGCTTTTGGGTATAAAATGATAATCTGACAAGGCTGGGATCTCAAGTTTTGCCTTTCTGACAAATTCCATAATGGGAGTGAGCCGCCTCCTCTGAAGCGTGAGCAAATTGTCACTGCCACCGGTAGAGGGGATGAGCCCCCTGCACTGACAGTAGCCCCAGCAGTCCAGCTCCAGAGCTCTGGTATTTGACTTACCTTTTGGGGACGGAGCCGAGAACTGCGTAAGGGATTGTTAGTCAGGAGAAACCACTACCTGGCTTAGGTATGAGTCCAGCCTAGCCTGTGTTTTGTTTCAGTGCTGGGCAAGTTGGTTTGCTTACTGCTACTTTGTTGGTAGTAGTACATATAACAAAGCAGGTGCTTTTTCTCTTTTCTGTAGGAACAGAGTACCTCAAAAAGGACTACGGGCCCTAGCACTGCCTTACAGGACTAATATAGCATTTGCTTGCTGCTGCCTGCTCCTTGTGAAAATCCCGTTGGAGGGGTACAGTTGGATGCTAATTTTATCAGGATCCTGATTTGGCAGTGCTTAACAGGGGCTTGCATGTCTTGTAGTTGTCTACTCAGGGTGGAAGGCAGTGGAGGAGGCCTGAACTGTTAATTTCTGGCCCATGCCTGATGTGTGGGTTTTAGTCCATGAGCTCCTGTGGGGGAAAAGAAAGAGGGGAAATGTGTGACTAGTTTGCAGGAGCAGAGGATCTCAGCAGAGCAATGTTTCACTTGTTTGTGACTATTCAAAATGCCCATGCACTGAAACATAACAGCAAGACCTTATCAGGCAGCCCCAGTTTGGCACGTAAGGCTTTGGAAACAAGGGAGCAAGCAATGAAACACAGCAGGTAGTGGTAGCCTGTGACATTACAATTATTTGCTCGCTTACCCTGCACGCTCATCTCTTCTGTGTTCTCCAAGCAGAGGCTTGCTGGGAAGGGCAGGAAGGCTCTGAGCTCCCTTTTTGGCCTTGCCTGCAGCTTGCAGATTGAAGACAAATGCTTTGGTGACAGGCATTCGAGGCGTGCTCATGGTGAAAAGAGGGAGCTCAGTTGCCCCAGTGTTTTGCACGCATCTCAAATGGTGTCATCCCAGGGGAAGGTGTGTTGTGCTGCCCGGGAGAGGAGTGGGCTGCTGAAGCACCACACTGAGTCTCATCCAGCACTCACCAGCACAGGTGAAGCTTTTCTTGCTCCACGTCCACTCCAGGGGAGGATTATACTGAATAAGTCTCCACATCACGCAGAATTTCATTACATTGAACTCTAATGTGAGACAGCAATCTCAACAGAGAGGCTAAAAACTGAAGGGCCTGGAAGAGTGTACTGGCTTTCTGCAGTGTAGAAGTGGTTTCTCCAGAGTAGGGTAAGGCCATAGCGGCAAGAAAACTTCAGTTCTGGAAGCCTTTGCTCATACGTCCCTGGAGAATAACAGACATCAACCTGTGAAGCTGTCAATATATCAGATTCCAGATGATTTATATAAAAAAAGCTCATTTGGTATATACCTAGACATTGCTTTTCAGAGCCCTTCAGATACGAAAATGATTCCGCCCTGCCCCTTACTGTGGGTCACATTTCTTGTGCTACTGTCACATGCGATTATAGAAACATTTGCAAAATTCCTCACGCTGAATTATATGGAATGGTAGCGTTGGGGTCAGGGCAGGCTGGCTGTAATCTTACCCTCTTCCAGCTACATTGTTGCATCTCTGCCCTACTAAGCCAAATATTCGATCTCATGAATGGATGATGCTGAATCACTTCAAAGGTTAAGAGGGGGTTCCCCTTGCATGCACGGTACAGTTTGGGAATTTATGTTTCAGAACAGATTGTGTGGGACATCAGTGTATCACTGTTCGTAGAGCTAACAAAGTATTGATCTGTCTGGCACATCTGTTTGAACTTACATGGTCCTGTTTTAGAGGATGAAGAGGGATTTAGCTACCCGATTCCCATTAAATGTGGCTTAATCCTCACATTGTGTGCTGCAAATTAACCCTTTTGGAAGCTTGTTTATTGGTACAAGTGGGATTAAAGAAAATGCTAGTCTACATCAAAAATCTATTAAAACTTGTTATGTTTGTGGCTGCCGGCATGCAGTGTCTTTCCAAAACTGAACTGCCCAAGCTATAATGCTCAATATAAAAGTATGTTTTATATCAAGCATTGATATAAACACATTGATATAAGCACAACATGTTTGTGCTTTAGACCACAATTCCCTGTCCTGCTGATGTCCAGCAAAGCGAGGTCAGCCTCTAGCAGCACTGACTGCAGTTCACGGCATATGTACAGAGAGCGTTGCTGCAGCCGTAATCCCACAGTGTCGGGGCTAAATCCTCATGTTCACGTTAAGGGTGCACAAGCTGAGTTGAGCACTTAAGACCAGGGAGGCGGGGAGGGGAATTGCTGTCTTGCGGTGGAGCTGATGGTTACGGCCATCGGTGTTCTCCTCAGGAGCAGGGCGGGAGGCTGCCCTGCACACTGGGCACTTCAGGTGGTCAGTCGGATCCAGCTGCGCTGGCAGCTGCCAGGTCTGCGGGCAGCCCCGTGGGGAGGAGAGCAGAGCAACTTGCCCTGCTACTGCAGAGCCTAGGACAGGAGGATATCCTGTCCTGCTGTTGGACAGATGTGCTGGAGGAGGCTTCCTGTAGCCCCAGCACACTAAAAGCAGAGCAGGATTTTGGCAGAGCTGAGGGCTGTAACTCCATCTTAAAATTGAGGTGCACATCTTTATCATGCAAAGTTATGCACAATGAGGTGCATAACTTTAAACTGAGGTGAATTAATCAACATCCTCTAGTCCTGGCTAACATTTGGAAATGCCTGTACGTCAGTGTGTCACACTGAATACGGAATTTGATTGGTCAGTCTGCTGCCTTCTGTAAAGTTGTCTCTGTTCCCCCCCCACGAGTTTGTCATTAAGTTTGTTTAAATGTTGCCACAGAACCTGCATTCTGCTTGTGTGGCAATTAGCGATAACGTTGGTATCCCAGAGACAGGGAGTTGTGCTGGTGTGGCAATACTGACTCATGCAACGCAACCGAGGATATCTTTGCTAAGAGGAAAACGTTCCTGCAGCAGGCTGCAAGCGAAAGCTTTCGGTTAGTAGCAGGGTTGCACTCGGATGACATATTAGGACTGCAGATAGCCTTGCCATGAAGAAGATGGGAATATAATGAGGACAAGGCACGGAAAGTGTTCCACATTCAGTTCTGTAACTAAGGCAACTTTAGTTTTTTGGATTGCTTTCTGTGGCTGTTTAGACTTAATAGCTATACCTTAAACCTCCTTCTTACAGTTATTTCTGTTTGTCTCAAAGACACCTAACTAGGAAGGTGTCTGTTCAGCTGGTTATTCCCCTTCTACCAGTTGCTGCCATCAGGTGGACAACCTTTTAAACAGGTGTGTGTGTCATTTTTTTTAAGCTGCTAGGAGCCATATAACCTGTTTCTCTTCTCATCAGCTTCCATTGCCTCTGGTGGCCTTTAGTGCTCCACTGGTGAACTTAAATGACTCCCTTACACTCTGATATGTTTCTGCTGTCTGACTCCCTCTTTTTTTGTTGTTGTTGTCTTTGTTTAAAAAAAATGTAAACAGCAGGGGAAAAATAACACAAAATTTTCATCACTAACTTTGAGGGAGCTTTGAAGGAAACTAACAGCAGTTTATGATGACTCTGCCTGTGAATGAAGCTGCCAGGAAAGCAAGTAACTCCTAAGCAACAAGGAGACATCCTCACTGAGTAAAGAGCCTCTGAACATGTTTTTATAGGAGTCGAGGGTTATCCCAGTTTTTCCAATCTGAAGAAATAGGTGCAAGTGCGTGTGAAATGGAGCAGAAAGCCACTGAGCAGGGCTTGGCATGCTATACCTGTGTGCTCTGCTTTCCTTGACTGTTCACTGCTGGACACAAGTGTTTGGACGCTGCTTGGGAATCCTCACATGGATAGAGCCATATGCTGTCATCTTTTATGTGACTGTTAATTGCTTTGTAGCTCAACTCTGAAATGATGTTGATCATCATTAAAGATTTAACTGTTTGTGCTCCTAAAACAAGGTGGTGGTGGTCAGATCTGAACCCATCATGCCTATTAGACTCTCTGAAAACATACGGGTTTTCCTTTGTGTTTCATTATGTGATCAGATATGAAAGTGAGAGATCCGTGCTTGGCACATGGATCTGTCAGTTTTCACAGGTTAGTGATCAAATGAACATTAAGCTTCAATGGCTGCAACATCATTGAAGTCTGGAGTCTCACCTACAGGTAGTTGATGCATTGGTCTTGGTACATTATGTAGCAGGGCAGTAGATAGTATGACACAGAGCGGAGCATTGCTGTCTATATAGCAATGATCATTTATAGTGAGAAGTGCACCTTCATTTCACAAAATGTGATTTGCTTGACTCAAAAGGTCAAGGGGCAGGTTTTAAATCAGCAAGTCCTAAGTGCCTTACTACCTCTTAAAATATGTGGCTGCACCTCTGTCCTTTTTACTTTCCCTATAAATGAACAAGAGTGTTTCTTCTTTGGGAAGTTTCATCCTCACCTCCCCCTCTATTGTCTGGATTTTAGGTATACGCCCTGTTGGGTGTAAATCTAGCGAAGACTGAAATCCCTCTGGAGCAGAGAAATCCCAGACTATAACACAGGTTCCAAGTCTATAATGCTAAAGCCACAACATAGCACCACATTTATTAGATAGTCCTCACTTTTTATAAAGGAAAATGTTAGAGGAACTCATAACAAATGCAAGCTGAAAATCATTAATTTTTCCCATATGGAAGCACTAGCCATTCTTGGCTAAAAATCTGACACTCTGTAGGTGAAATTATTTGGGTTTTTTACTTGCTGCAGGAACACTTTCCCTCTCTCTTCTGTAAGGTGAAATACCATAGAAACTGCGAGATCCTGAAGTGTCACAGGCCTTTCTAAAAGAGGTAGGGTCTGTGGCTGGCCCCTATCAGGAAAAATTATTCTGTTGCATACTGGATTGTCTGTGCAGACCTTGCTGGAGGGTTTTATCATGCCATGACATGCTCCAAACAGGGCCAAAACAAGGAAGCGCACACAGGATTTTATCAGCATTCCTGAACTGCTTGAGCCACTTAGGTGTGGTTTAAGCTTATCCCACATAAACTATAAAATTGGGAGCAATAGCAACGTTAGTAACAAGTCCGCTAGGCTGGTGGATTGTCTGTGCAGACCTTGCTGGAGGGTTTTATCATGCCATGACATGCTCCAAACAGGGCCAAAACAAGGAAGCGCACACAGGATTTTATCAGCATTCCTGAACTGCTTGAGCCACTTAGGTGTGGTTTAAGCTTATCCCACATAAACTATAAAATTGGGAGCAATAGCAACGTTAGTAACAAGTCCGCTAGGCTGGTAAGTTGTGGGTTTTTTTTTTTTCTTTTTTTTTAAATCAAAAATGTTTATCCTTACTTCAGTTGCTTGGGGAGGGGGAGGAAAAAGCTGTATCAAATTTAAATTATTTTTTTTTCTTTTCTGAAATGTAGGTCTACAGCATCAGGACAAGAGCAAGGAAACTTCTTGGTTCTGAAGTTCAGCTAAATTAAGACCAGTTTAAGCTGGAGTAAGCGCAGCTGGGCGGGCGATATAACAGTTGTCGACTCCTTCTGCATGGGGCAAAGGACACACATGAAGATGAAGAGCCAACCGTTCTGGTTTTGCTATTGAGCCTTTTGTTTGTAAGGCCGTTTATGGGTCCCACAGTGTTGGAAAAAAACAAAAACCTAACTTCTCTTTCTTTCCTCATCTGAGCCTGCTGCAGCTGGGCAACCTAACTCCTTTCTGCTCCTTTAACAGTGTTTTGTTTTGTTCAGCTTGATATTTTTATGAACAGTCTCAATTGTCAGGAAAAAGACTCTTCCTTGACTACAGTGCGCCTCCTTTCAGGAATACAGTATTTTGTAGCTCTGTTTGCATCTATTTTTGTAGAAATACAGAAAGTTTGGGTAAGGATTGATGGGCTATTTTAGGATGACATATTTTTTTAAAAAAAATTGTAAAATTGTTAAGTTCTGTTTAAAGAACTTGCTCTCAGAGAAGCACTGGCAAAAAAATGTATAAAATGCTATTTTTAGATGTCTGTGATGTGTTTGTGCATTTTGGGTTTTTTGTTTTGTTACCTCAAATGTCTATCCTTCCTTTCTTTTTAAAGAGCTAAATCTTCCTTGTTTCCACATTACTAGATTTTGATGTTTTTGTCCTTTTGTTCTAGCTTAAGCAAGTATAATTCGCACCTAAAGTTTCAGCCAAATATTTTTCCTGCTGGTGTTAGATTGTAGTAAGGGTGTTTTTATTTTCTTGCTTCTAAAGGTGGCTTTGTGCTGTGTTGATTGTCAGAAACTTGCAAACACCTTTCACATGGAGCAAAGCCTGGGGTTACAGGAACTGCATTTCCAACCCATCCATTCTTTCAAAATGGACCAAATACTCTTACGGATTTAAATCGGACATGAGTTTGGGCGTCGTCCATGATCCATTGAAGCTGTTGAACACAGTCCCCTATGGGTTATGTTTCAGGCCCTCGCAGTGCTCATAAATATCAGTATATTCTTATTTTAACTCACGAGGCAGGACTTTCAGCTAAGCCATTTCAGGGGTGGTAACTTGTAACATCAATGTTCAGGAAAGAAATGTCAGAAATGTGTGAATTGTGGAAACAAAATGTTTTCAACTAGCCTGATCTGTCTGCTGAGCACCTCAAGGAAAGCGCTGAAATTTTAAACTCCTGTTGACTTCAAAATCTGTTTGTCTAACCTAATATTTGCTGTGGGCTTTACGAGACCCCAGCTGCAGCTCTTGATTTTCGTAAGAAGTTGCATGTGCTCAGCGTGCGCAAATTCAGACTTGGCTGCTGTCTGGGTAAGAATCTGAACTTGGAAATGACGTGGCCACGTCTAGCCACAGCGCTTTGCAAGGTGTTTGGGAAACCCCGTTTCTGGGCTGGGCCTTGGGCCTGACTTGCATAATAAAGACTTTAGTTGAAGCCAAAGTGAGCACGATGCAATCCTGAATAAGGGCTGCAAGATTACCCTCGACAGCCCCCGTCCTGCGAAGGGCTGGAGCTGGGTCAGCCCCCATGCCCAACCCTAGTGACTCCAGCGTGAGTGTCAGCATGTGCTTAGGTGGGGCTGAGCGCAGGATCGGGGCACGGGTTGCCAGGTCCTAGCTGTTGCTTGGAGATGTTGCCTTTCTGCTCTGTGCACCCAGGGTCCCTCTGTAGTATTTCCCAAGGCTCTTATTACCTAGTATATTTCTGTTACCACTGTTTTCAGACATCCCTGTCTGAAAGACAAACCAGCTAAATGGAAACCAAGGCTTAAACACATGGCTGAGGTAATAAACAGTTTAGTTTTAAGGCAATGAGCATTGTAGATGTAGGTTTGTCAGGTGGAGACCACATGGATCTGCGTTTGAAAGGGGAGGGGGAGTGCTGGGGATGTGCATGCCACTCCGAGGTTCAGGCCTCCCTCCCTGCGCTGCCGCTTCTCTCCGGGCTTTATGAACTTGCTCCTACGAAGTGTTGAGCGTTCTCACTTGCCACGTGAGAGGGCTTGACATGCTGGCACTGGAGGCATTAGGATTATGTCACAGTTTGGCAAGACCCTTAAGTGTGTACCTTGCTGATTCGAAGCGTGAGACAGCGTAAAAGTGCTGAATGGACTATGCTTAAATATTACTTTAAAATAGTAGGGTTGTAGTTTCTGTGTTGGGATGCTGAATTAAATGTGGTGGGGTTTTTTTTCCTAATCTTTATAGTCCATCAGCATTTCTTTCTCTTAATAAATTTCACTCTCATGACAGTTCTATATATTATTGCTGCTCTGGTGGAGCTAGCTCCTCAATTTGTCAATGAATTTGTAATGCAATGGGAAAACTGTATGGGAGGGAACATAGTAATAGCTGCCACGGTTCACTTTCTTATCAGGACAGTATAGTTCAGGACATATCTCAAGAATAAGAGTTCTGACTTAGGAATTCTGATAGTATTAGAAATACTGGGAGGAAAAAAAAAAATCCAAGCTTTTTTAAATTTTTAATTTTTTTTTTTTTTCCTGGACTTGGCAAAGCTGGAAGGCAAAGAGGCAATGTATCGTCTTTGAACTACAGGGCTGGAGAGTTTGGGTGGCGGGGGAAGCAAAAGAAAAGGCAACATTTCTTCTTAAGGTGTAGTGTGTTTGACTTCCTGAAATAGTTTAAAGTCTAGCAAGAGCAGTCAGTTCATTGCCTTCCTTTTTGCAAGTTCAGATGATGAGGGACCTCCTCCTGTTCCCTATAGATGTCAAAGCAGGATGGGACAGGAAAAAACAGGCCCACGGTTTGCACTGGAATCCCTTTCTGGATTGTTTTATTGAGTTGATGGGTAGTGGGGATGAATATGTGGTGAAGCTATCGCCTCTTCCACCTCAAGGACTACTGTTGTGTGCCCGGTTTCCACTGCTGAACCTGTGAGTGTGCTGAAGGAACTTCTGTTGCTCTGCAGGCTCTGGGAGACAAGTGCCAATAAAAATCTGCTTTCGTCTATAGCCGTTCATGCACCCGTCAATCAACTTCGAAAGTCAAATAAAGTCTTTTTTTTTTTCCTCAGTCACTAACCATCCCCTGTACTAACAAGCGAGTTGAAAGTAAAAGCACAAGTGCATAGCAGTAGCCCTGCTTCTATGTTCTACAATTGGAAGGATGGGAAAGAAAAAACCCTTCCCTGTGACAAACTTTTAAGTAAATTCAGCAGATTTGCCTCTCTCTCTCTCTCTCATACACGCACACATACACACGCACAAATGTGCTTATGAGAAGCAGATGCTGTGATGGTTTTGTTCTTGAAAGAGGAGGGGAGCGCTTGCTCGTAACGTTGCAGTTACAGAGAATTGATGGCAGTGAGAAAGAAACAGAAATGTTAAGACTGCTCATGTTTCCACAGATAGGAAAAAAAGGCCCTTAAAATCAGGTCACAGACAAGTTATGTGTCTTAAAGCATTACTAAAGGAGTTGTTTCATTCTTTTTGTGTGTGGTGAGTTCTGATGCTGACCCAAGAAAGTGGATGATTCATTTTGCGAGGACTTATAAAACATGATGTACTCTGTCACTATTTCTGGGAGAACATAGGGAAATTATTGTTTTATTTCAAGAAAATCTACGTACTAAACTCCTTAAAATTGTCCAGGATTTGATTTTATTCCTATGAATGTTGAGAAATCTGCTGTCAATTTTTGTGTCTTCATTTGAAGACTGGGAGGGTTCAAGGTTTTCACCAGTTTTTGAAAAGCAGATACCAGCTTGTTTCAACTGGGCATTTCCGTCCCAACAAGATGATGGAATAGTGCAGCAACTGACTGCCCGGCAGATTTGATTTCTGGAGAGCTGAATAAGGTACACTTGGCAATAGTAAAATGCACTTTGATCTGTGTTCCTCTCCTCCCCAGACACACAAATTCAGTTATCAGTTTATCTCATACCTCTTTCATAGTGTGAAGATCTTCAGTGAATGGCAGTTTTCTCTGTCGTCTACTTCTGCCTCAAAACATGCTTTCGAGGATGAATCTCATCACAGCTTTCAGGGAGAGCAGAGGTTGCGGGAGGGGGGTGTCACGTTTCCCCCCACCTGCACCTAGGATCAACTTGCCCGTACCCAGCCTTTCTGCTTCCAGGCTATTGTGTATGTCTTGCTCTCCTTCCACAATTCTTTATGTGTATGTATATATTTATATACATATATATACACACACATGTAGCTATACCTGGTTCCCTCCATTCCACCCTCATGCTTCAAATGCACGTCCTTTGGAAATGAAGTGAATGACATCACTAAATCTCATCTGAGACTGAGAAAATGTAGGCATTTTATTGCATTCTCTGTAACCTCAGGAGTGAATGGAATTTTTTCATACTTGTAAAAAAACAAACAACAACAACAAAAACCCAACAAAAAAAACCCCTTTCAAAACCCCTGATTTGTTCTATCTGTAAAGATGACCATGGAGTCAGCAGAGTTATGTAGAGAGGTGCAATATATTGCCTGTCAGCAGACAAACATATCTTTTTGAATATGATTCTTTTAATTAATTTCAGGTACAAGCTTTTTCTCCATATCAATGGACCAGCAACATGTATTTCTTATAAACGATTTAGAAATATATATATTTTTAAATTTGACTTCTTGGCTTTAATATGTCAGCCTTTGAGCTTTTAAAGGGTATTTGGATGATAAATACTGTTTGTGTGTGGATTTTTTTAAAAAAGTTGATGCATGCTGTTTGGAACTGAAATCTCATGTAAAGCAGGAAGGTATTTAAAAATAAATACTGCTTTTACATGTTAGCCCTATGGGCACAATCTGACAGTTGTAATGCAGGAAGATAGCCCTTTAAAGACTAAGGGACTCTTGCCTGAGCAAGGTCAGAATCCTGGTCCCTATGACAGGAGAGGCAGGAGCAGTCATCTTGCAAAGGTTGAGCTGGTAGAGCTGTGAGCAGAGATGATCCTTTCCAGCTTTGCATGTAGATGGTTGGGCAGCCGCTGCTCAACTTATTAAAATTAGGCTGTGTTGGCAGGTTTATACTGGCCCCGTCTTATGGAGGGAACTGGTTGCCAAGGGGAATTAGAGGTGTCCCTGGAAACCTGTGTTTTAGCTGCCCTTGGTCTGCACAGTGCCCATGACCCTCTCCCTGTTCTTGCTCTGTGGTCTCCATGACACCACAGTGGGACCTGTGAAAGCTGGGCTGGAGTTCCCTGTGAAATGCAGGATGTTTTTAGCTCCCAATAAAGATGGTTTAGGGATGGGGGTAATTAAAGCATCACAGTTATCTCATGCACCTGCTCAAAGGCTCAAGCCTTCAAGATGGATCAGCTGTGAATCATTGATGATGGCCGTTTGCGTACAGGAGCCCAAATACTGCTTCCTCCCCTCGGTGTCTTTGGAAATCTTCGATGGCATTGAGATCATTGGGACCAGCCTCGAATGCCTAAATTGCAGTTCAGTGTTGGCTGGCACAGTGTGGTGGCCTGGGGTCTGGTCCAACATTGGTGGACATCAGTTGGAATCAGCATTGATTCTGGTGAGCTTGGGCTCAGGTAACTAGTACCTATAGACAACTGATATTTATAGCAGTTGAGGTTTACAGTAATCTAGTAAAGTATCTGCAGAACTATGCTGCACTTTCCCTGCTAGCTGTTTGTAGCTGTTGTTTAAAACCATCAGTCAAATCAGGGTCCCTCTCCTCCCCCGACCTGTTTTCCAACCCTGCTTCCTTCAAAACTCCATTGAACTTTTTTGCCCCTCTCGTCAAAACTGATGGGGGGCTTTGTATAAAGAAAAGTGTTACTGTTTTAATTACTGAATAAATAATTTAATGTGAATTTTATTGTTATATTTTTTATGTAGCATTTTTGGTTTGGTCTGTATTTCTCAACAATTAGCTAATGCTTTCTTTTCATTCTTATGCAACTGAAGAACTCATAAATCTCTTTGTAAATTACAGCATCCTGAGTTTCTATTTTTTTCATAAGATTAATTTTTAGAGCCAAGGGTTTGTCTTCTGTTTGAAAACGTTGTAAAACAAGTGTTCTAAACTGGTTGTCTACTAAAATTGGACGGAGTGAAAGCCTAGCATCAAAGGGATTTCAAACAGGGCTCTCATGAAGGCGCTAACTTTCCATTTCAGATACTGTCAATTGCTTCTGCGACAATGTCGTCTTTTTTTTTTTTTTTCAATCTTTTTAAGTTGCATTAACACTAGACACTATTTTTACAATCAGACCTAGTAGAGTCACTACCTGACACTTGTTACTGTAAGACCCTTTTTAATTTTATCATTTTCTGGCAGTTTTGACAGTCACCAAGTAGAGACTTTCCATGCAAGTTATTTATCTCAAATTGACTTTTTTTGGCAAAATTCAGTGATTCCCACTAAGAAGGTGACTTTGCCCTTGCTAAAATTATTTTACAGCTGTTTAATTAAGAAATGTTTGCATGTCTATGTTATGGCTCGAGGGCTGAAGGTTTGGTGTTTTGGTCACAGATACATCATTTACTATTCCAACAGAAGGGAAAAAAAAACCCTCCAAACTTTGGCCAAGCACTGAGCTTTTGAAAAATTGCCACTTGCACGCGATCAGCAGGGAGCTGTTAAAAGTTTAGTTGCAAAATCCTGTGAAGATCCTGACCATATGGGATGTACTCTGTTTCAGAGCATCAGGAGATGAGCAGGATTTTCCCTGTACATCCTGCTCCAGGCCCTGTTTCCAGAACCAGAGAGCAAGCAGGATGCTTTTTCTCTGCGCAAAATCAGTGTTCTTCTTTCTTAGGCTGTAAGGAAGAGATGGAGAGAGCTGCCAGCCAGAAACTCAAGGAGAGGAAGGCCAGGAAAGGAGGAGACTGGGTTCAAAAGCTTCCTGTAGGAAAGAATGGGGTTGGGAGCTACCAGGAGAGAAGCAGTCTCCATGGACAGTGGGGATGAAGATGGGATGCGGACCACTGAAAAATAAGCAAATAATGCGTAATGATTGCTTGGCTAATACATGAAAAACGTAGACGGGGATGTGACAGCCATCAAAAAATACCAAAATAATGTGAGGACTTAGAAATTTGGTATAAACTAAGTGTCAAGGAAAACTTAGGATAAACATTGCAGGAAATGTCTGTCTTTGAAGTGAGCTGTGTACACTGTGGTTTAGTCTGTGAGAAAAGACGTGGGAGCCCTGTTGCTTTAAGACAATCACAATTATCCTCAGTGAAGCAATTGTAATCTAGGAAGCAAGAGTGCGTTAAGCTAGAGGATGAACTAGCCGAAGTGCTTTTTCTTCTCCCTGTAATGTCTACTGCTCTCACCAGAGTAGGGCTCCAGCTGCGTTGCCCCACACCTGGGTTTCCAGGTGCTCATGGGGGTTATTTCTACGTGCTCTCCTTGCATCAAGAAATGAGAGCAGGGGAAGTGATGGTCAAGAGTAAACATTATTTTGTGACTGATTTTATTTGTGACGATCCACGTCCTCCGTTAATGTAAATCAATGTCACTATGTTAGTGACCTTAACGCCCATCGAGAATCTCATAGGTTACATCTGGATAAATCTTTTTTCGGGTGTTATCAGCTGGAAACTGGGTCCCAGCCTGGTGCCTGGGAGAGGTGCTTCCCTTGGAGCCAGGATCCAGCTGGGTGACCTCAGTGGTGCTCAGCCTGCCTGGCGCAGGGGAGATGCTGCGGAAAATGTGAGGAGCAGGGCTGGCATCCTCCCTGCTGGCGAGGGAGGCGAGCATGGCTGAGGGCCAGCTGCTGGGGCTGGGGCTGGCTGGCCCCGGTGGGACAGGGGTGCCATCAGCCCTTCATGGAGACCCCAGGCGCGGTGTGGCCCGTCATCCCGGCAGGACCTTGGACTCCGAGGGCTTATGCTGCCTGCATGATGTGGGAGGCCGGGTGGGGACCAAGACATCTGGTGAGAATTCCTCATGGCTGAGCTGTGCGTTGGGCTGGGATGCCGATTAATTTAGCTGATTTCTTTTTTGGGGTTGTTGGGAGGAGGAGGGGGGATGGATGCAGCAGCCTTCCAGTAATTGTCTCTCCTTCAGAATATCACTTTTGCTTTCTTTGAAGACAAGTGAGAAATGATATTTAAAAGAAACAAAACAACAAACCAACACCAGGAACTACACCAATGTCTTTGCCTCGACAATAAATGTACATCTGCAATGGTTTATAACTATGGGAAAATGAGCGGATAATAAAGTTTTGATGTTGGCCGTTGCATGTACAGAGGTATCACAGGCTTTGGAAATGATTTGTTATGTGAATGCCCATAGTAGCACCAAGGTTCAAGGGGAGGTGGTTTGTTTTTCAGGCCCATTTAGTTATGAATAACACCAGCTCTAATTTCCTCCTCCCACCAGCAAGCAGAGTCCTACACTGGAAGCCAAATATAGCAACAAAGATTTCTATATCTGGCCAAAACAAAAAATCTGTTCCCTTTTAAGAATAACACTCTATTCTTTTCTGATGGAGATGGATAAAGAGAAAATTCAACTTTAAGGAAGCCAGTTTCTCAGAGGAAAACTCCCTAGTCTCTCTTGAATGCCCAGTGTAAAAGGTATAAACTTAATTTTTGGCATCTGTGTGGAAGCCAATGGGGAGACTTCTGTAGAGCCCCATCAGTAAAGCACTTTTGGGGTAGCAGACTGGATAAATCTTCCCCACTCGCTGGTGTGCTTTTTCTGCCCTGCTTTGTCTCTTCTGAGCAACAGAGCCAATGCTAAATGGGAACTCCATGAGTTGCACAACTACCCCTGCTTTTTCTTCACCCTTTTCTTTCTGGTTTGCTTTTGTGGAGAACTTAGTTCCTTGGCTCTGAGGGACAGACCCCTGCTCCACCTGGCAAGTAAGCTCAACGAGGCAGCGTGGAGCAGCAGCATCGCCCCACACTCCCTTCCTCCTTGGCTTTCTCATCAGGGGAGTATGCGGGAAGCCAGCCCTATGCTCCCATGGCCAGACTTTCAAGTTGTGCATTGCCCGCAGAGGGTGACCAGGGACAGTGGTGCTGCCCAATTCCCTGCCTGGCTGGTTGGGCTGGAAGAGAAGGGACGTCTTACAAATAAAAACCAGAAATGTTCATGGCCAAATGCTTCCTCAGATAATCGTTTGACCTTTTCTGAATTGGAGGTAATGCCACTTGAAGATGAGCATGTTCATGGGTGTCACTCTACCTGTTTTTAAGCTGGAATATGCTCTTAGGAGGAGGCAACACCCTCCACCTCTTTGTGATCTTGAGCAGTTTCTTTGGCTTCTCTACACCATCTGAGGAAAGCTATTCAGCCTTTCCTTCGAAGGATTTATTCCCATTCCAACCCACCCCCACCACCCACCCGTAAGCAACTGGTATCTGTGACGTGAGCAAAAAAACCCCTTTCTCTAATGTACCGGCTGTCCTTGTTTCAGAAATGTTGCCTCATTCATTTTCAGACTGTTTGGCTAAAGGCCTTTGCTGTAAGGTGAATACTTCAGGATTATAGTTAGTTCTTCCTCCTTTGGAAACCTGGGATTTTTTTTTATTGACTTCAGTAAAAGCCGCCTTGGACCCCTGATGCATTTTAAAACCAATGTAGGGAAGTGTCATCCAGTGAATATATTTGCACTGGATCTGTTCTGCCAGACATGTTACTGATGGAGTTTTAAGTAAACACAGGGATGTTTGGAAATATTTTGTGTATGTAAATATGTAAAATATGCAAAACAAAGCTAACAGCTGTGGGGTGTACTCGTTGCTCACGTGAGGAGGCTTTGTGTAATGTTTTCTTTCCATCATCCCCTCTTTTTTAAGCATCTGTGTCCATTCCAAGATAATCACTTCTCTGTGATTCCCACTGGACAAAGAGGGAGGAGGCTGGATGGGCCTTCGTGATGCCCTAAAGTCTGCCTGAACTTCTGTGCAGAACCTCCTACCGTATAGTGAAACCTGCTTTCCACAGAGCACAGGAGCACATGCCGTGAGGGCAGCACACAGCAATCACTTTTCATTAGAGGTGGGATGGTGCCTGGGTCCGATTGAACTTGACCTTTCAAGAACAGTAATGCAAGACAACACGTAGCACACAGCGTTCGCGGCCATCCTCGAGTGCTTCATAACTAGCCTGACAAAAGCATTAGTCACTGGTGTATGAGTCTTAATTTCCTGAATTTAATCTGTTGCTTAGGAAAGGGTGACAGTTTTGCAGCCTCAAGTCCTTTATTTAGCCAGGGAGAGCCGAAGCCTACATACGCATGTGATCCTACTGAAGACTTTGGGAGAACTGCAGTAAAAAGAAAAGAAAGTCACCCAGAACAAGCTCAGTCCATAGCACTACTAGGCTCTTCACATTATTTTTTTTTAAATTAAACAGCGTGCTGCTTTTCTGACATCCTTTCAGAGAGGGTAGTTCATCCTCTGTGCACAACAAGTCTCTGCACCGCTTCTGAATTCTACAGGATATTTTGTGTGACTTAGCCACCTGTTGTTTTTAATTTTTTCCACCCTTATCCTTGCTCTTGTTTTCCAGTTCCACTGCTTTAAGGGCAGTCTTCCAAACTCCTGGCTGTCTGGCAATGCGGATGTCCAGGGACATGGCACAGCGACTCTGTGTCACACAGTCAGCATCTCTGTGCATGGTGAGTTTGACCTGTCCATACGCCATGACGCTTGGACTCGTGGATGTCAGAAGGTGCGATACAAATACAAGCTCCATTTGTTTGTTTGGCGGTTTCAGTCACAGCAAATGGAAGTGCTTGGCAGGAACAACAGGCCTGGGTAAAGGGCAAAGGGGAAGTGGAGCATCATTCAGCAGGATCCCAGGAGACATTCTGGCTCCCTAAGAAAAAGCCACGTTTACTCTGGCAAGGGAAATAGCTTAAGTGCATCCTACAGAGACCTGCTGCTGCTTATTCTCCTTGCTCCCAGTTAGCCTAGCTGGCCTTTTTGCCATGCTGTCAATGACATTTCTGTGTGAATAGGCTTGAGGGGATCTTTATGAGGTCTAGTACTGTTAGGAAGGTCATCCCCACCTTACCTGTGTCCTAATGCAAAAAGCCAACACCATGGGGACCGGACATTCTGGCAATCTATAGCATTTTACAATGCCTTAATGCTAGATTCTCCTAGTTTAAAAAGTGACAGGTTCCTTAACTCTTGTTTCCTCAGCTCTTGCCCACATGACATCTTCCAGTGATGGCGTATATTCTACCACTAATTTCCCCTTGCAGTGACTGGAAATTACTACCAGCCTGGACGATGCAGTAAAGTCTTTGAGGCTGCTGTTAAAGCCCATGACTTGAAAAAAATTTACTGTTTTGTGGCTCATATGTGACCTGGTTAATTTTCTGTTGTTTTCTGTGATGGAGAAATAGTTGCTTTTTGTATGAAAGTAGCTACCAAAAGACCAGAACACCCTGCTTGTGCAGAAAGCCCCAGACATGGGTGAGCCAAGCGGAGACTCAGAGGCAGAAACAACTCAAGAACAGGGCACTGAACTTCTCACTTTCCCCCTCACTGCAATGTCTGTGTGTTGTCCTGAAGAGACAGCACAACAAGAGATGCCATTTCGTTCTTCACTCCCATATCCCTAGGCAGAAAGTAATTTTTTTCTGTTGCTTTGTATTTATGATACTTTGCAGCGTGTGCTGGTCTCATCAAACATGTGGACAGCAAGCACTGAAACCAGTTGGCTAGTGAATTACCTGCAATAGCTGATGTTCTCTATGAACAAACTCATCATTCACAACGTGCACTTGCAAAGCAGCATTTGCAATGCAGGGGGTTGTTAACAAACAGGGAATGACATCAATTTTTTTATTTGGATTTGAAACACAGAGAAGCTTAGAGGAACACTGAAACTAAGTAGGATCCTCAAGCTTCAAATCTGTCCCTTCAGAAATTATTCCCTTCTAATATTTTGGACTGTATTTCAGTGATTCTTAACAAAGGTTCTCCTTAGTAAAGGAGAAAAGTATCTGTCATCCATGACAGACATTGCTGATTATTTTTCATGTGGCTGTTTGCTGATTTGAAGAGGTCTGAGAGGAAGTATAGAGAACCCAGATCAACTGGTAAAACCTCCGGTTCGCCCATACACAGTTTAATTCATCATTGCAAGGACTCTTCCGCAAATCTCAAACCTGTTATTTTCTTTATATGAAATCAGCAATCATTATAATTTCATCTCAGCTGGAATATTGTTTTTCCTTTTTTTTTTTTTTCCTTCTCCTTTTGATGGGTCAGATTTAAACCATCTGCAGGCAGATGGAAAGGAAAAGTGGAATTATTGTTTTCACCAAAAAATTTTGCAGCTGTCAGGGTGTGTTTGACACAAGCCTGATGGCTGAAAACAAAGACAGGACACATTGTCCCAGCTGGATATCAGAGAGCATAAGAACTCTTCATGGCCAGCTCTTACTTGGAGAACTGGGGGCTAAATGAGGTAAGCAAGATCATTACTTAGCTATACTCAAGGGCTTTTCAGAGAGAATTCTTCACTGAATTATGTACTACTTTTCCTGGGCCTCAGTGAGACCCTGTTAGTTTCGGCACGAGGGGGGTGACTCTCTAAGTGATAGTCACAATATATCATATAGACCACTGCTTTGTGACTGACCTACCACATGGCAGAGGCTGCAGCCATCACTTCCAGTACCTGTCATGACGTATTGCTTTTATAATTCAGTTTAATTTATGTCCCCGTCATTAACAACTGCAGCCAATGAAAAAGGGCTTAAAGCGGAGCTTTCGAGGAGGGACACCAGGAGCTATGACTCAAACCCTCCCAGCATGGACTAGAAGATTGCCTCACCGCTTCGTGTTCAAACACTAGTGGCTCCTTGGTGATACCAACACTACTTCTTTTCAAAGCAGGCCTTTCTGCAGCAGCTTAGTCTGTGTGAAAGCCAGATCCACCACTGGGAGCTCATGCATCTTGCTGCTGGTGTTCTTGTTGTTAGGGTTTGTAAGAGTAACGGTTCCTTCTGCTTGCACCAAGCTAGGCATCTTCAAGAAACATAAATGAGTTTCCAAAATGGACTAAAACTCAAATATTCTTACGCACTTGTAGGTGGCTTTGCCTGTAGAAGCGTGATTTTTCGTTGGCAATGTGAAGTTTATAACTGCAAGGTCTTCCTGGTATCTTTTTTTTTTTCCATTTAGTGGCAGGCTTTTGCTGTGGTTTTGTGTGGGGTTTTTTAAAACTACTTCAGTATTAACATCAGCAATGAGGGCTAAGACAGTTAACAATGAAGTTTTTGTCCTTGTCATCACGAGTTTTGAGAGTTATAATCCTATGAAGTCATTGGGAGGTGTATTTTTCTGCTCTGAAGTGACAACCATGTATCATTTCCATCTCCCAGGGCTTACACTGTTGTGTTGGTATTTTTTCATGTTGTGTTTTTTCCCCCAAATAATTTGTCCATATACATCTGTAGGCAGAATGTGCTTGAGCTAAGCTAAAACTAAGAGAATAAGACATTCATGAACTGTGAGCTATTATCTGTCATTAAGTCATCTGAACTCTTGCAGTGCACCAGTTTTGAGTCACACTCTTGTTATTCTGTGGTTACCGAATGTGTTGTACAACAGCTCAAACTGAAAGCAATTTTGGAAATAGTTCATCAGATAGCTGGTCTTCTGAAATAGCTCAGAAGACCCAGCTTCACACGGATCTTGGATCAAGGTAGGATGGGACCACACTGCTGCAGTTGTTATCATTTGGCTAGTCTGTGAGGAAGGGAAAGCCCTGAAGATGTTTCAGTTCTTGTATTTCACCCACTCAGGGAGCCAGAATCCTAACTTCAACAAGAAAACCAAGAAATCAGAGATCTATGGGCAATATCATCACAGGGAGCCCAGAAAAGGTAGATGGCATAGACTAGAGGCCAAATCCTAGTCACGTCACTGTCATTAATCCAGTGAGTATAAACCTGTTGGAAAGAGTAACGAGATTTAGCATTACATGTATCAAAACTGACTTTCACAAAGGGAGTATTTTCTCCTACCTCTTTGCTTGATATACAGTGCTTGGACGTGTACTATTTACAGCCTTAGCAGGAGGATGGAAGGGGCCATGTTCCCGACCATGTACTTCGCATAGTTATTTACACCTGCACAAAGTGGGTGTGAAATGTTCCCCTTCAGCACTGGTTACGCTCATTTGCACCCACTTAACACTGATGTCAAGGAGCACAGAAGTGGCCCAACAGCGGAAAATCCTCCCCAGCATCCTGCTGTCCCTGGCTCAACCGGACTCCTCAGGACAAGCCGTGCCATTGCTGTGGGTCGGATCTCCGCCACCTCCCACAGCGAGCAGTGTGAGAGCAAGGCGAAGGAGCCGTGTCCAGCCAACCCACCTCTGCTCCCCTGGCAGCCGTGCTGCTGCGGGAGATCTGGTTTCTACATTGTTTTCTTTGAAGGTCTGGAAGAAGAAGCCAATATTCACTTGTACCTTTATTCCTTTGCTATCTTTGTAAATGGAAAAGAAGATACAAAATGCTCTCAAGGAGCTGAGGCTGTCCTGGTCTCTCAGAGCCATTCATTTTCATGTGGTTTTCTGCTGTCTGTAGGTTTAAGAGATTAATTCCCATATGGCAGATCCAGTTGCAAGTGCCTCACTGTGATCTCTGAGCAGGTGCATCTGTAGCAATCCCTGTCCCTCCTTGAGAGAAGGAGGAGAACAGGCTCAAATAACAAGAGAACCTGAAATAAACTAAGAAAGTGGCGTAAGAGATGCTAACTTACTGAGCTCTGGACTGATCTGTGGGACATTTTAAGGAGAGAAAAACCTGAGGCCATCCAAAAGCGGTTAGTAGAGAAAGCATGTAGGGTACAAATGAACTTGTAGCTGCTACAAACAGTGCTCAGCCTCTACCTCTCAGGAAAGAGACACAGATTTACACAACCCCTGCAAACAGCCAGATGTAGAGGTGTGCAGTTCTCAGTGGTGCAGCTCTGCTCCTTCGCGATACATGTTTACCTCCATACTGCTACCCTAGCCATGGTCTCTAAAAGTTCAGATGGGAACAAGAAAACAGTTTTCAGATTATGCTTTTTCCCCCCTGCCTACAAGCTGACTTGCTAGGGGGAGCAGTCTATGACAATTTCCCAGAAGTTCAGGAAAACAATTCCTCCACTTTGTTCTTTCTGTCCTACTATGAAAGTGTTTTAATACCAAGAAGTTATCCAAAAGCAGTCCCACCATTGATTCTGGCTGTTTTGTGCACATCAGAGTCCTATAACAGGTGTTGCCTTTCTCAGTACACAGCTGAATGTGGTCTGACTTCTTAGCAGCAGTGATACAACCTCTGGAGGGAGGGGAAACATGGGTTAGAAAACACAGTGTGATGGATGCTGCTCTGTTTTTATAGGTGTTGCTTCACTGAATGGGCATCATTAAAGGAGACTTCACTTCCAGGATGGTGATGAGCATTATACTTTGTGATCAGTATATTCCAATATAAAGCAAAGTAGCTTGATTAACTAATTAAAGGTCAGGGTAATAGCATAGAAAGTCACAGCTGAGCTGAGCACACTCCTGACCAAGCTGAAGGAAGAGATAAGAGGTTTTGTTGTATTGCATCAGACCATTGCTGACAAAGATGAAAATTCAGGTAGGCTATCATCTGTTTTTTCACCAGTAAAATTCCCTTCTCTGTTTTTTGTAGGGTCTGATCGGGAGCACTGAAATCAGCTAAGCAAATGATACTGATCTGAGCGGATCTTATATTTTCTGTGATTCTGTTCCTGAAGTCAAGGAAGTTACTTGGTTTCTCAATAACTATCCTAGAACTGCTCACTTAGTAAAACTTACAAAAGCTGGCTGAGATTCTTAAGGAGGGGGCAGCTTAGAGGCATAGCATGATACTATGTCAGTGTGTTTCCTGTGTTTTGAGGTAGGGTTATTACTTATGTATTTAGTTTCTTTACTGAGGGAATCATGCAGTCTTCTAGATTTGAGGTTTTCTCTCCAGGCTTTTTTTTTTTTTTTTTTTTTTTTTTTTTTTTTTTTTTTTTTTTTTTTTTTTTTTTTTTTTTTTTTTTTTTTTTTTTTTTTTTTTTTTTTTTTTCTCTGGGGAATTTTTTTTAGAGAAGCTTGCATTTAAATTGAACTCTTTGAGAGGTGCAGTCTTTTATGGTGCTGGATGCACAATAATAGGTGTGCTTCTGGGAATGGGTGTGACAGCACAAAATCTCCTGGCGTCAGAGTCCTTGAGTAAAATTGTAGCCCAGTTGAAGGTAGACGGTGTTTTGATATTGACTTTGATAAGGTCCCTTTTTTTTTCTTTATCTGCTTTCCCAAACTGCTCATACCTAATTGTGAGAAGCATGGGCATTCTGTCCACCCCTTCAGAAAAAAACACACATGACTTAAGACTTTAAGCTTGTTATGAGGATAAATATCTATTTTCTGAGGACAACATGTATCAGTTGCTTGCTTATGTATTTAGACTATTAATATAGAGATTGTGCAGGCAAAAGGAGGTATAAATATGTCAGTGGACAATATTATTAATATTAGTTCTCAGATTGTAGTTTTATATTAAGGCTTCTAGTATGACCAGAGTCTCATTCTGTGTTAACCGCTGCATGTAGATACAGTTCTTTATGTTGGAAAAATTGCCTTCTGCCTATAAGTGTAGCTAAGAGGAGCTTGGAGAACAGGGAGGTCCCCCTGCTGTCAGGAGGCAGGTGAATGCAGACAGGGATGGTATTGTGGAATAACACATTACAGTACCTTGTAAAACAAATGCCTTTTTGACAGACAACGATGGATAACGTTAATTACGAAGGCAGGAGATGTAAACAAAACAAGCAGATTGAAATCCTGAGAAAGGATTATTCAGAATTTACTTCTGTCAGTTTTTGTGCGGATGGTTATAATTGTAACCACTAGGCACGGCCTGTGCAACAGCTTGGCTGTTACCATTTATAAGCAATTATTAATAACACTGTTTAATTGCAAGCTAATTTCCTCTAAGGTGGCTTATGCTTGAAGCTTCTGTGATTTAAATGTGAAATGACCCCATTATTCCTTTATTTAATTGATATTAACTGAGACTAATTAACATACAAAAGTTTAAACAGCTGTAATTAGAAAACCATTACTGGCACCTCTCTAATTAGTATTGGAGGCAGTAGCATTTTCTGTGGCACCGAACTGTGAACATGAGAAGTAGCTGTATGAAGCACATTGAAAGCAAATGGCTTTGGACAGAATATACCTATAGAGGTTTTGTCTTCATTTTTTTAAGAGATAGAGATTTAAACTGTAAATCTACCCTTAAAGACAGTGTACAGGCTCTCATAATTATGAACTACTTTGAAGACACCTGTATATGTATTTAGCTTTCATGGTGCACTATTACAGCAGGCTGCTTTTCTGTCCTTAACAGAGAAGCTAAGATTGAGCTAATTTTCCCCAGTTATACAAACAAAGTCCCATTCACAGCAGGGTAAATTTCTCCAGCTGTTTATGGACTGGATATGAACAGCTGATCTCATCTAAAGAAGTCAAGCTGGGAAACAAGGGGGGAAAAAAGCTGTTGAGCAGGAGGTGAAATGGGTAATGGTGTAACTTACTAGGAAACTGGTCATTCAAGAAAGCTGTGCGCTTCACCTGTACCTACTTTTACAGTACTGTTTGGTTTGCTTTTCACTTTTATTTTTTTAACATGATCTTGTTACCACTGTAGAATAAATCTGTGCTATTATAACCACCTTGATATGCCAGTAGAGGCACACAGCATGGTCTCAGATGTGGCCTTAAAAAGGAAAGTTTTTACATTGGTTAAAAATTGAGGGCATGTGCAGGAAGGGGAATGCAACAGGAAAAAGAATGGCAGTAGTATAGCTTTTGAAGCTAGAGAAGAGCTTACTATATGGAAGAGCTTCTCTAAGCTAGACCCGTAGCACCAGGAAGGGTTATGTCTGTAAGCAGCCTGTCCACAGCTGTCCACCGAAAACCTCCCAGCTCTGCTGTTGGGGGAAGGCTCCCAGCAGAGGCAGGGCTGAGGACAAAGGCTAAAGCACAGCCTGATGTTGCCATTGGTACCATCATTTTGGAGCTGTGGATCACAGGCACCATCTCCTCCTGCTAGCGTTTACTGAGATATCAACCTTTTCTGGTGATGGTTTCACTGAATACATTCAAATCCTCCCTAAACTGCCATTTCTGTGAGCAGCACTGTTCATCGCTGTTGGGTTTTTCTGTATAAAAAATTTTTTGTGCTGGAAAGATCCTATTTGAACCTCTTTTGAATGGCTGCAGTGCTATTACAGAAAGTCAGCAGACCAAATTCGCTCTCTGAGACTGATTTTTTTTTTTTTTATTATTATTTTTTTTTTTTTTTTTTTTTTTTTTTTTTTTAATTTTGGGGTTTTTCCCCCCATGTTTTCTAGCCAGTGCTAGTCCAGACGTCTCCCATCTCCCTGCCCCGGAATGGGGGGGGGGGGCCGGGAGGGCCCCACCGGGCCCTC
>NW_008794836.1:1273382-1282056 GCF_000699145.1 Aptenodytes forsteri
CAAATTCGCTCTCTGAGACTGTTTTTTTTTTTTTATTATTATTGTTACTTTTTTTTTCCCTCTGTGTGTGTAGCTCCATCTGTATGAAACACAGAAGACATGATTTAACTAGTTGCATGGAAATCTCTAATGCATCAGTCCATCTCCAGGAGGTGTAATAGAAAGATACGGTCCTACATATGTGTGTGAAAAGAGGAAAAAATACCTTTTGCATATTTGTCCCATTTTTTCCCTTGTATTTTGTTTGTATTAGAGAGTAACCTCTTACACAAGGGTTGGATCTGAAGCTTAAAAAGGTTGTATGTCATTAGAAAGGTGTATTGCTCTAGATTGATATTTGTTAGTAAATAAGTACAGTTAAACTGACATGCATGGCTCGGTGGGTACGCCAGGCTGAGGCGCACAGCACATCTCTGGTGGCAGGCAGGCAGGCAGTGGCAAGCGGCAACTGGTTAAGCTGCAGGATCTGGGTGGCCATGGGGCTCCACCCTGGGGCTCCCAGTGGCTTCATATAAGTTTGTCTCGTAGCTGTGGTGGGTTTATCTTTTTCTGTTCACACTCTGTCACTTTTAAATTTAAATATATGTATTGTGAATATCAACTTCAGAAGACAGCCCAGTGCAGCTTCCTTTGCAGTCTAGGCCTTAATAAGACAAAGATAGCTTTTGGTAAAGAACAGGAATTTGCACTTGTGCCCTGCAAACCGTATCATGTCAATCACTGTCGCAGTGCTACCTACACAAGAGCAGAAAAGAAGCCGAAGGGTACGGAAGAACACCATGTTAGTTTCTGAGAGCAATTTCAGTCTGTTCCAGTGAAATCATTAATGGAAAACCCACAATAACTAATTAACTACATTCACAAACTAGGCCTGCAAAACAAGATAGACTTAGACTTCATATCAGAAACTGGAAAGAATGTTATAGTATAGGAACGCATCTTGATAAGCTTTAAGATTCTTGAAAAGACTTCTGAATTCCTGTTACAAAATTGGAAATAATAGGAAATACCTATTAGAGCAATTTTGAGGATACATCTTCCAAATGCCTTTTACTAGGGTGTTAAGAAAATATTCTGAATCATTAAAAATGAATATCATATACCTGTTTTAAATTTCTGTGACTCCTTTCAGTAAATGTCTTCCATCACTATAATTGCACAAATAAATACAAGAATTTTGGTGACCAAAAGGAGTGCCATGAAGAGAAATGGAGCAACTGAACATCAGTTTCATGTAACTGATGGGCCACTGAGACAATCTAACTGATAATACAGCTGATGTAACTTTTATAGCCTATTATAAATCGTAGCAGGTATTTAAGATGACATTCTCATCTCTTGTATACATTTTCTCTTTTAATACATGTATTGAAAGTACTGACAACAACTTTGTATACCTTTAAAAGGACATTACTTTCAATTTTCATTACAAGGCACTCAAAGATGTGTGGTTGTTATCATATCTAGACAAAATGGAGAAGGCAATTCCATGGAAAGTGAGAGCACTAAAGAATCAGTGGGCAGAAAATGTTAATAGAAAAATCTTATTGAAAGATCAGTTCAGTTACTCCTATAAGCTGTATTTTTCCAAAAAGTATTTGAGTAAAAACTATAAGTGTATTCTTATTTTTCAAGTTCACATCTTTTCAGCCCATCATCTAAACTCGGGGGAAGTGTAGGGCTAATATAAGTGGTTGTATTTAGGCACAGTCCTTGGCTGAATCGGGATCTTTTCTCTTAACTAAGGTAGGGTTAAGCTACTGAACAACCAACTACCCAACCAGAAAAAGGAACCTCCCCTATCAACACTCATGTTTGTAAATGCTGAATTAAAAGGAGTCCTTTGGATATGGAGCCAAAATGACTTGTATGCCATGTGTGAACATAGATAAATGGTTCTTGCTTGAACCATCTCACTTTGAAATAGACTTGTAATACCTCCTCCAGCTGAGGCTCTGATTGTGCAGCTGTCATTGAGCAGAGCTTCTGGGTACAAATAACCTCAATGCAGGGATTTAAAAATAAAAAATGCCTGTGCAAGCTTGGTTTGCTTTGACTTTGAACTGAACTACCTAGGCAAGTCTTGTCTGTAGAAAAACATTCTGTGCAATTTCAAACCAGAAAATTGAGTTGCCAAGTATTGTGGAATAGACGAGTACCAAAACTGAGATCCGAAAACATGTGAAGAGCTTTATTTACCCTCACCTAAATGAGATTTGAGTTCACATACTATTATGCTTATACAGAGGAAATGTAGTTCAATTTTAAAATGTGAACGGGAGAGTGGTGGAAAAGACAAGATATGGATGCTACAGTGCAGTGGTAAAAGAAATGTAGCACAGGCAAAAAGGTCATTTCTTTTCATTACAGAGAAAATAGTTTAGGCCAAATCCAATTGCACTGGAGTGAGGGAAAAGATCCCCATTAACCTCTGTGCAGCTGGATTAAGCCTTCAACTGGTATAACAGACTTCCTTAGTGGATCATAGTCTACATCTCATCCTGTATGTTGTTAAGCTTTTTCAGCTGTGTGCTGCTTTAAATAACATTGGTAGTGCTCAGCACTTTGTCTAATTTTTTTTCTTAAGTATGGGAGATGTCACTGAGTCTGAGAAAGAAGAAATCCGTCACCAGTGGATAGAGCTTGGATCAGTGCATTGAAAACCTGCTCTCTGAATGCTGTGGGAATTAGGTCCTGTTGTGTAAATGTACATAGAGCCACCGATTTAAACCCTTGAGATTGATCACGAACTTCTGGAAATCAGAATATCTTCATTCATTGTCAGGAATTCACGTTAAGATTCATGACGGGTTTTGCATGTTTATAGAAACCAAGGGATATAATTGAAAAAACAGAAAAGAAGTGCTGACTGACAAAAAGATCTTTCATTTTGTTTATATATCGTGAATGTGACCTAAAGAAAGTTGCTCTAGCTAAAGGAGGCTAGATTTCTTGTAGAAAAAAAGTACTTTTAGAACAAAAATAGGTCTATATCCCATTGCTGAGCAGTCATTAGTTTTTACAAGTTCCTTCCTTTTTCCAGGTTCTAATTGGTGGCCTGTTGGGAGCCCTGAGTGCAGAGCTGTCAAAGCAACCCCCTTTTTTACTTTTTTGTCACATTCCAATATAATTAGACAGATGATTATAGTAACAAACACAGTACCAGCTGTTTGAAGCTTAATACTATTTAAGTATTACCATGCCTTTATTTTAAAGGTACCAAAACATATGGGAATCATAAGCCATTTCTCTCTCTCCTTTCTCTGCTAAGCTAGACTTTTGTATTCAGATGCTAAGCCTGTGTTTCAAGAAAGGGGGAAAAGAAACAATATTTCTGAAATACCCAGTCCAACTCATCCGTCTCATTCATGCAACTCCAATTCCCCTTTCTACTCTGTCTCTTTACTGACATTATTTCTCTGGGCACAGAAGGGTGACAATAATACAGAAACAGGTTGGTGCAGCTTTAGCAGCCTAAGACTCAATTAATGGCAATAAAAAGAGTAATAGTAATAAAGATTTTTGGAATGCTCTTTTCCTTGAAAAAATCCTCGAGGCAGCAGATGTATCCTTTCTAGATGGGGCTACATCACTGCTTGGGTGGCTACTGGAACTAATTTCTCTCCCAGGATTCAAATTTTCTACAGTGGAAGTTGCCGTCTGTTTTCAGATAGATACTTATTTTTCTCACTTCTCCTGTGTGTTTTAAAAGGAAAGCTTATATAAAAGACAAGAAAGGAAAATATAGCAGTAAGTAATTTAAAGATATCAAAAAATTACAGCCAAACTCACCCTGTGCAATATTACTCAGAAATCTGCAGAGCTATTCCAGGGATTAAACTAACCACAGAGCTTGCATTCTTGGTTATACAGAGCTAGCTTTCTGCCAAAGTACTTTAAGACTTTGGCATCTTTTGCTTTCATGTAACCGGGGATCAGGTCCTATAGCTTTATCCCCTCCACTCAGAGCTCTGTTCAGTGAAATCCCTGAGCTTTGCTTTCCGTGTTTATGATGGGTGGGAGGAATGTGCAGCGGGAGGCTTGAAGGAAGAGTGGAGCCAAGGATAATAGCGGACTTGGTATTGCAGTATGTAATTAGGTTCCTATGCTGTGCCCGTCACTGGAGCATCTTGGTGTTGCATGGCAGTGTAACAAAGGGGTGTACTTGGTGCCTGGCGGGTATGAGCCCTACTATTCCCATCGTTCACAGCAATACATTTTCTGCTGCATAAGAAGATTGTGGGTCTTGGTGATTTATTCTCTTTAAACACTGTGTATGTTCACATACGCGCATTCACAAGCCAGCAAAATATCTCTGCGCTTAGAACCAAATGTCTGGGGTTGTCAGCAGAGGTTTTGTGGTGCAGGTTTGGCTGGGACCCCAGGAAACCTCCCCCCCTTCCCTGGCTTGGGAGGCAGCACGGGGCTGCCGGTGGCTCATCTCGTCGGGGCTGCCCGTGCTGAGAACGCGCAGCAGGTGCAGTTGCTCCGTGTCAGCTGGGCATCCTGCGGGGTCTCTGAAAGAGTTTATGGTTTTGCTTGAACTGGAGATTAAAATCTCATTGAATGAGCTCTGTGTTTTGGTTTCTTTTCAAGGATCGTGAGGCTATGACCGGTCTCCTTTTAAATATGGAATGAAAATAAGCATAAAAACAACTGCTACCCTACCCAACTGCAGAAAGTAGCGCCCGTTTGTTCTCAGAGGTACCTGACTTCAGATTGTATGATGGGGATTACTTCCTGTAAATTCTAATTAAGGATGATTGTATCAACAAATGTTTTATAAATATTAGTAACAAAGCTGAAAGGAAAGAGAAATTTAAGATAGCAGAAAAATAATTTTTTGGCAAAAAAAAGTTTTTCAACAGAGCATTATGGATGGATACTCATCTGCATAGAAGATGAAGTGCTTTTTTTTTTTTGCTTTTTTTTTTTCCTTCCTTTTTTTCTTCTCCCCATCTCCTTACTACTTTAAGTTTTGAAAATGAATCCTTTCCAACAGGCTGATCTTTTTTTTTGATGTTGAGTCAGTGGACAACTGAGCTATTTCACACTTGGGGAGCCAAATTTTGTCTCCTGTTGCACATGTTCAAGCCTAAATTTGGGCCTCAGATGTTTCAACAGACAAAATTACTGCAGGCACAGGGTGTAGAAATTTACACTGAAGCTCGTGTAGGTATGCTAGGGAGATAATACTTTCCAGGATGGGAAATCATTTCACCTTCAGTGAACAGTGTTGGAGAAATAAATCAGCTTAAAAAAACCCAACAGAATTAGAGAACAGAAGATGTGGTTTAATTGCTCAAGGGAAGGCCGAAGGGAACTTTAAAGTCATCCTCTTCCTTTTGCAAGGCTAACCAAGCCTCTGGCATAAATCAGAGGAGCTTAGAGTGCTCGAGATAGTGCCGTCGGGACAGTGGTGACCCGCAACACTCCTTTGCTCTGGTCTGACCTTCCCTCACCCCCAGAAGAGGGTGATGCAGTGATCTTAGTACCATTTCAGGATGAAAAGTCCGGCTTGTGCTCCACTGAGACAGAAGTGAGGGAAGATGGGGGGTTGACTTGTCTTGCTCCACTGAGACAGAAGTGAGGGAAGATGGGGGGTTGGCTGTGGCCAGAGCCAGGGCAGTACAGACTCTCCCAATACATTGGACACGTGAGCCCTGTGAAATTAACATAACTCTCTGAAAATATGTTTATTTTATATATATACATGCTATTGGATTTTAGCTGTGAACTGAATGTCTTTAACCTGTAGTTTGGCCCAAAGCAGTCTCTTTAATGGTGGTACTGCAGTGAGAACATATAGACAAGCACAGCTGTCACTTCATGCTTAGCAGTTGCTCATGCACAGCCCTAAGCAAGCAAAAACATTCTCCCAAGATGCTGGGAAGGATGCTGAGGTGACCCTTGTTCTCTCTCTGCATAAACTCCAACTCCCAGAAGACAGCGTTCAGCAATGGATGAATAGATGGACCTCAGTGTAAAACTTTATCTGAATAATGGTGCCTTTGCCAGCTCAGCATTTCTCTCTTTCTCTTTTTATCTCCCCCCTACCCCTTTTTCTTTTTTTTTTTCTTTTTTTCCCCCCCCCCCCCCCCAAGCTTCTCTGCTAGGAATAAGATGGTCTCGTACTGTGATGATTAAAACCAGTTGGCTGACTCTGAAGTGAGCACACTATATAGTATAGCACTAGACATGAGATGATCTGAGAAAGACTTTTCTCATCTATCTGCTCTACTATTGCACCAATTAAAAAGCAAGCAAACAAAAAAAGAAATGTAGCTCCCCCTCCCCAACCATGTTTATCTTAGGAAAGCATATTGAATATTGAAGCACTTGAATTATTCTGACATCAATCTTAAAGCTGAGCTGTGGTCATTTTGTTTTGTCTTCTTTTAATTGCGCTAAAAGATACACTGTGCATGGAGTTTTGTTATTAAGGATTAAAAATCTAAAGCAAAACATGTAGATTGCTGAGAGAGAATGGGTTTTGCTCCAAGTAGACTAGAAGGATGATGGTACCAGAGAAGTACAAGATTTGATATTCAATATTTTATTTACTTCCTTAAAGAAAAAAAAAAATCCTTATTCTGAGAATATGCAAATACAGCAGCACACAAGTTCATAAAAACAGTACTTGGTGTGTGTAATCTCTGCCTATTAAAAATAAGCAGACTGTATGTTCTCCCTAGTGCTTTCTTCTAGAGTTGTATTTTGGCACCTTTCAGTGTGGAGTGAAAATCATAACCAGCTATTCAACACTATGACTGCAAGGAGGTGAGATGCCAAGACAGAAGCATAAGGCCATATGATTTGTGCAACTACTTTAATTAAGCTGCCTGATGACTCCTTGTGAGGAAGCTTACAAAATAGGACCTGTACGTACGAGAGTGATAAAGCAAGTGGCTTGTGGCATACCTGACCCTCAGGGGAAACAAATTGTTTCCAGCTAGTGCATGATACAAAAGTTATTCATACTTGCTGAGCACTGAGCTGCATTTAGATGGCACAGATGATCTTATGGAAGATACCTGGAAACTTAATAGTATCTAGGCCGTTTTCATAACAGAAGTTGCTATTTACCAATATGAATTGCTTAGCATTTCTCTTGCTGGAAGATAATCGCTTTTATGTCTGCATGATAAACCAGAAAGATTGAGTTTAGATCACGAAGATGCACCTGCATCTAAGGGCATTAAAATGTCCCTGTCTGGAGGCTGATCACAACGTAGCCAGGGCACTGGAGGACCCAACACACAGGCTAGCGTTACTGGGGCCAGGTGGAAAATACAAGTGGGTTTTGGCCTGCATTGAGCTCTGTGCTGTTTAAATATTTGTACCTGAAATAATCCGGTTAGGTTCAGTACCAACACAACCTGCAGCTGCACCTGTTTACTGGTGGGTAACAGTTGGTTTGAGAGTAAAACTTGAACTTTTAATTTTGCTTGGAATGTGCTCTGGTCAGAATTCAGAGATGTTGTTTTCTCATCTCCCTGTCTCTGAATGCTGTCAAAATGTTGTGATCTTGATGATAAAATCTAGCATGAGGCCATTGTCAGACTTCTGAAGAGAGGCAGCAACATAACTCTTCCATTTCAAAGGTATTTGGAATTTTCTGTGGATTAGCTTTGGTCCCACAACTATCTATTTAAAAGACCAGTATGGTTTCTTCTCTGTGCTTCTTAGCATGAGACTGGCTCATAACACAATATATTTTAACCATGAGAGGAAGGAAAAAGACCACTTCTGCTAAGCCACAAGCATTTTGTACAGAGATATGTTTTGATTCAGCTTCCTTCATCCACCCCAGACACTAATTTGCTTTGCAGCAAGCTCTGTAGGACTATGCACAAATGTGTATATTTTTGGCTAGTTATTTCAAAACAATCTTTAAAGCTTATAGAAGGCAACTTTGAATTTTAGTGGGGGAGAGAGAAAGAGACAATGACTTTACTCGGAAATAATCACGGTATATGCCCAGTTAATGTTTCTGTTCAAAATATTAGGGATGGCTAAGTTCAGCTCTAAAGACCCATATAGGCTTGGTGTGTGTGTATGGAGCATTGTTACTTCACTTTTTCACAGAATGGTTGAGGTTGGAAGGGACCTCTGGAGGTCATCTGGTCCAATCCTCCTGCTCAAACAGCATCACCTAGACCTGGTTGCCCAGGACTATGGCCAGACAGCTTTTGAATATCTCCAAGGTGGGAGACTCCACAACATCTCTGGGTAATCTGTGCCAGTGCTCAGCCACCTTTGTAGTAAAAAAGTGTTTCCTGATTCACATCCTTTTTGGCTTGTGATTATTCAGCAAGGCCTTTGACACTGTCTCCCACAGCATTCTCCTCAAGAAGCTGGCGGCTCACGGCTTAGACAGGTGTACTCTGCGCTGGGTCAAAAACTGGCTGTATGGCCGGGCCCAGAGAGTTGTGGTGAATGGAGTTCAATCCAGTTGGCGGCCGGTCACGAGCGGTGTTCCCCAGGGCTCAGTACTGGGGCCGGTCTTGTTCAATATCTTTATCAATGATCTGGGCGAGGGGATTGAGTGCACCCTCAGTAAGTTTGCAGACGACACCAAGTTGTGTGGGAGTGTTGATCTGCTCGAGGGTAGGAAGGCTCTGCAGAGGGACCTGGACAGGCTGCATCGATGGGCCCGGGCCAACTGTATGAG
>NW_008794836.1:1282582-1297661 GCF_000699145.1 Aptenodytes forsteri
AGTGGTGGAGTCCCCATCCCTGGAGGTATTTAAAAGACGTGTAGATGAGGCGCTTAGGGACATGGTTTAGTGGGCATGGTGGTGTTGGGTCGATGGTTGGACTCGATGATCTTAGAGGTCTTTTCCAACCTCAATGATTCTATGATTCTATTCCATGAGACATCAGTAAAAATTTTGACTGACTTTGGTGGCACCTATTGGGTGGACAGTAGGAGGGAGACAGTCAAGCCCTTGTAGCCCAAAGCTGCTGAGGGCGAGCACTCAACACCTTGAATTGCTTACCCTTTTCCTTAGGCTGCTGCATGGACTGAGAGCCAGCAGGGACCTCCTCGAAGAGTAAGGCTGTCTTGGCAATCCTGGCTCCCTGCTCTTTCCCCACCTGTCTTCCTCTCCTGTTACCAGGAAACAATGCTGACACTTCTGCATGTGGACATGATTATCCACCTCGCCTAATCATTGTGTATATCCAGTGGTTATTACCCATTTCCAAAACTTCCCTTGGTTTGAAAACAAATTTGACATAAATCATATGATGTGAGAGGAATGGTGTGTGTGTTTGACCGCCTTGGCAGGTAGAGAGCAGAGGTAATGAGCGTCTCTCCTTGTACTCAGTGCATTTGTTTCTCTCTGTGCAGAAGGCTCGGGGCAGGGGAAGTGATTTATACTCTAGTTTCACAGGCATAAGTAGTTAGATGGAGGGCTTAAACCTTATTAAAATATGTCCACTCTTGCAAAGCAAGGGGAACACCTGTAAGAGTGGGTAACTTTATGTTTATACCTGCCTTTAGTCTCTGTGCAACTAAAAAGAGTGAAATGCTCTTAGTGTCAGAATGGGGCTGGAGGTGGCAAGCAGCTGGGAATCAAACTTTGATCAGAAGTCAGCTGGCCAAAGTTTTTTTTTCATTGGTTGTTTTTGGGTTTTAAAATGTGCCCTTCTGTTATGCACTCAAACACTTTCTTACTTTTAGGGAATCTGAGATGCCCATTGCAAAGCATGCAGTGCATATCCAGAAGCAGCATCAGCAGTTCAAGTCTACATGAAATATTTTGGCTCCTTGCCATTTTTTTGCTCATGTATTTAATAGCTTTCTTAATGTCCTGGCTTTCTGGATTAGCAGAGAGACCTAGCAAATGGAAGCCAAAGAGCTCTGTGTGCATGCTTATGGGTGATAGGCACAAATTAGAAGGGCTGTGGGAAAGAAGCCCCCTAACGAACAGCTGTTGTGCCATGTGCATGACCGTGTTGGGGAGGGGGAAGGCAGGTGGTTTTCTGATCAATAATGTTACACTGGTCAGAGCCATCTTGTGGATGCAGTTATGGGTTATGTCCCTTCCACATAATATGAATTTATGCCTCTATCCCCATAGGAGGCTTGGACTGCAGTGAATTATACTTGCATAGCTACAGTATGGTTCAAATTATGTGAGTAGACGAGACTTATTTCCAGTTTTTAATGAAACAATAGGGACAGATCCAAAGACTGTCAAAATTAACAGCAGGATTCCTGTGGGCTCCTTTCCATTTATTCAAGAGCCACCTAAGAGGGCACTTTACCCTCTAGAAAGAATTTTAAATATAGTTTTTTATGACTCGTGGGCTTATTTTCCCTCCCAGGCTAGTGGAGAGGACCCCTGTTATTGCTTTTGGGAAGTGGCTCAGGCTCTGGTGTTGGATGTGAATTCTTTGAGAATGTAATTAAGAAATACATCACTTCAGCATTTTTTTATTGTAAACATGCATCACTGTAATACACCATTGTTATGAAATAAATATCTGATATTCTGAAAATATGGAACAATCCCATTTGATTTAAGAACAGAAAGAAGACAACTTTTCTTCAAGATTACAAAAATATGCCTCTTGCTGCTGAAAGCATGCTTTGCGTTAAATTCTAGAGTCAGTGGGACTAGGCCCACGTATGTGTCGGCAAGAGTGTGCCTGACTGTTGGATGTATAGCCTATGGAGATGGCAGCAATTCTGTGAGACTAGTTAATGAAGACGGGCACAACTTCTGGCTCTCCTTGAGAAGCAAAACCATCCTGTTCCCTGCCAGTCTTGTAGATTTTCGAAAGGCGTCTGTGGAGCTTGCCTATATGCAGTGTTTTGTGTTGCTTGTGTGCGCCTTTAGAAATATCCTTCCTTGTTGTGTCCCAGTGGAAACAAGTATCTGATACTCTTGTTGGTGCACTGTTTTCCTTCCGTAATCTGGTTTTCTGTTTCAAACCCTTCCAGTGCAAAAGAAAGCATTGCCCCAGCTGGAAATCAATGGCACTTTGCATAGACAGAAAGGCTTTCTTATGTGAATCTCTCCGTACTTTTGTGAGTTAGAAGTTTAAACTACTGTTTGCCTGATCCAAGACACAGACTACTTGAACCCGTGTGTGTAACAGTTTTATTTGACCTAGTGTTTCCTCTTTAGTCATTTGCCACCTTTGATTTCCTGCTTTTTGCTCCTTTCAGTGCTAGCTTGTGATGTAGCTATTATTTTTGAGTAGTGGGTCCCATGAACGTGGTTCTGCCTTATGCTGGCACAGCTGGTGGCTGACCTTCCCCTAGAAAATGGTCATTTGTCAAAATAAAAGTATTTAGCAGAGATGAGTTTGAGGCATTGTTGTTTTTTATAGCATTTTTTAACTCAAATACTCTATTTCTTTGCCCATTTTCATGGTTTCTTCTTTCCTTTTACCTTTTATAAATCTGTCTCTACTTGAAAAAAACTCACAATTCAGGCAAAAGTGCACCTTTGTTTTGTCCAACCAGATATTTGAGACCAGAGGAAATATTTTCAGAATTTCCTTTTATGAGAAATCAGATTTCTTTCAGTCTAAATCCACACAAATGGCCAATGTCAAAACAGTTGAATTAACACGCATGCCAACTTCTAGAAGCTTTTCTCTGAAAGTCATTTGTCTGGTGCCATGGTGATCTAAGTTTAACTGAGACAACAGTCTAGCTGAGATTATGCAGAGCCCAACTTTTGAGGTAAATGGTGCCCTCCACATGCAGGTGTTGCCATGACTATAGTTGGCTCCCACAGCTTTGACAAGGAGCACTCAAAAGATGCACTCCTGTCCAGCCTGGAGCACAGGTGAACTTAAGGATGGCGATGGTCCTGGAAAGGTGATGTTTCAGGCCATCCTACAACTGCTATACCACTTTCCGATCTCCTGCATCTTGCTTGTTGGGAAGGTTGTGCTGCAAAACTGCATTGTCAACGGAGTGCAAGACCCAGCTACAAAAACCATGTGGTGTCCTGTGGTAAACCTAGGACCAGGACACAGTTTCCTGTTGAGCCAATAGCAGATTACAGCAAAACATGGAGCTGTCCTATCTTGGGCTGTACCCCAACTGACTGTGGCCCTGGCTCCTGTGTGATGTCTGAGTACCAGCATTTCTGGTTGACCTCAGTCTGCCTCCGTTACTCCTTCTGTGTTTTACCTTGCACGGCAAGGTAAAACACATTTGAGGAGTAGGATGAGGCTCAAAAATGAGGAAAGAAGGAAAATTTCTTCCTGCTTTAAACTGGCTCCAGTCATAGGTCCCTGGGGAAGGGCATACACGGCGGTAGTGGCCTTTGGCCAAGAAAAGAGTTTGGATGTAACCACGCCCTTTCCCATGCACTTTGAAATCATATTTGAAGTGAGGGTTATCACTAATGGTGTAAACAACTCACAGGCCCTCATGCTGCCCTGTGAATTAGAAACAAGCTCTGCAGCCCATCTCCTCCTCCTGTCCTCCTTGCTGTGCAAATACGGGAGGATCGCAGGTAACAGAAGCAAGAACTAAATTTCCAAAATGCTTCTTCCTCTGAGGGGTCACGTATTGAGGAAAGGTACCACACTGAGATTTTTTTTTTTTTTTTGAGCAGGAGGAGTTCATCTGCACCCTGCCAGGAAGCCACTGTACTATTTGCTCTGTGGCAGACTTCACATTCGCCCAGAAACCTCACAAATAGAAAGGCCCTTCTGCTGTCCCGCTGCTTCCAGAGAGCAATATAAAAAAAAAAAAAAAAAGTCCCCTCTGAAGTGACAGCTCAGAAATGAGCTGTGCTATAATACAACTACACAGACACCTCAAAATGGTATTTTGTTATAGCAGGAGTCATTTATTTTTAGATCAGTCAGTCCCACACTTGGGCTATCTATATACCTTCTCTTTAGCTCAGCTTTTACAGGAAAAAGTAGTGCATAATTCATTGTTTCCAATTAATTCTGGATATAATTTTCGTACTGAATTTACCAGTTCACAGTTAAGTTTCTTGAAGTGTAGGCTTGGAGCTTGTTGCGTTTTGCTGTTGTTTCCTTAGCAATCATATTTATTAAAGCAGTCCATTGGGAACGGGTTATTCATTTTTCAAATTTACAAACAGAAACTCTTGGGATCACAAGGAAAAGCTTTCCTGGAAGCATCCAGAGTATGCGGTTAATGTGTATTCTTATATTCCTGAGACCTGTGCTTTAGGGTGGGAGAAAAACCTGTGTTAAGACTATATATTATTTCAGACATATTATAAAAGTATACATGCACCTTTACTGCATACAATGTTCATCGCTTTGTCTGGCAAGTCTGGCTTTCCTTAGGGCTTCCTTTGTGCTCTTAAATCTCAGAAAGTGAGTATGCACCAAGTTAAGTATGGGAGTCCTAGGTTCCTTCCTCCACTTGTTACGGGCTTTAACTTCCTCAGAACAACTACTTGGTGTTTAACAAAAAAAGTAATTCAACCTGACAGCCAAGCACCTGAAGTTCTTAAAAATCCTATTCTGTGCAGTGTCTTGTCTTTATCATGGTAGCATTTGAGTGCTCTCCACAGCAAGAACTGAACCAGAAGACTTCTGTTAGTCAATATAAAGTCAATATAGTCAAAGTTTTGTTACCATCTCTTTCCAGAGAAAAATTACTGAGATATTTATTTACCCGATTGCTTGTTTTTTAAGATCTGAGTGTGTGTCTGTACAGAACACCAAAAGTTTGAGTGCCTTAGGGTTGTTGTCAGTCTGGGTTCAGCTGATGCTGAATTGCGTGGGTTTTGGCCTGAACCTGAGAAAGATGAAGCACCTATATTCAAGAGGTATCAGTGCCAAATAGAGCTAACGATAGCAAATGAGAACACAGTGCAAGACTTAAATGCATAGGTAAATCCAAGCCTAACCTTGAAGGCTGTTACCGAGGGGCAGACTTAAACCTCAGGATTCCTGGAGGAGCAACTTGAGAGAATCTCAGGTTTTGCATTTTCTGTTGAGATTGCCTATTTCTAATTCAGATTAATTCCAGATCCGTAATCTTGTATGGAAAGGACAAGAACTAGTGTAATTGGAGTCAGACCATCAGTAGTGAGGAGCTGATGGAGTCTCTGACCTGCCATGGTCTGTTACAGGCAGTGTTGCCTGTGAGTCAGTGAGGAATGCAGGTCTCGAACTTGTGGTCTCTCCTTGAGGATCTCTTGGTGCACGCCCTTAACCATTGGAGGCAGCTCTGTGGCAACTGCCTCCCAGAAATGATATTTTCTTTTGCTTGCAAACATACCTCTTCTTGCGTGGGTTTAATTCTGGCCAACAGTTTCTGTGCCATGTGATGAGCTCATCCTGGCACCCATGGGTAATGGTGATTAAACTCTGACCCAAGTTACTGAAGAATTCCAGTAATATCTTTGAATCACCATTCAACCTCTTCTCCCATTTCCCCCGAGAGAGCAGTAAAGTAGTTGAGGAAACCAAGAAGGGCTTGAGGTTTCATTCCATTGCTCTTTTGTGAAGCTGAACCAGGGTAAGGTGAACATACAACTATCTCCTCCTCCTGCCGAGGGAGCAATATTGTCTATGCAATACTCAGCCATCCTCAGTGGTGCAGGTGTGGTGTAGTGTAGGGATACCAGAATAGCCCAAAACTGCCACTTGGTTTAAACGTTTTGGTGGCAGTCACTATCATCACCCTTGGCAGTGTGTTCCAGCGATTAATTACTCTGGCTGCCCAAATTCTAGTCTAAATTTAGATGGCAACCCTGCTGCTGCAGAGATTAAGCCAGCCCTAGGAGCCAGTCTCTGCCACCTTCGCTCATGTTGACTCATACTTTGTAATACATAGGAACTACTCAGGATGAGGAAATTCATCAAAAAGAGGCCTGGCTGTATATTCACCGTAATCTACGTAAAAGATTTGGCTTCTGGCATTCTCTGTATCCCGGAAAAGTGAAGAAAATAGTTGCTTTCATTAAAACAAAAAGCACGTTTATCAATTACTGCAGTTTAAAAAGTGTCGTTAACTTTCCCTGGGATCACAGAGGACTAGCAGCTTTCACTGGACTGGTTTGATGGAAGTATGAAAATCATATACACAGAGCAGGAAGCAAAAGGCAGGAGGTGGTTCTGCCTTTACTGGGTTAGATCCTGGATGCTGATTTTTATACTGATATTCTTGGATGACATTGCTTCTTATTCAGGGACGTGTAAAATATTCATAAAATATAGTAAAATATTCATATTTCAATGACAATGAATCCCCTGTAAATGTTGAGATTTCTAGGCTGAAGCACCTGGTACAACTCACAAAATCCTGCTTAATAGAAACAACTTGTTTTACTAGCAGCCAGTCCTTGGTAGGTTCATCAAAGAATAACTTCTTTTTTCTTCTCTGATTCACTGTAACCACACAGGCAGAAACATGGTTTGAGGTTCTGATAGTGCCATCTTGAACAAGTTACTGACCTTTCCCTACTCCATAAGAAAAGACCACAGTGGTACTAGTGACACAATACATGGACCAAAAACTGCTTTGACTAGATCTAAAGTTTGATACGTTTTAGCAAACCAGACATCTGTCAGAGTGAACTGCAGAATTTATCTGTGTATCAACTCCACTACATAAGTGAAAAAGACTTTTGAAATGACTTTTCCTTTTTTGAGTGATTTAAGATAAATACTCTCTCAGGAATATTTATTAATATTGGAAGGAGTGTCTGAAAGTCTTCAGGGTATATTATACACCTGCACTTCTTCCTCAGCTGCATAGAAATAGTATTGATTAAAAAAAGTCTTTCTGAGTTTTGAGGCTAGTAAAGCTCATTACACCAGTTCAACAAAACACAGGGTCTACCTGGAAATCATTCATATGCTTCCAGACCACAAATCTACAAAATGAATATAGGATTTCTAAGATCATGTGAAATTCTGGGTTTTTCTGAAAAAAAGGCTTACTTTATGGAATTATAAAGTAAAGAATTTACTATCACTTTAATATTCTGTGAAAGTAACATCAAGATTTACAGCAGACTAGAAGTTAAATATTGCTTTTGTCTATAAAATGCCTGCAGATATCTGTAAAGAAAATGGAGAAATTGATGTTTGGAGTTTTTTAGTCAATGAATGCATGTTTAGGATTAATGTGGAATGGATGTATATGTGTATATATATATTTTGATATAGATTTTTTAAAAAATATTATCCCAAAAGGCATTTTTGAATCACATTGATATATTAACAACTGATTGTCTGACTTCAGGATTAGTTTTGATTACATCATTGCCGTGAGTTACAGAAGCCAGAAGTTGTGGAAACTTCTCTGAAAGACAGCTAAGGACATATGAGGAATTCATAGCTTTGTAATGCCACCACATTAGATATACAGGAAGCTTAGAGTTAGAACAATAGTATAGTATATAGTATTACTGTACACAAGGACCTTCTTGCAAGAAGCTAATTCACCGTATTTTGATATATTGTTTCTTGACAAATGGGAACTCCGTAGTTTTTATTGACCCAAACTTTATATACACTATTCTTTAATTACCTTACTTTCAACAAATTTAACCTTTAGAATGTTTTAAGATAAACTTAAACATTCGTGTATCTGAGTTACTCTCAGATCAGAAGAACTATTAAAATACCATATGTATTCAGTCAATTGAAGCATTTTTAAAAAATTTGTATTAGGTACCCTCACAGTGTACAAGAGGTTTTTTCTTTTTTGCCTCAACCAGTAGGCCCACATCATGCAGTGATATTGCTCTTGGACAACTTCTTCAGTACTTGCAAGAGTTTCCCTGAGTACGAGAGTTCCTTGATAACAGCTCTTATCTGCTTGCCAGACCTGCACACCAATAGTGAAACTTCCCGGTGGTCCAGTGCGCCAAATGGGTGCTGTGGATTGGAATGGCTCTTGAAATAAAAATTATTGATTTATTGTTGGTTTTGCCCATACAATGGAAGTATCTTGCAGATTCCAGCAATTATTCTCTCCTCCATTATCTACAGGGATTTATTTTTCATTTGTCCTTTATACTTATCGCCTCTTCGACCACCTACTTAAAAAGTACAGTAGGTTCAGTGACGCTTTTGGTTCAAATGATTCAAACCAGAAGACAAATAGGAAAATAAGAATTTGGAGTGGCTTCTTTTGTGCTTATGAGGATTTGGGACTAGTATACAGGGATGATTGCACGACTCAGAATAGGTCATTTCATGTTACCAGATGTGTTAAAATAACAATCTCAAAGATGTTTATTTAAGAATCAAAGTTAGTTCATTATTTTGGGTTTACTTTAGTAAGTAAGTAGGCCTTTAAGCAAGCCAGTCTGCTTATTTTGACTGAAGTATCCAACTTCCCCCCTCCTTGTGAGAGAACGGAGGGTAATCATGCTGCAGCAATGCCAAGCAAGGTCACCAATACACTTTCAGAAGGACTTTGCTATTTAGAATATTTTGGAATACGGGTTGAGCCAATGTTTACTTTCTACTTTAAAAGTGCCTGTCCTCAAACACCAGATACTTACACAGATGATTATAAATACAGGAAGAATATAAATAATGACAAAGCCTTTCAGATTAAGCCAGATTCCAAAACATAAGTAACCAGCAAGAAGACAAATGTCTTCCAGCAGTTGTATGATTCGCCTTGTTTCCATACAGTTTTCTCCTTACCGAGAATTTCAGCAGGTAAAGTTGTTTTACAGGGTTCCTTGAAAGTTAACAGATTTTGGTGTGGGCCTGAGATGGCTGAGGAGGGGATGAGTAGTGGGTGACCCTGAATGGAAACACCACCCCCACCAGTCCTCCCTCTGCAACAGGGAACCTGATAACATTAGTAGTCCTGCCGGTTTGAACTGTAGCAGTAACTCAAAGATAATTTCACAGGCTACTAAGTTTCAGGCCATGCAGGTCACGGAAAGCAGAACTGGCAAATAACATGCTCAGAGTATGCTTTTGTCCCTTAGAATTTCTGCCTGCGTCATCCCTGCCTTCCTGTGTGTTTAGGAGAGAAGAGAGTCCTCCACATGTGACTTGAAGTGTCTCTACTGGGAGGTTACCTCTCGCTATTGTCATAGGAGAGAGCCAATGCTCAGGTAACAAAGTCAGAAGGTGCAACAACAGCCTTCAGTATGAAGCACTGACCCCAGTGTGAACTACTTGATGCAAGCCATATGAAACATATCCTTCAGCACTGACTTTTTCTCCCAGTTTCCATGGAGATGGATGATATCTGGCTTCTCATTTTTAACTACAGCTCTTCTGGAGAGGGAAGAACACAAATGAAAATGCACAATAACTTTAATCAATATATTTTTTGCTTAATAAAAGAGAAATGCCCTGATCTTGAGACAAAGTCAAGAGATCACATTGATGATAAGCCAATTCTGGCAATGTTTGTTTTCCATAATTCTGAAGTTGTAGCAAAGGGCTAACTTTGTGTGTCTTTCTTTTCATGAAATAAAGTTACAAATTACGTTTGGCTCTGCTGAAGTCAATGGCATTGCCCACAATGGAGTGGGCAAACTCCACTGGCATCAGAGCAGCCAGGTTTTGCCCAAACTGCGACCAAAATTTCTTACAATGAACCGAAGGATGAAAATAAACATTGCCCTAGTGTGTCTTAGACCTCAAGCAAACAATAATAAAACCTATTTGAGTTAAGCTGGATAAGCTGTGACTGGACTGTGAAAGCCCCCTCAGTTGTAGAAGCACTGAAATCATAGAAAGTCTCTCTCACTTCCTCAGCAGTTGGCTTACTACGTATTAGTGCGCATATTGTTGCTATTCAGTAATAATGCATAGCAAAAATATCCTTTAAGATTGTCAGCTCAACGAAATGAAGTTGTGCATTATAGTTAGTCTTTTGATTCTGGGTTTCTTGTTCCTTCTCAGTAAGTGTCCTCTACCTTTCTGAACCAGGTAAGTCATGAAGAGTTTTTATCCCTGCATTTGGAGTGGGCATCAGTTTGGACAGCAATGAGTGCATAATATAAGTCATCTCATACCATTGCCAGTAAGACAGTCTTAGTCTTTTGTGTCAATTGTGACAATCAAAACGGGTTTATTAAGCTCAGAGTTTTAGGATATAATTTTTTTGGATTGTTTTTCTGTTTCTTTAAAATCTGGTACTCGGTTACCACAAGCCTACTGGAGTTTGCAGAAGTGGAAGCGTACATGCTCCTGGCTTTTCTCAGTACCCTGGCAAAGTTGAGAAACTTTGTAAAAATGGTGGTTTGCTGATGTATGTCCCTGGTCTTGCAATATAATAATTAGACGTGCAGAAAATGGATTAACAGGCTGAATTCAGGTAAAAAGCTAATGTAAAATGAAATTTCCTTTTTTATAAACTAAAGTACAACTAAAGCAAGCTTGGGACAAAATGTGCACTTAGTTTTTGCCAAAATTTCTCCAAATGACAAACCAGCCAGTTTGACTTGTGAAGTCTGGAGGAAAGCCAAGGCTCTGCAACCTTATTACATACTACTACAACTTTTTCACCCTACCATCACCTATAGAAATGTGGCACGTTCATGCCTGCAAAGCTGGCAGGGGAGGTTGTCTATTTTTATAGTTATGTAATATTAACCTAGACATAAGCATCTTCACCTAACTTTTTTTTTTTTTCTTGGTTCATTCTGTGCATGAATGTGGGGCTGTTTCTTGAGGTGGAGGAAGGAGATCAAAACAGGGGGAAAGGCAAGGGTGTTTTTAACTGCATCAGGAAGATGAGTTGGAGGAGAGGGGAAAAAAACCTCACTCTCCTGGGACAGGGATAGGAAGATTTTCTTTGCCAGCCAGTCAGATGATTTGTCTATTGTGAGCCTGTATCTACTTGGAGAACATGCACCTTGCTCTGTTTCCATAAGGTCCAGGAAAAAAGAAAAACTAATTGCATACTTAATTTTCACTATTGCTGACACACTATTCCTGTGTTCTGTGAAATCAAAATTTTTCAACTGGGGCAAGGCGTGAGTTCAGCGTTCAGCAGTGGGTACCTGCCAAATCTGAAGCCTTAAAAAAGAGAGAGGAGGAGAGAAGGGGAGCTGATTTATTCCAGCTCAATAAAGAATTTGACTGTATATAACAGCTGGACAACCTATTATTTTTTTACACGTGGACAGCCTCAGAAGTGTCCAGAAATAATAATGCAGCTCGGGCATTCAATGAGTATGAGAATTTTTTACCCAAAACAGTAAAGAGGGAGGGGAAGCTACAGGTCTTTTTAAATGAGGTTTCGCATGAAAATACTGTCACAAATAGCTATGGCGTGGCAGCAGTGATAAACTAATGCTAGGGGACAGCAATTATGAACATCACAGTAACCTCTGACAGGTGCCAAATGAAATCTCTAAATCAACATCTGCCTTCAGAGGCTGCATATTCCCGAAAGGAATATTCCCTCTTCTGCTCTTATCTCCTGCTCCATCCTCTTCTACCTGCCAACAGCTGTGAAGGCTGGCGAGCTGCCTAGAAGGCTCTGTGCAGTCTAAATTAAAGACGCATGTTAATTTGGGAAGACTTCTTCAAACCTCTACTAGGTGGTGGATATGCCATAATTCTGCCTTATTCATGCTCTTCTTGTGAAGAGATCCTCTTTCAAAACATACATATCCTGAGACACATCTGATGGGCCGAGGTTGATTTTTCTGTTCCCCAGGTTAACTCTCTATTCTCTGATCAGATGCTAGCAATATGGCACTCAGGATTGTACCCATGCACTGATTTTATTTTATTTATTTTTCTGGCACATGATTATGTTGACAGTATTGGTATGAAGTAGTTTTACAAAGGCAGGGATAGTTGCACTCATTTTGGAGAATATGTCTGGAGCTAAAGAAGGTGCAGTCAGGATGGGAATGACAGTCCTTAGTGAGTAAGAAGTCCTCCGGGCACAATTCAGAGCAGCCTCGACGCTATTCTAACCTGTAGTATGGGAAGGTAAAATGTCTTCCATCTGCCTGCTGGATCTGGAAGCAAGAAACATCAGCAGCCTTCCCCTGTGAGGCCCTGCAGAATCTGTGTGCAGTAGCAGAGAGAGCTGCTTAATTTTAAAGGAACAAAATCTGGGAATTTTTAGAAAAGTTTCAGTAAGGAACTGCTTTGGGTTTTGAGGTTCAGAAGAAGGCAAGAGATGGAAACTCTTTGAAAAAAAGGAAAAGGGATCGTGTGAGCCTCAGTTTAGCTTTCCAAAATTTCAGAGTCTGCCAGGGAGGTCTATGCAAGATTGCAGACCCAAGGGAATAACAAACCCAGTTGGCTAAAACTATCTTTCCTGCCAGCTCACTAAGACAAGTGGGAAGTCCGAGGTTTGTAATCTCCTTTTAAGTTTTTTCTGGACTTAGGTTGCTTAGAGTTTGTTTGCTTGTTCCCTTCCCCCCACCTCCCTGCCATTTAATAGGAAAACCAAGGATAAAATGTTAAGTCTCTCCTCTCTTATTAAAATACCCCATAACAAGTACAGAACAGAGCGGAGAGAAATAACCCCAGTGACCACTAGCCAAAACTCACAAGTAGTATGTGCATATCTGAAATAGTTGGTGCACTCACATAGGAAATCGCTGGATATTTTACACCTCTTGCAGCGGTTTAGTAACTGGCTGTGGAAGCTCATTCCCCACTTGAGAAAGTCATGAATTATACAGTTTTTACATCTGTTGAGCATGTTGTGCTTCTCAATCATCCAACTATACTGAGCCCTAAGTTTTCAGCCTTCACAATGAGATCACTGTTTTCAAGCACGTTCTAGTGGCATTTTGTCAAGCCATGTGTGTTTTCAGGATGGGGGCAGGGAGGGAGGAACAAAAGTATGCTGCCGTTTCACAGGATTACAATCTACTTTTCAGCCTACATAAAACTGTGACTGACCCATCAACAAGAAATATTCTTTGTTTACTACTTCTTCTTCCCCTTGAAAGGGTCTGACTGTTGTTAGGAAGAAGAGCATAAAAAGGATGAATATATGTTTTTCACTTTGGATTTCAATACCTGATAATCTAAAAAAAAAAAACAAACCAAAAACCACCCCCCCCCAAAAAAAAAAAAAAAAAAAACAAAAACCCAACCAAAAAACCCTGAAAACAACAAAAGCCACAAAACTTCAGTCATCCTTAATCCTCCTCTTAATGTATTTATTTCACTGTGTGAAGACTCATTTTTGCTTCAGCTGTGTGGTGTTTTGAGTGAAACTCTGCTATTAAACAAGGACTAACCATGTGAACACTATCACAGAGATTAAGGGAGATATAGTATTTTAATTTTGCTTAGGCACAGGCATAAGGAAATTACATACACTAATTAGCAGATTTTAAATCAAGGTTCTCCAGGTTCATAATAACAGGAATTAGATTCCGTAGAACTAAGAACAAAAAACTTAGGAAGGGGCAAAGAGGGAAAACGTTTGTAGAAATTATCCATGGATAATCTATTGCAGTGGAGACAAACAGAGGAATTAATACGTTTATCTTGAGTCACCCAGGACTCATTGAGATCCCTCCAGGCTGAAAAATTCATGGGCAGATAATAATTCCTTGCACTGAATGGGTTTGATCACTGCCATATAAAGATTTCATTTTTTTTCTGGAGACGGTCACTCATCACTTAAACAACCGTCAGCCATGGTAACACTTCCGCTGGCCAAAATTCAGCTGCAGAGAACACAAAAGCAATATATGTGATGAATGTTGACTACTCAATGCATAGGGGCAGCTTAAGGTTTTATGCATCTTTTGTACTAGCTTTTTGGTTTTGGACTAAAATCCACTCGTTTGCATAGTTTACATTGTTTGAAAAAGAGGAGTGGGCATTCCCGTCTAAATAGATCACAAGCATGGCACTGATGGAAAGGCACTGAAAATTATAGCCTCATGTAAAATAAGCTGGACTAGCAGTTGGATCAAAAACGTTTCTGTATTCTTGCTGAGAAATAAAGCATGCAGAGAAAACCCCTCTAAAGGCAAAACTCTTCTAAAGCACTTAGAACCCTCAGTGCTTAATTCAGGTAGTCTAAGTGACTGTAATTCATATGTTTCCCCAGTCCTGTGAGTGTGTAGGCCCAGCTGGGCTGTGGGTGTGCGAGGAGGGAAAAGCTACACCACTCTCTCCTGTGTCCTGGGACAGATGTCAGACCTGGCTGTGGCGTATGTTTTCCCCACTGCCCAGGGCTGTGCAGAGGAACGGGCAGGGAAGAAAGTGGGTCAAGCAAGAGCCGAGGACACTGCTACACAGCCCCTACTTACCCCCTGAGTCACAGTGCCCACCGCTTCTCACTGGTCCCTGAGCATGCTCAAGCCCCCTCCTGAAGTGCCCAGATCAGCTGCGGCTTCCACCCCCGCCGGAAGTGCCCAGATCAGCTGCGGCTGCCACTTTGTGGCTGTGCTGACATGCCCAGAGAAGTGTCTCAGCTTGAGGACTAATCGTGACAGGGAGATCTAGCTTAAGTTAGGCTGAGTAGAGTTCACACCCACCAGCTAAACCTGACCAATTTCAGCAATTTTCTCCATTAAGCTCAGGATAAGCCACGCTATGTGTGGACTGGAGAAACTGAACTGCCATCTCTTAGCCCATGTCTATAATACTCTTTTTGCCCAGAGAAGTGTCTCAGCTTGAGGACTAATCGTGACAGGGAGATCTAGCTTAAGTTAGGCTGAGTAGAGTTCACACCCACCAGCTAAACCTGACCAATTTCAGCAATTTTCTCCATTAAGCTCAGGATAAGCCACGCTATGTGTGGACTGGAGAAACTGAACTGCCATCTCTTAGCCCATGTCTATAATACTCTTTTTTCCCTTTTTCTTTATCCCCCCCCTCTTTCTTTATCCCCCCCCCTTCTTTATCCCC
>NW_008794836.1:1297772-1366709 GCF_000699145.1 Aptenodytes forsteri
TTCTGGCTCACCAGCATATTCTAGCTAAGCTCAGCAACATCTCAGTGAAATTTTTAAGAGGATCAAAGATGAGTTGTCTTTACCCTGCTCTGGGATGTGATTATAGCACTTCTGGTGGTAATCAACACTGTATAGCTGACAATCCCCTTCAGCAGGCTGGGCACCAGGTTTTGTCACTGCAGCTGCCAGCCCCTAGTAGGGGCTCTGGGCTGCAAGGCTCCGATGTGGCCCCCACATGGGGTTGGCTCTAACAGCAGGGCACCCCGACACACTTAGGGTGCCTAGTAACCATGTTGTTGATCCATGGCCACCTAAAACTATCTCTGCCTACAGACCGAGAGAGCCCACACCAGCGGTTTCCACAGATGCGCTGGAGAGTGGTGACTTGTTACCACCCAATAATGCGACTGTGGAAGCAAGACCTAGGCCAAGGTGTAGGGAAAATCCTTCTTTGGGCACAATATGGTTGTGGTTAAAGTTCATAAAAATGCTTGCCTATCTGCAGCTAAACGCAAGCTGTATGTTGTTTATATTTTAATTAAATAAGCAAATCCCTTTCCATATAGAATGAGACAAGGCTGAGGTCTCTGCTGGTTCCAACTGCTACAGCTAAGTGTCCTCATACTGTATTTAAGTTTTGGCTACATAAGCTCGCTATGGGATTCTGATTAAACTTCAACATCTGTGGTGCCTCTGCCTTTTCTGTTTAGATCATAACATTCAGTGTTTCCATTATATGTATGGACAATACCCTGACCCTGGTATGATTTCTTTATCCTATTGCAAAACATCCTACATACCCAGTTTTGCCAGGATGCAGAAATACTATTAAAGATAGGGAAAAAATAGTCTGTGACTGGTATTCTACTTGGCATGTAACAACTGAATGTAAACTGATGTGTAAAAATCAAAACTGGCTGGAAAAAATATCTGAAAGGGGATGAAGCTCATCAAAGAAATTGTTCACTGTAAATAGCTAAACTACATTTTAATTTTATGGTATTTACATTGAGTTCAGTCACAACAGGAGTTAAGAAAAGGGATGAAGACTTGAGGGGCGGGGGGAGCCTACGGGCTAATATTAGCTGCACTGTTTTGTTTCAGGACACTGTCACAAAGAGGATGAGAAGCTAAAGCATCTTTGGTATTACCACTTGCATGTTAAATGGGATTCCCTCCTTGAAGATATTTTTTGCGTTGTCAGAGGAAGGAAACGGCAGCTGTGAAGTCGGGCTCCTCTCATGCCGACCGCAGAGCCCGCCCCACCCCCCTGGAAATCTATGCCAGATGCAGGAAAGAATGAGCAAGGTTTTCAAAGTGGACACTCAGCATATGGGAGGGAATATTTTAGCAACTAGAAAGCCTTGGATAATTTCAACAACTCCCAGTACTTGAAGCGGTTCTTTAAGAAAATCCTCTCCGAGGCTCTCAATGGTGTAAAATAAAGAGCTATATGTCTTCTTCCCATCTACGTGGAAACCGTGTTTAAAACCAGCCCGCTGAAAACCTCTTTTTGTATGTTGTCTGCATGCTTGCTGTGAAGCAGAAGTAGTAAATGTTGGGTTTGGAGGAACAGTAAGCTGAGGTGATGAGGTATCTATGAGAAAGCAAAGGTCTTTGAGCAGTCTCTGAGACAACTAGGCCTTTTCTAGCTCTCTGCCTCTGGAAGGTACCTCGATGCCTCAGCCCAAAGCCATAGCTATTATAACTGGGGTTGATTAGAAAATGGTAAGCGTTTTCCATGTAACAGAAAAACTCAAGAAATGTTTTGTTTAAAAATATTAACAGAAAGGTTCAACTAAAACAGCTGAGCACCCAGAAGTCCAGCTTTATTTTCCAATTTTTTGATATGTTTTGATAAAATCTTGGCTTTTAGAAACACAGATCAAATGTTTTGGGCTCACTTAGCTATAGACAAAAAAGAAAAACCTGAACAAAACACAACGTCTCCGAAAGTATCCATTTCAGGAGAGGCCTTTTCCTTCTTTTGCTGAAAAAGGTTTTGATTGAAAAAATGTGACCATCTACATTTATTGCACTAAGTATAGAAAGTTAATACAGGGCATCTTGGCTCTGCCATGAGCACTCCTAGTGAATGGGCTTGTTCTGTCCCTCACTTGGGAACAAAACCACCAAGTGAACGTAGCTTTTGGTGCGCTGCACAGCCAGAAGTAGATACAAGCTGAAGAGAAAGAAATGAAACAGGTGTATAAGTAGCAGAAGAAAGAAGAATGAGGGCAGACACTGGGACAAGGTTAGATCTGCTGAGAAAGAAGATTATTCTTCAGCTAGGAAATAAATTACAGGTAGAAAGGAGAGAGATAAAACAAGGTCACATGCTTAAAGGAAAATGTGTGCTGGTTCCTGAGCTTCAGTAATAGACTTGTGTTCTCTGGTCCTCCACCACAGCCATCTTTTTAGTGCCCTAATTTCTTGACTCACTAACTGATAAACAATTTTAATGACATGGTACTAGGGATGTTTTCTGAAGAGCTTTTCATATTTTCTATCTTCCAGTGTTGTAGCAAATTGCAGTTATTTAGGCACAGCTGCTGCCTGCTCCAAGCGTGCTTATGGTGTCAAGGTAGGCTGTATGTTCAAATCTGAAGGTTGGGTCACAGAGCTCCTGCCATCAGTAATACACTTGTTTTTCTCTTGTACATGTGCACCTTATTCCTCTTCATGAACAATGGATTGATGCTATACCCTTATTTCAATTTACGTCAGCATTGGATGTAAGTGAAATATATCTCATTGTAAGTGGGGACATTTATTCTTATATTGGTGTTGTCTGTCTATTGTGGATATACTTAATATCTGAGCTGCATACAATATAGAAAATTATATTTGGAATAGCTCCTTTCTTGGGTTTCCCAGCTGGAAGCAATAAATCTTTTTCTATAAGCCGTAATACCCAGGCGTTCCTAGGCACTCAGAATCAGGAGGGTGCTGCAGCTCTCTGGTAGCAGAATGGGTCTTGGTAGACAAGTTCTGCTTTGCCTTTCATATTCAGCAAGGACAAGGACTGTCTTTTTGAAAACTGCCCAAGCTAAACTGTGTGTTAGAAACTCTTGCTCAAATAGTTCATAGCAGAGTTCAAATACAGTGCTCAGCAAACATTAGCTTTGGTGCTGTAGCCTGCTGACTGAGAATTATACTTCCAGCAGCCATTTGAACACAAGCTTAAAGAGAGATACTCTTTTAGTCCAATACAAAGACACTCAGACCATTATCATAGTGATAGAAAATTATGTGCAGTCTGGGAAAAATCGTTATGATCGTCCTTGATTAGAATACATATTTAAATGCATTAGTGAACATTAAGCATTCAAACTGGTCTGCTAAGTCATATCCTTCTCTCTGTTGCTATAGGTCATCTCTAATCTGGGTTGTAGTCAGTACAAAACTTTTCAGCGCCTTCTGGGAGGTGGGTCATTCCTCGTCTTCATTTGGAAAGGCTTAATTCTATGATGTCAGTACAATAGTACTGGTAACTAATCTGTAAACAGTATATTTCTAAAAGGCTGAACTTCGAGGACATCACATGCAGGATTCTACTTTTAGCAATGTCTGCTTTGAGTTGATCCTGTTCTTTTTAAGTCTTGTTTCTTCCATATCTTTTGAAATCCCCACTTTGTTGTCATGGAGTCATAAATGTGATGGAATACTGAATTAAAGGTTACAAAGAAACTTTTTTTTTCTGAAGGATTTTCAGCCTGCAAGGTCTGGACACTGGAAACAGACCTAGCAAATCTCTTCTAGATAGTGGAAATAGTGCAGTTTGTCATGTCATAACACTATATTTCACTAGGTCTTGCTTACTTGACCCTCAGATTCAGAGGACAAGGCACTTAATGGCATTGAAATTTAAGCTAGGCAAGGTCTAGAAATAAAACATGTATTTTGAGCAATGGCATCTAAATATAGATGATTCCATTAAAAAAGAAAAACAAACCCAGAGAAAAGAGCTGTTTCTCTTTATTTTTAGTTCTTTGAATTTTCTCTTTTTTCCCCTTAGTAGTTTTAAGTTCAAAAACTTAATACCTTTTGCAGAAAAAACCCACAGTATTACAATAGCAAAAACACCATGTCCTTTATAATGGAACACCTATTCAGGATATCAGTGGGTTAGATGAGCCTTTCATAAAAGCATAACAAAAAAAAGGAGAACTGTGCTTATCATTTATAGGAACACCTCCTAGATACATTACAAATAAGGGCAGCTCTGATACTGCATTCCATTTCAGTCACTTCTACCAAGTTTATAGGAAAGGATGTTGAGCATGCTTATGATCTGGATTAAATCAGGAAGGTCATCTAAAGACAGATTTAGATCTAAGGAGAACTAGGACTTAGTAAATTCACTTTAATCTGGCCTGTGATACAGTAACAGCTTTATAAAGAATGCCATTTGAGAGACTTCTGAATGCTGCTGCTCAGAAAATAAAGTTCTTTGGGGTTTCTTTTTCCTGCTGAGAGGAGTGCCCCCCTTCTTTTTATCAGATGGTTTAAAAGAAAAATTGTGTTGCAAACCAAAGTATGTAGGAGTAGACTATTTCCATTAAAACAGTTTATGGAAAGACTACCATTTCCATAGTCTGCTTCCATTCTCTTCTGCCTTCAAAACAAAAAGAAAATCGCACTAACACAACATGACTAAAGCAATTCTCCAGGAAGAAAAAAAATTCTGTATGAAATGTGGCCTTGCATTGCTTTTAATATGAAATTGGCACGGAGTCCAGCAGGGATGGAGGAGAGATGGTGAATTCAGCAGATTTTACCCTTGCATTGTTTAATATGAAATTGCACGGAGTCACAGCAGGGATGGAGGAGAGATGGTGAATTCAGCAGAGTTTACCCTTGCATAGGCCTGTAGTGACACTTGCCATAAAGTGAAAAGGATGGAAGTGGAATAAAAAAAATTCTGTATGAAATGTGGCCTTGCATTGCTTTTAATATGAAATTGCACGGAGTCACAGCAGGGATGGAGGAGAGATGGTGAATTCAGCAGATTTTACCCTTGCATAGGCCTGTAGTGACACTTGCCATAAAGTGAAAAGGATGGAAGTTCTTGTGTGTGGCACTACAAAACCAAGAACAACATGTTCAAGTAAAAACAAATTAGAACCAAACCCCAAACCCCAGAAGAAAGCAAAAGGGTTCTTTTAGTCATTGATGGGAAGAAAGCTGAGCACGACAATCTGTTTGGAGATTTTACCCAATTTATGTGTAATTTCTCCCCTCCGCACCTCCCCCCAAGTCTCTCTTCCCAGGATACTTGAAGAACGTGAAGAATCAGGCCAGGTGGAAGGCAGACCACTTCTTCACACTCTGCATGCAGAGTTACTCCTTTGCATAACTCCTTTGTGTGTTACAAAATTAACCTTCAGGTGGTGAGCTGAGCTATCTCTGTAATCCCTTCATGGCACTGGAATTGTCCAGATGGAGCTGTGTAGGGGCCAAGATCTCGGTATCAACTAGTTCCTCTTCAAATTACTTCCAGCGTTCCCTTTTCTACATCTGTATTAATGCCCCAGGTGTAATTTCTGGGTGAAGACTAGTGTTCAAGTCTCTCTTACTATGAGAACTGCTCTTCAGTGCATTAGCTTCAGTGTGACATAAGCATGAACTAAATTGCTGCTATGAATAGGGCCCTTTTCCAGAATAAGGGCCTTCCCTCAACATTCAGAACAGGCTTTCTAACCAGCCTCCGTAATTATTCTCTAAGCACAAATAGATTGCCTTATAAAATTGCCAAAATCATGGATATCATGAGTTTTTGTCACATATTATACTGTTAAATCAGTCATGCAAGTAAAACTGAAGTTCTGCATCCAGATCTGTAGGAAGTTTGGAGCACAAACTGGATCAAGCTTACTTACTTGGATTTCGGTTTTCTTTTCTTCCTATTTTTTTGGACTCACACATGTTCTCATGTATGCTGTATGAGTATGGTAAAGCAGAGCCAAAAATTAAAGTGGTAGTTATTGTGCCCTTTTTTTCTGCCAAAATTAAAACTGTTCAGTCATACACATGCTTACACAAGATGTTACTGCTTTTAGTTTAGGTCTCCATTGTAGTAATACCTTATCCATGATAGATAATTCATCCTTGAGGGTATTGAAAATAAGGCTTGCCTACAGAGATGGTCTCAGTCAATGAAAAGTTATAGGGTTTATTACAGGAATTAGGTGATGCAAACCTATATCCTCTGTTATTCGAAGCACGTGATGAGTTGCTCACTGTTGTCCTTTCTCACTTTAGCAGCAGTGAATCTATGAACAGTAATAATATTAAGTATTCAGTCTGGCTTCAATTGCGTTTCCAACTTTGTCTGCAAGCAAACTCATTTACAGTTACGTTTTAGATATGTCAGTCTTTGCATTTTCCCTGCCTAAGAGCTGTAGACACCTGCATAACTAAATGCTAACATTCTGTTGTTAGAAATGAAACATCTTCATCAATCTGCTGGCATACTCTGCTGTCACATTTTGCTTGTAATCACACTGATAGCTCTCCTGAGGAAGACCCCTCCAGTGAGAACAAGGGAACATCAATACCTCACAGAGTATAGTCACATCCTCTCTGTTTAAGTCCTAAGTGATAATCACCAGGAAGAGCATCAAGTACTGATAAGTAATGATGTTAAACCAAGCCCATAGATCTACCCATTACACAAAACCCTCTGAGGCTACCAGAGCGTTTCCACAGGCTTCAGCAGGCTCTAGATCATGCCCAAGTAGGCTTTGGCCTCAAAAAAGATTAATACCGGTAAAAACTCTACTGTACCACCCAGATAATTTTCTGAAGTATACTGAAAAGATGTGCTTCTTAACACCCTTGTTGACTGCACTGTAACTAATACGTTTTAATTAGGCATCAGATAGGTTGCTGTTTGCTCCCACTGTATTCATCTGTCAACAATATCTCCACAGCAGCAGCTGCATCAAACTGATTTTATTTTCATGGCAAAGGTGTATTGAAAAGGAGAAAAAAAAACCCAAAACACCAAAAATCTGTCCTACCTTTGCTAAGAATGGATTTGCTGAGCGATGAAACTCGATAATCAATAACAACAGAAAACACTGGGTGGGGGAAAAGCATGACGCATATCCTGAGAGGAATAATAAAATATGCCCAGCTTATATGGTTAATCTTCTCTGTAGGCTTGCTCTGCAAACTTAAGGAAGATTAAATTTCAGATATGCTGTTTCTTGTTTTTTCTGGCAACAATAAACTTCAATTTGGGGGAGGTGGGGGAGGGAGAGGCTGAGTGGGGAGAAAGAGCCACAGTAAAGTGTCTGCTGTCCATGTAGTTTTGCCAGACTGCTGTCTCAATTGAGAGCTGTGATCAAGATTTATTGGGCTTAAAATATGAAACAGACCTTTCATGTTGGAATTCTAAATATCTTCTTAAGCAGTAGTGAGTACCACCAAATGCTTAAAGGCAACACACCAGAGTTCAAACCCACACAATAGTTTCTTCTCTCTTGTGAACCAGCAGATTGTAGGAAACTTGTTCCATCTTCTCATTTTTGAACTGGGGAAAGAGTATGTTGGATGTTATCATCATCATCTGAAAATCACTTTGTTTTTTTATGTCAGATTTTGGCTCAGATGGTCAAGATTGCTAGTATTTGAACATGTGCATTGAATGGGCAGGTTTATCACTTAAGTTAATAAAGAAAATGCTTGAATGCGTGCAAGATGTTTGCATCTTGGTAGCACATTTTATTAAGCTCTTAGTTATGTAGTGGCAGCAGGAACAGCTTGGAAAAGATCTAGACTATTTGTTTCATGCCATTTTGCCAGCCTCCTGTTCCTCTGTTATGCCAACAGCTATGTTCTACAGGAAAAATAAAGCTGTCTGCCTGAGAACTAAAATCAGAGCCAAAGTTTTCTCTGCAGACCTCAGGGGTTAGGGAGCAAAATGCAAAACCTGCCTCTTTTCACTACTTTTCCGTCATTATGTTTTAAAAGTATATTCAGAAGAACTCGTCTTCTCCTTCAGCTTATTTAGGAGGTGCAGCAATGAGACTATATTAGGACTGTTAGGCTGTACAGTATCATTTATGCTGAGATCTACTAGGCTGCAGGTCTGGTAGCCGTTACACTGAATTTTTGGTATCATATCAGTAGATTTGATTATTGCAGATATTAATTATTGAATGGAGTTCCAACTGGCAGTTGGAGCCTGGATGATTGCTTTTTAGTGGCTTATATGAAACGGGCCTTCAGTAGCAGTTCTGTCAATGACATGTGGACCAAGCGACCTATTGAGTGCCCATTGCACATGTGCTCAAGGACTTTGTTTTCACCAGCTGCCCCAGTGGCACTAGGTAAGTGAAAAAACATGGGAGAGGAAGTACTACAAGCCATAGGAAAAAGAAAGAGTACAAATTTCCATATTTTGTCCATATTTTTCTTCCCTTTACAAAGAATGTCACTCACAAAGAATGAAAGGGATTGAGATAAGTAGAAAAGTCCCTTTCTCTGCTGACTGGTAGGTACCTAACATCTGATACACAAGATTCATCGCCCGAGTTGAATTTTTTCTTTGAAGATTCTATATTTCAGCTACGCTCATAAGACTTTTACATCCCTTTTAATTGCCAGGTACACACTTTTTAATTCTTCAGTCAGGAAACTAGACCATGTCCCATTTGGTTAGTCCATGTTAGTCTCCTATAGTAGATGGATGCAGAATCTCAGTGGCTTTGTCACGTGTAATTCTGTTATTAGCTCCTGAAGTAAACAATATTGACATGTCTCCTTGGGCTGAAAAAGATATCAGGAAGGTCTTGGAGGTGTTATCCAGATCATTTCTAGCTTGAGCTTAGAGGACTTGAATGCATGTGACCCAAGGACAGTTCAGAAGTGCTGTGCTCCTATTATGCATTAGAATTTTGCACGAAGAATGTAGCACACTGGTGCTCTGTAGTTTGCTCTGCCTGTGGAAAAATGGTGATCTGAATTTAGGTTTTCTTAAAATGGCTTGAGATGTGTTTAGCTGAGAGACGATGATACTTCTGAAGCTGACTAAAATCCTGTGAAGGATCCTTCACTCTGAAGTTCACTTGCCACCACTGCTCCAGAGCCCAGATTTGTTAACATTCCAGGCATGCTGCAAAGCTCATAATTTACACAGTCTTTTGACTTGGACTGGGTTGAAGAGTGATGAAGATTGAATGGGTTCATTAGAATTGTTGTTTATTTTAAGCAGTTATACATCTCTTCTAGTTTGAATAGTCTTCATTGGGCAGGTCATTTATGGTTTCGCATTGTGAACTTTATTCCTTTTCTTTATTTGTGGTTGTTGGGCCAGATTTACAGCAAAAAACATTGCCCTTATTAATTGGACAAAACATTCTCCCTGCAGTGTGTACTTCAGTTTCATCTGTTGTAACTGGTATTTGAAGTCATATGATAAAATTATCTGGTTTCTCCAAAATAAGCATATGGTTTTCTTTATACCCTATTTTATATGCTGTTTCTCTCAGGCTACAAAAAGCACTGTTTAATAGTTAGCAAATTTGATGTGAATAAAGAGACCATGAAAATCCAAAGCCTCTAATGATTCTTCTGTGAATGCTACAAGAATGGAGAAATATGAGTTTTCTATGCATAATAAGTGCTGTAGATGTGCTGCATTATTCACACACCATCACTGGAGGAAGGCTTAAGGTTTGCTGCAAAGTAAATAATAAATAAATTGCAAGGAAAAGAAAAAAAAATGAAAAAAATCTCTGTGTGTATTCGATTTACTCTCAAATTTGATATGTGCAACAGAATAGCTGGTGGTCCAATTATTGGTCCAAAATCTTAGGTCTGGAATAATGAACATCCTTTGGAATCATTGCATTCCCCTATGCAATGACCCTGATCCACTTTTCATTTCTTGTATAATGTATGCTGCATGGCACTATAGCTCCACAGTGGTCTGACATTTGCATTGGCAGCAGTAGGATTCCTGGATATTGGAAGAATGACAATAGCCAGTGTGGGAAGGAATGGGTGACAGTCAAGACACTAAACAGATGTAAAATATCTTGTCATTCTTCTTAACAGCTGTCAATCACAGCCTCTTACTAAACAAGACACCCCTGAGAGTGAATCCTAGCTACTCTGTTGTCTTGTTATCTTCACAGAAGCTTCCCAGCAGGTAGCATGGTGGGACAGCTTACCTGGGAAACCCGGGCTTCTGCAACCTATATCTTTTAGACAAGTCTAAAAACAAACAAGCATGGAAAGTGGGAGCTCCTTTTCCTGGGAAGGCCACTTGGCATGGATGGCCTCACTGGAGAACCAGACACAATGGAATTAGCATCCAATTTGTATCAATTCCCATTAGGATCAGATCAACCCATGTTATCCTATTAGCTTGCAGCAGTTAGAGAAACACACAGATGTGTCTGTGTTCTGAAGACCAAGACAAAGCCTTGTTATGCTTTTTTTTCCTTTTCCCTCCAATGGGATTACAATGGTCCCTGTTGTCTGTCTTTGTCTCAGTACTCCTTGATTGACAATACCCTGGGAGATGTCACTGTCCTTGCTCCATGCATTGTAATAGCCTAGCGTACCAAGGGTGCTTTAGGACCTTCGTCCCCTCTTTTTTTTCAGGTGTTATAAACGTCTGTCACTACACCACAATGGTGACCTCTTGTTGAGCTTACATGCCTGATGCTCTATCAGTCAGTGTCTGAGGGAGATGCAAGAGAAAACTTTAGGTAGTGACATGAATAGAGGGCAAAGAAATAGGGCAACTTTATTATGGACTGTCATCAGAAAGTAGCATGTGTGGAATGTCAATTTAATAATAGAATTGACAGCTTTTCTCTGGTTTCCGCAATGCCACAAGTGTTTCTTTGACAGTTTAAAAAATAGGCCCTTTGTAGCAGTCAGTGAGTGGCACTACATACATTTGTGAATGCCCTGCATAACTGAGATTCCCCCAAATGCCACTGTCCTAAGACCAGTCCCAAGAATCCTTCTGCACTGACTAAGGGTAGTGGTGTATGGAGACCTGGTGAACCTAAGCAACGTAAAATATGGTGTACAGTAGCCGGCAGGATGCAGCATAGCTAAAAAGATGTTGAGTTACCGTTCTGTCAGGAATGAGTTTCTAAATGGAAAAGGACACGTGTCATGGTAAAAGTTGCTACATAACTGGCCATAAATTTTCAGATTTCCAGTGAAAAATATTTTTCCATTTTTCATTCAACAAGCATTCACAGAAAGCTTCCACTTGCCCACCATAGAAAAGTACTAGCATTTAGTGAAAAACTAGAGGTCCATACCTTTTCCATTTTTCAACCAAAAAGTGAAAGAAATAAAAAAGCAGGAATTTACATGATTTTCCCCTGGTTTCTTGTTATCTGGGGAAGAAATTCTAACTAGTTTATCTGTTTTTCTGATCATGAGTACAGCTGTTTTAGAAAACAAGGCACATAGTCTGGGGAATAATATTGCTCCTCTACAAGCTGCGAACACAAGAATAAATTAGAGATGTCTCTTTTCTTAATGTGTTTTTTTCAGTGTTGAATTTGACATGAATTATCTTAGCAGAGGGCAAGGCATATTTCATAATCTGTTTACAATTCTAAAACCATAAACCTCAAGATTTTTTTTATTACAACTCTAAAATAGACGAATAGATACCACACCTTTGTTTAGGTGTCAACAGAGTAATTTTTCTTCCTCTTTTGAGGAACAGAATCATTTTAGTAAAGAAAAGATGACTGAGAAGAGTGGAAAATAGAATAAAATTAAAACTGTTGGAAAGTGGTTTTCATTCCTTTTTCAGACAATCATATGCTAGAACATTCATTTTAAGCATTGGACTTTTCTACCAAGGCTAAAAATAAAAAAAAAAAACCAACACCTAACCACCAAGGATTTCCAAATGGAAGCAGGAAACATCACAAGCATTAAAAAGAGGGAGCGAGAGAGAGCGCCTGAGAGAGAGACAACGAAAACACAAAGCATCATTTTATGGCAATAAACCAGTAGTTACACTACTGGAGCAGACAATCTAGTCTAAAGGCCATATAAATGATGGTGATGATAGAAGCTTGCAGTGTACTAGAAGTAGACATCTACATAGATGATGCCTCATAGCATAATTTACCTTTCTTCCTGGGCATGGGCTTTTTAATTAATTTTGGTTTGTAAGTTTGGACAGCTTATTTGCCTGGAAATCTAAAGAGAGAACCATCCAACTAGCTTTTACTAATTTTCCTGTAACATTTTTGTAATACATGCTGACAAATATATAGTAAACACATAACTAGACAAAAAGAAAAAACACGTTTCCTTGGCATTTGTGGCTTTAGTAAAATTGATTCTACTTCATTGATGTAACTGACAGTCATTGGTTGAAATTGAAAACAAGCAATGTCAAGGAAAATGCATCAAGATTGAGATCCCTTATACCTCCATATGACAAAGCTAAGCAAGCAATCTTTGTTTATTCCCTGTGATGTGTTCAGAAAAAGCAATAATTGAGTCTGAAAACATTTTTATTTTTAATGAAAATTCATTTGTTGGCAAGATCTGCAAAATAACCTTATGTTTTCCTCCTGTGGCTATTTCATGAGGAAAACAACTACTCGTCTCTGTTATGAGATAGTCCCATTTCTCAAATGCCAGACATACATACTTTAAGTCAGACTATTTGGTAACTTTTTAAATTTTGAATTGAGTAGCATTTGGACTTAAGACAGAAAAATAACTGCTTAAGGATTTCCTCACTCTTCTGGAAGGAAGGAATCTTTCAAGGCCTCTGTGGTCTCACAAGTTACTAATAGGTGCAGTCTCTCTTCCTTCTTGTATCAAGGTTTCATGCATTATGAAAGAGAAGTCATCCATTACCTGGTTCTCAGAGGTTAACATGAATGTTCTTCTTTCTCTGATTCTTTCATTTATTATAGTTTAGAATTAGAACATTAGTACACTTGTCAAATGTAAACTACATCATTTGTTTCCCTTTTAAACATTCAGTATCTTTGAAGTGAAAGCTTAAGTCAGACAAGCCTAGTTCAGAAAAAAGGCATAGCATTACAGTGCTGTCATTACTAGGAGCTGAACCATGGCCAGTTTAGGCAGTGTTATATCATTGGAATTAAACTGGTTTCCTGTCCCCTTGAGAGAAAGGCTTTAAAAAAGAGAGAGAAGAAGAAAACAATATTCTTCTTGTTTGACTTTTCAAATTTATGGCCCTGTGCAGTCCTGCTGTCACTTCCATTATGCAAAGAAGTATGTTTCTTTGTTTGGGCATACAGGGCTTCCAATTGGATGTTCTCTAGTGCGGTCTTTATAGGCTACATTACATGAGGTAGTTGTGTTGTGATTAATGAGAAACCCATCCCCACAGTAGCTGCAGGAGAGGTTCTGTCACCGGGGGAAAAAAACTCCCTCAGAACAAATTTTTGTTCTTCAAAGGCTGCAGTCAGAGTGGAGGAGCACAGTGTTAGACCCTTCAGGGCTATGCCCAAGAAGCAAAAAGATACACCACCAGGAACTGACAGGCCCTTGACAGGCTTTTTCCTGGGCCATAAAAGATGGTACAGAGTGTGTACTTTTAAGTCCAGCCTGCACATACTGCAATCTACTGCCGAAGAATTAAGATCAAAATGCCCTGTACTGTCTGGATGAATACAAATGCTCTCCAAATGCTTGGGGTTTTTTTTTTTTGTTGTTGTTTTTTAACTGGTCTAAAAAGACAGAGAAAGCATGAATTAACTTTTGGAGCTGATCAAGTTTTGGGGGCTGACAGTACAAAGACAAACCAGATAGTCCAGCCCTTACTCATGCCTCTGTGGTGACAAACAAAAATGGTTCAATGAACAACTAAGAACACATTTCTGAGAGTTTTAGTCTGCTTCCTGTGTGTAAACAGAAGAAAAAGAAGACTTTATCAGAAATGTTGCTCACAAAACAGTTTGTCCCTATCTAGCTTGGAGACAAGGTTTCAGTCAGCTTGACCTCACAGTTAAATAAGACTGGTGGTCTCAACCTGACACCTAATTAGTATTTCCCCACCTTGCTGTTATACTGTCTGCAGTTTGGAATGATCTGTGATTTCTCCTCAGGAGACTCCAAGTTGTGCAACGCTGAGGTTAATATGGGTCGGGAGAGGAACCTCAGTTGAGCTCCAAAGGGAAGTTTATAGATACTCCGTCCACACTCAGCCACCATCATCAGTCCCATATTTTCACCATTAAACTGAAAAATGACTAATGAAAGCCTAGAGACTGCAGTTTAGCTTCAGTGAAACAGAACGCAGTATGCAACATTTGTGGTGCCTTGTGGAGGCTGAACTCCAAACGAACTGTGAAAAGCTTCCAGGGTATAGCTGTTCCCTCACCGCCCATTTGCTCTGTGACTAGAAGGTTGCTGGACTGCTAACAACTGCTAATTGGTAAGGATAATACAACAAGCACAGTAAAGAGACTATGCATTTGTAAAGCTCTCTGTAAGTGCCAGTAAAGGCACTATGGAGTTAAGTGCAGAACATCCCTATTCACAGAATTAATTTTGCACATTTTATGTATGGGGAGAAAGCAAGTTTTTTCAGACTAAAAGTAGTTTTCATATCCTTATTCTTTAGTTTTTGGGTTTTTTTGGTTTTTTTTTTAATTTTATTTTAACATTATCACTAGACTTTAAACTCTCCAGGGTACAATCAGAGCTTCTGCTGAAGAGTAAAAATCCTTTTAAAATGTTTAAAAGTCATATGTGGCCAAAACGTTAGCAGTTGTCACTTCATGACATAAATTTCATATATTTAATGAAAGGAAAAAATTTGAATCCCTTGCAAATAGAGAAGTTTCTGTAATCTAACACTTAGGACATGCAGAGTAAATACTTCAGGCACAGGGTGAGGTGATGATGATTTCAAGTCATTGGAAAATACGAGAAAGACTCACCTGAACCAGCACAATAAAGCAAAATAGTCCAAAAAAGGATGGCAGTTCTAGCCACTGACTAGTAGAAAAGGTACCGTCCCTGACTCATCCAGTCTTAGTCCTTGCTTCCTAACAGCAAGACCTAGGAATGACTCCTGTTGGCTGGAGTCAGTCATCAATTTATCTTAGAGAGAAAAACTTTTCGTCTTCTCTTTTACCCTCAAGGAAACCTTTACTGTCTTTATTCTGCGTTCCCTTTGCCTTGAGGAAAGACATGCTCAATTCCTCCTTTATCTTCTAGGACAACCTGAATTCAGTTCTTCCTAACCTTGCAAAATATACCCTTCCTGTGGAGATTCTGCCATTACATCCCTCACATCGTCCTTCTCTTCTCCCGTATACTTCATCTTCTACTCTCTTGCCAGTAATATCATAGAATCATAGAATCATAGAATTATTTATGTTGGAAAAGACCTTTAAGATCATCAAGTCCAACCGTAAACCTAACACTGCCAAGTCTACCACTAAACCATGTCCCTAAGCGTCACATCTACACGTCTTTTAAATACCTCCAGCGATGGTGACTCAACCACTTCCCTGGGCAGCCTCTTCCAATGCTTGACAATCCTTTTGGTGAAGAAATTTTTCCTAACACCCAATCTAAACCTCCCCTGGCACAACTTGAGGCTGTTTCCTCTCATCCTATCACTTGTTACTTGGAGACTGACAGCTACCTTGCTACAACCTCCTTTCAGGTAGTTGTAGAGAGCGATAAGGTCTCCCCTGAGACTCCTTTTCTCCAGACTAAACAACCCCAGTTCCCTCAGCTGCTCCTCATAAGACTTGTTCTCTAGACCCTTCACCAGCTTCGTTGCCCTTCTCTGGACACGCTCCAGCACCTCAATGTCCTTCTTGTAGTGAGGGGCCCAAAACTGAACGCAGTATTTGAGGTGCGGCCTCACCAGTGCCGAGTACAGGGGCACCATCACTTCCCTACTCCTGCTGGCCACACTGTTTCTGATACAGGCCAGGATGCTACTGGCCTTCTTGGCCACCTGGGCACACTGCCGGCTCATGTTCAGCCGGCTGTCGACCAACACTCCCTTTTCCACCAGGAAAAGATCAGGTCTGACAATATAGATCAGGGCTGACAATTTCTAGCAGATGTGATATAGAGACAGCTGATTAAAGGTCCAGCATGCCTACCAGGTCACTAAACCCTGTTGGCCTGTCTTGTCATACAAGGTCTGTGAGAGAGGAACAGGCTGAGGTCACACAACACTATCCTCACACCAGCAAATGGCTTGAGTAAGGGGGATCAGCTCTTACAGAGAGGCTTCTCAAACTCATAAACACTCACCAGTCCTGTACTCCCACTCAATTCCTCCGTACATTTCAAATCCCTCAGGTTAGAGTATTTGAGCATTTGCAGTCACAGGGTCCTGTTGGCAGCTAGTAATCACCATGTGCAGGGCTCCTACTGTCATCAAAATCACTGCTCAGCCTGGCACTGACACTGGGACTCACACTGGTGTGTATTATTTGTGCCTGGTTTGCCATAGTCTTTGCAGAGCTCTCAGCTATTTTGCTCCTCTGAAACTGATATCGCGGGTACTAGAGCATACTGGGGCACTTCCAGCTGTGCTGGAGTGGGGGATCTCACTTAATATGAAAAAGGCCTGGCCTTGGTGCAGCACTTGCCACGGACATGCTGTGGAGCCCTGTGCCTCCTCCCTAGGGCCCTCCTGCACCAGGAGCAGCTGGTGAGCAGATCACGGATGAGAGCAATCAGCGTAACATATGAGGTTACAGAGCAGGAGAGTGTCTGCTTTGCTGCACCACAAATGCTAAATGCCAGGATGACTTTTGTGGGGAGAAGGGAGGATATACTTAAGGTGGTGCTAGCTGAGGAGTTCTCCAGCACAATGCCTACAATTTGACACAGACTTTCCTTGCGCCAAATTCTTTAGTCAGAGGTGCTCATCACCTCTGAAGATTAAACCCTGAGCAGCGCTACACGTGCAAACCTCTCCCTTTTATGAATGCTAACTCTTCTGGATCTTCCTAGCAAAACTACATGGAGATAGAACACCAGCTACGTCACAATAGGGTATTTTACCAAAGAGGTGAGTTTCCATTTTAAGAGACTTATGTACAAACTCTCCCTCTGTATGATAAGACTTATTATCGCTGCAGTAAACATTTGCCCACCGCTTATATAAGGCCCTTGTATTTGTAATGAGTGCCTTGTAACCCTTGGCGTGTTTACCTTCAGAACATCCCCACAAAGTAATGAATGCTGTCATACTTACGCTGGCAGCGGGTAATATGAGGCTTAGAGAGTCAAGATGGGGTACCAAAGTTGGTCATCTGGTAGCCTGCTACTGCCAAAAAATCATCTCCCCACTTCCCTTGGGCTGGCACTGGCATTCATCTCACACCCTGATGAGTGCAGGTGGTCCTGCTCTCTAAACTGATAGAAACTTATTCTTCTTGCTTGCTGATTAATTTTCTGCCAATGTAGAGGGCTCAAAAAATAGCTAGGATGAGGACAAGAGAGGTGGTGGCATCTTGAGGCAAAAAATATGTATGAAGTGGGGCTATTTCTATTACAAAAGGAGGTTGTTTACTTAATAAGAGATAATTATTTTCTGAAGCTGACCATTTCTTAGTAATACTTCCACTTGTTGAAAAGCAAAAAGAAAGCATCCATGTTGTAAAACTTCACTTTAAGTGCCTTAACTCAGGTTACAGCAGGGCATCAGTGGCTGAATAGCCTGGATTTTAGACTGAGTTCAAGTATGGCAACGTACCTATGGGATCATCCTTCCTCCCTCTCCCAAGCTTTTGTTCTGTTTTGTTGTCCTGAATTCCATAAAAGGAGACTACAGGAAGAGAGAATTTTCTCGACTTGATTATAGTGCCATTAAATACACACGCTCACAAACATGCTCTGTTTCTTCTACAGTAATGACTCATCAAGCGTTACAGTAGAAAATATTTATGTATCACATAGAGCTGCTATGGAAAGCAGGAAAGAATGTGATTGTGCAATTAAAGTCTGTGTATTAAAGCACTTGAGATGGAGAGCTAAGCTAAAATTACATATAAAACATCAATTTATCCATTTCCTGACTGTAATTCCTTGACTGTCCAAGCAGATGGTTGCATTAACACAGGGTGGGTGGGTTTTTCTCATGTAAAATAGCAAGTTACAAGTTGTTCCTAATAATTTAATTATTACTGTACCCTTAACCAGGTATCATTTCATTAATTCAACTCAGTCTTCCTTTCCCTAGGGTATGATTATTACTAAGTAGATCACATTTTAATCTAATCAAATGTTCTGTGCATTAAAAAAATGGACATTTACAAATAATGAAAGTTATGGGTTTGAGTCAAGTCTAAAGCTACTTATTCAAGTCTCACATTTGGGTGAGATATTTGTATTTTGGGAAGGAGGGAGTCTGGTTTGAGTCCAGCTGCTTGGAAATAAACACCCTCAGATGTTGTCTTCAGTAACTAATAATCAGATATTTCTGCTATAAGAGAGAGTTCTTTCTTACTAAAAGAAAAATATTGTCTGAAGTGGAATTTTTCTTAGCAATATTGCCATTTGTTAAAAAGCCGAACAAAAATATTTAAGTGATTTTAAATGAATCTCACGTTTACCTAAAGAAAAACTTCAGCTCAACCATCTGCAGGAAAAGGCCATTATAATTCAAGTTTCTATAAACATGCTGTGATGACAGGATTTTTAATACTGCACCTGAAGGAAAAAGATAGTGTACAAATGTAATGCACCTGCTGGCTTGGGTGTTTATATGATCAGCTAAGCAGGAGCTCTTAATACTTCCCAGCAGATCTCTGCCAGTGGGCCTGCTATAAATCCCTCCACAGCCAGACAAGTTGGCCTTTATTTTTTCATATTGCTCTGGGCATCTCACATGACATTCCCAAATAAGGAATTGTACTACAAGCCTGCTCTGATTGCTAGTAATGACTTAACTGCAGAGGAATTATAACAGTATGAATAACAGTGGTTTGCACTGTGAATGCCTAAGCTACTCCAAAAATGCCAGAGCAACCAATATAATGTGCTTCTCACTCATAACTTTGAAATGGAAGAGAAAGTCAGGGCACTTTACAACTGCTGCTAATCTGTAAACACTGATTGTTCATTCAACAGCAGGAAGCAAAAACAAATGGAAAGCAAATAATAGTATTAGCTGTTACTGGGTATTATGGAAGCAAAATTATGCAAACTATTAAATTAAAAATACAGGAAGGGAAATAAAATTCTCCCTTGTTTAAAAAGGGTAATTTGTCAGCAAAAAGTTTCTCTGTGTGTGCATGTCTTACTAAACAGCACTAGATTTCTGACTCTGAGCTAGAAATAAACCAACACTGTTTGTATACGAATTAGACTGCAAACTGCCTGGGGACAGAATCTTCTTAAATGTTTTGCCTTACAGCTTGTTTAAACTGGCCGGTAAGTTAGGGCTGTACTGGTAAACTGTTGGTAGAGAGAGTAGTTACAGAACATCTATCTAATAGGTATCTAATAAAACATACCAGTAGAAAGACTACAGGTTTGAAATATTTCAAAAGGAAACAATCAGATTTTAAAAAAATTGATTTAATACCTAGGTATCTTCAACAAGTCTGTTGGATAACATATTGAGCGGGGGGTGCTTACAAATGGGCACTGACTCTCAGTGCTTGTTAATGGAAAAAGCTGCAAATTGCTAATGTATGTACAGTGGACATGTGAGGAGGGAAAAGTAAGACCAAAAAGCAAGTTGGAAATCAAGCACAGGGAAGTAAGGAAAGCCTGGGCTTAAGCTCAGCAATTCACAACCAATTTCAGCCACTATCCAGGCATGATTTAAGCAAATTCTTTGGAAGGATTTTACCTTGCAATTGCTACTGTGCTACTAATGAGTAAAGCAGTTTTCCTAGGTGTGGCTGGTGCTGCCTGGCAGCACTGGGGGAATGGGAGGCCCGTGCCTAGAAAGGATGTTTAATAATATGGATTGAGGGGAGAGAATGGGCTTGTTAGAAAGACTCTGTAGGAGTCTAAGGGAGTTTAGAGCTTCTTGTAGCAGTACTTGCTCTGGGCCCCCTGCTGGGTGGGAATTGTGATGGGCTTTGCTAGGCTCTGCCTCAAAAACAGATCCCTGAAGGATAAACTTGACCTTTTTGGCAGGGGACCCTATGCAGTAACCTGCAGGGTACTGCGGATGTTTCTCTGCAGCATAGTGCAGGGGTGCATCACCCGACTGAGCAAGCCGGTGTGCTTGGATGGGCAGCACCGGGCCTGAGAAGCAACAAGTCTGGCACTGCAAGGCTAATGCATCCACAAGAAAGCTTCAGTGCTGCTTCTTCTGTGGGTAGCTTGTGATGTTGCGGCACCCTGAATAGCCCTGATGGTGCCTACCGTGCCACCATGGAGCACCCTTCAAGGCAGACCCTTGCCACAGACAGCTTTGGTATTTGGAGCTACAGTGAGAGACCAGAATAATTCCTCCTTCCACGCTATAAAAACCTGCATTCCTTCCCTTGGGCAAAGCAGGCTGGATTTCTCCTTGTCTGAATTCTCTGACTTAGTTGTGCAATTTGCCAAAAAGTCTGCCTCCCTGGAAAAGAGCAGTTACCACTAATTGTTTTGCCTGAGAATCACTTTTTCGAGTTGTCAACCAAAGCTGCCTTCTGGCAGCTGCCCAGGTTACCATAGTTCTAGACAAAATGAAAATGTTATTCAGCGAGGCATCTGCATCAAAGGGAGAAGCGATGGAAATATCAGTCAGCAAAACTTGTGATGTTCTGCCTAGGAGGAGCTGCGTTTCAGTACTTTGCACCATTGCAAGAATGGTGCTTGCAAAGAGGATGAGACTATGAGAGCTGGCCATGGATTCATAATTCCATATAAGGAAAAATTCCATTTTTCAGATTTTGTTTTCCTCAAGATAAAGCGTGCCTTGGGCTAGAATCACTGTTTTCTCATCTACTTGGCTACCTGAGCAGAAACATAAGGGAAGGAAGATCAATGCTTCAAAATTTACGCATTAGCCTTCCAAAAATTATTTCTTTTGAGATCTTATCAAATCCCCTAAAACAAAGTTTACTGTTATGAGGGGGAAAAAAAAAGAAGCTTGCAAATCTGGGACACTGTCTTCTCCGGGGTGACAGTGTGCCCCGGTGCTTAGTACTCATTCGGACTGTAACAGTAGGAAAATGCCCTGAGTGTGCCAGATGTGCTGGCTTATCTTCTGATCTTGAATAAGAAAGGGCTCCTTTATCCTTCAGGGCGGTTTGTCTGAGTTAACAGAAACGTGCGCTCTTGCTCTCTCTCTTTGGTTTGAGAAGAGATGGCCTTTTTCTGCTGTCCCTGTGTTTTTTAAGCAATAGTGAGGCACTACACACAAGGCACTTGTGAACTAAGAGGGGAAAGTTGAGAGACAGAATTTAGGAAATGGAATAACTGCAAAAAAAACGTGGCTAAAATTACAGTTCTGCATGGGGAGAAAGCTCTGTTGGCATTGTCTATGAGGACTCATAGACAACAGCCTATGGCAAATGGAGATATTGCAAATCTTTCTGTGTAACTTCCAGACCTGCACCATGAGAAAAATCTAGCTCACTGGTGACAGATTGGTGTCTCACAAGTATGAAGAAAGATCCTGTTTTATGTATGTGTAGCTTTTTAAATGTATATATTTACACATATACGTATATATAAAAGTAAATCTTAATTTTACTGTGGGACCCCTCTAAATTGACTTTTGCTCATTTAGGTATATCAGGCCCTATTTAATTGAAAATTGTGTTTGATAGCTATGTTCAAATACAAATATCTCTTTGCCCGTGATACAGTGTACATGTCATTAAACCAGTAACCTTTGTGTAAGAATTTAATAATAATTTAATAACGTATGGACACTCCAAATATATCAGCTTGGGCCTTGACTTCAGAAATTGTTGCTGGGATGTAGGCTTTTTAAAGATTCCCAATTAATTGCTAAGAATTTTTAAAAAGGTTTGCTATGATATGATAAGATATTTAGTAATTTGGTAATTTTTCCTGTAAGTAAAGAAAATGGCTGAAAAAAAATGGCTGAAATGATGGAAATATTTTCAACATTAAAAAGTCATTTAGAAAGGAGAAGCAGAGGTTGAATTTAAATTAAAGAATCATTTTTTTAACCACAGAGGAAGATCAACCAATGATCCAATTTTCCTCTATGGTGATCCAGTTTCTAATGGCTCACATGCAAAGCATTTTTCCAAGTATTTTTACTCTTAGAAAAAATGCCGAGTGATGTAGTGTAAGTTGACTCTTGATACAACTGGTCATAATCAGAAGAGAGAAGGACGAGCTGACCTCACCTCTGACTCCTATCCAGGATTCTCCTACAGCATATACGTGGCCACATTTGTGAGTTTTTTGCAAGGCAGACTTGGTGGTTTTAGTCACCTGCTTAACACTTTGGATTAAGGGATTCTAGGTACATGTGATAAAGTCACAAAGAAAGGTTAATTCATAGGGGCATGGGAAAGAGAAGTGAGAGCTCCTGGTGAAGTCGAGGAAAGGAAAGCAGTCCTTGGACTTACCGGGACAGGTGGCTGTGTCCTACTGTGTAGCAGAGCAGGGTTCACTCCTGGCGTACCCCGTGGCAGGGACGTTGCTCAAATGGCAGCGCTGAGTAACCCTGGTAAAACCCTGGGCATGACTCTAGGTTCCTGCTGACTTGGCTGGATCTAACTTTAAGGTGAGCTCAGATCACTCAAGGTCTCAACCAGGTGGGTTGTGAGTATCTTCAATGTTGGAAATCCCTCCATATCTCTGGGCAACCTGTTCCAGTGTTTAATAACCTTGTTGACTTCAACCAGTGTCTAGGTCTGTATTTGCAGAACAAAAAGAAAACATGAAGGGAGGGATATAATTTGTACGTTTGCTTTTTTTAAAAAATTCAGGTTTGGTACTTATTACTTTGATGGCTTCTTGATTTTTGCATCTTAGTTATGCCATCTCCCAAACATGAAGGAATTAACAATTGACCTTGTGTCTCACAAATATATTTTACTACAGCTTCAGCCCTGGGTTGGACTCTCTCTTCTGCTGGGGCCTATTATCTGAATCACGTGGAGATATTTCAGAATTTTTGACTAGGGGGCAGACTGTATAGTGAATATGATGATGTGTAGTTGAATGTTTGTATGAATAGGTAAGCCTTCTGACATACAGTTCCTAGGGCCCAAGACAGCTCCATTGTGACTTTGCAGGTTATCAAGATAATGTGGTATAAATACTTCTGATCATATCCAGTTATATAAAAACCTGTTTGTTTGGTTTTTCTTAAATTGTACTATCCTGTCAGTTTCTTTTGTGCATCACTCTCACTAATGTGATAAGCATTTCTATCTCTGGAATTTTACTGATTGTTTTCTTTTAACAATAGCAATTGTGTGGAGTGCAGTCACAGATAATTTGCATTTGAGTTTTTCAATGTGCATTCTTCAGAGTCCCAGGGCAATAGTGGGATGCAAAGTCTTGTTAGACTATTTGCTTTATTATCCAGCCCATGATTCACAGGAAAATGTTGTAATGACCTCTTGCACCAGCAACTAATTCTTTTAAAAGATGAAAGTTATTTCTTCTCCTGGCACAGATATCAGAATCTGCCTTCAAAGAATGATATGGCATTAATAGTACAAGTTGCCCAACACTTCTAAAAGAGTAAAAACAGCAAGACCATTTTTTTTTTCAAGTGTATACACAAGCCAGCTGTATTTTTTTTTTATCCTGTGCTTCAGAGGCAGAACTGTTTCCTCCTGCTACTCAGACACAGCACATGTTAGCAATAAGTGAATCATGTTTAAGATGGAGAGGAGAAGAAAAACAACTCTGACCAGAAGATTGACCCAACTCCCAAATCAAAATTAACCTATAAAACTTGGATTCATTCAGACAACCTTTCACAACTATGCTGGCTGCTCTTAGTACAAAAGTGCACGGGTTCTTATTCAAATCTGGAGTGTGTACCCTAAATGACCACCTAGATAAAGAGGTCCCATTTTTGCTGCCATGAGCATTCGTGTCATTGATCTCTTTCTTGAACTATACTACTGTGATTTCTTGTCCTGGCTGCTTTTGATAAGTACCTGCTCCAGAATATCACTTGAGTTTGACCTTTTTCAAATTTCTGGTCAAAATTAATCAATGATCTACTAAAGCTCATTAGGTAATGTAGTCCTTAGCTTCAATGAGTCTTCTACTTCCCTGGTGTTTTTACTTCATCAGGATAGACAGCAACCATTTCATCTTAGTAGGCCTAGTGAATCAGTCTCTTCTACAGATCTTCTGATTATAATGCTAGTAGTCTGAGTGGTTTACAGCCATGTTTTGTTTTGGATGTATTTACTCATGGTTCAGGTGTCTTCTATCTCCAGTGAAGAGCTTACCAGTGTTTTGTACTTTCCTATTTCGGTGGAAAATGTAGCCTGATATGTCACATTTGTCCTTTCACAGTGATACATCACTGGTGGATTCACCATTCTGTAGAACAACTGTATCTTCCTTCTTCTCAGTCTATTTTGATTCATGAGCATGGATTTGTAGGAAATATTCTTATCAAATGCTAAGTGAATGATCTTTGATTTCATATTCTATTGCATTTCACTTACTTCAGTCCTCAAGTTTCTCCAAGTTTTTTGGATGATGTTTCAATCCCTTTCAATTTGCCAGTGAATAACAGTTTCATCCGTACCACTTATTCAATATATTGTTGCATTTTTGTGTCACCACCTTTAATTAAATATTTAGCACCCAGGTTTGTGGAGTTTCACTCATAACTTTCCTCCACGTCAATAGTTTCTCTGTCAGCAAATGCTATTCTCAGTTTTCCCTTAGCCAGTTCTTAACCTGCTTTACAATTTTCTTCTTTTAATAAATGGTAGGGATAATAAATACGTTTTGTGCATGTTAGACCAGATCAAACGGGCTAAACATATTCTGGATTAAAGCAACTCCTTTGCTGGTAAAACTGCTATCTTAATAGAGAATAAGTGGCTTATCTAAGATATCTTCCGTGAATACATGCTGCATTTTCTCCCTTTTTCCTCTTTATGTCTGTTTCTAATTACCTCCTCCAAAACTTGTTCATAGCTCTTGGATATTACTGAATGCAGATTAATGGGTATCTTTTCTCTCCTTTTTATGTGCAGGTATGATAGGTGCTTGCTATTCTTCAGCTACCTTAGTTTGACATCTTTTAAAGCAAAAAAAAACCCCTCTCAAACCCTTCTTACAGGACCTGTGATTTCAAGTATAAAATCTGTCAGCATTTTAGGAAAGAAAAGACCCAACTCTTCTGATTTGAATGTATTGGGTGTAAAGTTTTGGCAATGTGCTTCTACATTACATCTAATGACTCCTCATCTCGTTAGCTACTTATCCTCCATTCTGCATTCAAAATTACTTTCTTGAAAATGGAGGCAGAATATTAATTTAGCCTTAGAATTTGAGTGGATTATTTTTATCTTAAATTCACGTCTTCTACTACATGATAAACTGACTTCTGTTCTTTTACATTTTTTTCCCAATATATGCCTACTGAACCATTTGTTATTTCTATTACTTTGCTTCATAAGTTTTGACTCACTTCTAGCAATGCTTGTGTTGTTCCCATGCTTGAGACCAATAACATGAAGCTCTCCCTAGCGATCAGTCCCTTTGCCAATCTTTGTAACTATATCCTTATTTCTTCTATCTTAATCCTTTTCTCTTTTTGGAGGTAAGTATGTTTGGTCCTGTATTGTGTTCGTATGAGGATGTGGCAACATCGCTGATCCCCTACCTCAGGGCATACTTGGTTAAATTCTGATTTAGATGTTTGAGTTTTCAGTCCAGGTGAATACCCTGACTTTCTAGATTTGCCTCTTTGAAATCATAAGCTTGATTTGCAGATTTCTTATGTTATAAACTTGTGGTAGCTCTATTCAGGACCATTTTTATGATCAGTTTTTCTCTAAGGTCCATGCTACCTTTCAAAATTGTGTCTAAAACAGCATTATCTTAACCTAAACCATTGTTGCCTTAGTGAATGTCCAAAGATAACTTTCTGTTACGCTCAAGTGCTTCTAAGCATTTTATTACTTAAATTCACTCTCCATTCTACATAGAGGAAGCTAATGTCTTTTAATAACAGAATTTTAATGATTGTGTCTGAAGTTCCTTATTCATATCCATCTCTAATTTTGGGGGTAGTTTGTAACAGACCCTTACCTATACTGTCTTAGATGTCTAACGCACTTCTGACCTAGCATAAGGGATCCATACTTTTCTGATCCCTTGTTCCCAGAGTGCCTTAGTGTGGCAAAATAACATTACTAAAACCATTCTGTAGCTGAAGACTTAATTAGCTGCTCATAAGGGGAGAGGTAAGGAAAAGTGACAATCTTTCTTCATAAATCATGTATTCTGTACCTGTAATAATTGACAGACCTCTTCTTTATGATACCTCCATTATTTCTTCTAGTGTGATGCTGAAAGCTACATATTCCAACACAGGCTTTACCAGTTCAGAATAAATTGGAAGGATTACTGGATAAGGCTAATAGGCTTCCTGTTTACATATCCCAGGGTTTGGGGTTTTTTTTGTTTGCTTTGGTTTTGGGGTATTTTTGTTTTGTTTTATCAGGTAATCTGCTCTAATCCTAGGGCATCTTCAGCAAAGTTGTTTCCTGACCAGTTTCCTTATCCTGTCTTGTGCACTTGCTTATCCTTGCCCAAACACAAAACCCTGTGCTTGTCACTTGAAGGAATTTTTGCACTGCATCTGGAAGGTTTTGGTTTTTTTCTTCAGAATGCTTTCTGTAGTTTGCATAATCCTTCATAGTGTTACTTGTATCTTTTTTGCATTTGAAGTCCTTGCCAGCATGGTCCCGTTTCCAAACGGACTAAGGACACTGTCCCTCTCCATTCGGGTCTCTATAGAAAACTTGTAACAGTACCAAATCCAAAACAGTTCCCTGCACAACCCTCCCCCTTTCCCTTCCATTTAGAAAACAAATCACTGATAACTCCTTTAAGTGATTTTATATTTTATATCTATATATACACACAATCTTGAACCTGCCACACAGCCCTCCTTCCTAATAAGAATGTGACTCAGGACACCATCATGTCTTACTAACATCAAGATACAAAGTTTACTTCTCTCTTAGCTCCAAGGCTTGTTACCCATTCTGAGAGGGTAGATGGGGTTGATAAGGTTTGTTCTGTACCAATCCAAGGAGCACCTGCAGAGAGGTCGCTAATGAATGCGGGAGTGAGGAGAACTTCAGATGAGGCCATCACTGCTCTGCTGAACACAGGCTAATTTATAGCCTCTCTGCTGTGGTGGAGTACTAAAATTGCATGCTTTTAAAGTTAATGGCAAAGCAAAACAGTTTACCCTTTAGTACTCAATTCTGATGCAAGTGAAGAAAACCTTAAAAAGACATTTTTATTCTGTTTTTGAAAAATAAGTTAATATTTCATGACCTTCCTTCTCTTTGGAACTGAATTTAGCTTGTCGGTGTCCTTAGAAGACCAAAGCAGTATAGTATGAGGCTGAGCTCTCACCTTCCTAAGGATCCTCAGCAAATCTATGAATGGGAAAAACTCAAGATCCTTACATTTACAGAAGTGATGGGTTTGTCCTTGGTTAGGATCAATCAGTAAATGGCAAACACATCTTTGTGCATTGCTCCATAACTGTGAATCTGGCACGTCCAATGCTTCGTAGCAGCACTCATCAAAGTAGTGCTAATGAGAGAATTAAATCCATGTGATTAGAAGCAAAGTACGAATGATGTAATAAAATGCTGGTGAGCATCTGATGATCTGAAGATGGGGGTGGGCTAGGGAAGGAAACAGTCACATCTTGTGCGCTGGATGTGAGACTCGCGACCATCTCTGGCTTCTCTACCTCTGCTTCTTTTGCTCTCACACATGCTCAGCACTGAGTTTTCTCTCTGGCTGTGAAACATTCACAGAGTTGGGGAATAGGGAAGATGTCCTGGTGCTCTGCTTTGGTCAGAGTTGTGCCTCCTGCCGTCACGGCCTTGTCACGCCCAATGCCTCTGCCCGTGTATGCATATATGATGACCTTGACCCAGCAGGTCTTGTATCCTGATCCCAGTATGAAGTGTCAATATTGAATGAGATACAGTCTGATTTCAGGGCTGTTGAGCCCACGTGCTGTCTTGATGTTGTTAAAGTTGCATTTTGCCTACTGGCTTTCTGTTGTTTTATGGAGAAAACTGACTTTCTACGGTCACTTATATTGGTATGATCTGCAACGTTGCATGCCATCTAATAGCCATTCTGCAATGACAGATATGACTGTTCATTTAACAGGCTAGTGGAGGATTCAGCAAGTTTGGGAAACTACACTAGAGAGAGCCCATATCAGCCAGAAAATTTATGAGGTCTTCCCCAGGACTTCCTTATGTTTCTGCAGAAAATGCCTTTTTTTTTTTTCCCCTCAAGCTGAAAAAGTGAGGGGAAAATTTGAGAAAATGTAGTGCAGACTAATTCTCCATTGCACTTAGCACTGTCATCTAACTTGGGTGAAAGTTCCTAATTACTAGGACACCATCACCTAAGAAGTTTCCTATTAACAGCGCACACATGAATCTGCAGCAGAGCTCTGTCACAGGCTGCCTGTGGCCTGGTTTGATCTGCTATCGTAGAAGCTTGATACTTGCTAAGTTTTTTTGCTTCCTAAACTGCTCACTGCATGTTGGGGGGAGCTATTTTCTGTGCTGCATATAACAAAAGAGAACTTGTTCACTTCATGCCCCTTGTCCAGATATAACTTGCATACTGTGGCAGTTGTGCTGCTAGAAACAAAAAATTATCACTTAAACATCTGAATAAGTAATCGTATTAGGCATTCTTGCCCCAGGCTGTCCATTTACATGAATTACCAACTTATGAAAAACATTTTTCTGGATATTTTTTCTCAAGGCTGGTATTTTGGCCAAATTTGAATAATTTCTCTAATGTTATTTTGTGTTCTACTGAAGCAAAATTAAGTGAATACCATTTAATAATTGCTACAAAGCAAGAAAACTTTGTTTCATTTTAATTAATGGCTGTTGCCTAACCAGTATGTAATTCCTGAGAGACTGATCTTTTTTCCTGTACACAGTGGTTGTGAAATAAAAGGAAAATGTACTGAGTGACAAATAGAGTTTGAAATAATTAAAAGAGGATGAACAAAGCACCAATTCTAGGAAATATGGGTAGAGGCTGTTGTTTATTTTTAACTCAAATTAGGGACCAACTTTTTCTGTACAAAATCTAGTATTGTGGCCTGGGCTCTCTTGTTGTTGCAATATGGATAAATATGCAAGTACTAATGAGATTTCTCAGTAAAAATACTTGGTATTCCAATGTACCAGTTACAAAGTGTGAACATCAGTGATGGATGGTTTTCAGTTAGGTCACTAATTTTTCTTTTTTTTCTTTTTTTTTCTGCCACTGGATTGCTTTAAATTGTTGCCTTTCGGATAAACTGAGTATTGCAAAACTACTTTCTATAAAATGAAGCTGAAATGAAGTTGGAATAAAAATGAAATTGGACTCTAGATATTAATTGCAGTGCTGGAATGCTGCTGCAGGTCGGATTTCCTTAAAAATGGAGTGTGTTTATAACTGCACGTATTACACATGCATAGACATTAGATCCAAACAACAAGCATTCAGCCGAGAGGCTTTTCTATTTTTCAGTAACCCACGCGTTATCCAGACTTAGTCACCTTTACTTACGGTAACTCTTGTGCTCCCCAGCTCATAATGGGTCTATTAATTAGTGGAAGCAGTTCCTGCCCCTGCATCACAACTTGACACGAAGGGATCAATGAAGTTTTAGTTAACTTTTCCTGCCACCTCGTGGACAACATTATAAATACCTTTTCCTGCTCTATAAAAACCTGAGGAAGTACAGCGCTCACACGTCAGCCATCGACTTGTGAAATTATCTTAGCCTCCCTGATAGCAACTTTTCAACATACACTAATAGGTAGCATGCTGTAAGTTAAATTTCTTCCCCAGGAAGCTTCTCTCAAACCCCAGAGTTAAACACCAAAAAGTAAAATGAAATGTTTTAATTCAAATGAAAGTAAAATCCCTCAGCACAAAACTTTCAAGTCCTAAATAGCAAATTGTCTAGCTGAGATAGTGCTGCCTTTCACTGATATCGGAATAAGAGAACAGTACCATAGATCCTGAACAGCCTTTGTAATAAAAATATTAGATGTGTGGATGCTTAGATTTTGAAGCACATCATGGGACATCCTTGTCCTAACATTAGGCATAGCTTTTTTAATGGCTAAGTTTTATGGTAAATTGCCCTGAAGTAAACAGAAAATGCAGCGGAGGGGTAAATGGCAGTGTGGATTTAATGGCAGTCATTACAGACCTAGCCTTGTAGTTTGTGGCACTCACATGCACTTAGATGCAGAGACGCTTTCTGTTCTAAATCTGACCACCATGTTTGAATGCTGGTTCCTGAAGCGGCATTCAAGAAGAATGTTTGTAGTACTCTGCCAGAGGTAAAAAGCAACTTAATTTCCCTCCTAAGCATCCTGAGTGGCTGTAAACACTTCTGCTGACATTAGTTGCAACCGACATCATCAGAGATGCTCTGTGTTCTGAAGTCACAACAGTAAATAAATAAGCACTATACCACACGCCTTCTGAATGTATTGATCTTATTGTTGTTTTGAATCTATGCTAATGAATTTATCTCCCTGGATTACTATATATATTTTATTTTAAAGTTTAAAATGCCTTAGCATGATGGTTTAGTTTGATTGAATTCTCTTGTGTGTCTCTAGTGCTATTATATTCCAGAAAGACAGTGTATTGATTCATACCTGCCAAATAGTTTTCACATTCACCAGTACATTGCCATGTAGTTTAAAAATCACAGTTTCTAATACTTGCCTTCCACTAGCTAGTGAAATGGTAACAGTAGCTTTCATATAATCTTCTAGAATATTTCCCTGGCATGGATATTCTTCATTTTCACTCGTTATGGCATTGCCTTTTATAAAAGACTCAATTAACAGAAACTTTGAGATGGAAGCCCTCAAAGGAACCAATATAATTGTGTCTTCTCTCCTGTATAACTCAGGCCATAACATCTTATCTTGTAATTTCTTCATCAAGCTTGTAATTTATATTTGAACTGTACTCTGTCTCAGAGAAAAATAGCCAGACATGAGTGTGTAGCTTTCCTTGGTCCTGTGTCCCAGTGATTGATTAGCATTGCTTCAGAGTTACTGATAGAGCAGTTAACACGCTTTTAGGCCAACGTATCTACTGCTGACATGGAAATGGAATGGTCGAAACTGAGGTACATAGAAATGGTAGATTTACCTCCTACAATTGCTGCTCTTGGAGGAATTAAGTACTATGGCAAGGTCACATTAAGCTTGGTAAGCAGTTCAATGCTAAAGAAAAGGTAGAAATTATCTTTATGTGATATTGCCAAAGTGAAATGTTACAACTCTTCTTCTCAAAGATTTTTTAAAGAGCTAGAATGAAATGTGTCTGGTTTTGAACTGACCTAAAATTTTAATTTCTCTTTCAGTAAGCAGAGGAGGGAAATAACCTGTTTTTCATCTATTCCTCTTTAGGGATGTGACTTCACATTCTTCCAGTTTCTGTAGCATGTAACAGTTGTACATGTGGAACAACAGTCACTTGTATGATCAGCCAACTGGGAGGTATTTTGCAGTTTCAGAAATACTACTTTAGGTAACATTCCACTACTTACGCCTCAATGGATTGGTTAACAAGCTTTGGTGTCAAGGACTCTCTTAAAAGAGAGAGTTTGGCCCATAGTTTTATAGCTCACGTAATGAAAATACACTTGGTGAAACACATGTGAGGAGATGCGCTAAACAGAAACTACTCTCTTTATAAAGCACTTTTAAAAGAAAAACAATTTGGAAACACAAAAGGGAAGTATCGAGTCTGTTTTTCTCATCAGGAGATAGAGATGGGTAGTGTGGCAGAAAAAAGGCATAGAAAAACTACTAGCTGTCACAAAATCAGAAAGGCGTCTGACTGAGCTGAAAACCAATCTCAGATCCTGATTTCCGTCCTGATGGTTCAGCATCAGAACCTTCCTATCTGTCATGAGAAAGCTCAAATACAGTATTATAGCATGTACCTTGCCACAACTTTCTTTAATGAGCTTTTCTTCTTCCTAAGGTTAACATTTGTGTGAACCACGCCTTGACATAGACAAGAGAAAAGGTCCTTTTCTGGCTTTAATAGAGCTTTTAGCTCGCAAGTACACTGCTGAGAAGTCTTCAACTCTGTAATTCAAAATTTGAATTGTAGATTCAAAATCTATAATTCTCTCTACATGAATACACTGAGGTTAAAAGTTGTAATATCATTGTAAGGGATTAATACCAAATGAACCTGAGGACTTAAAAGTATGTTGGAATCGAGCATGTTCTTAGGAGCCTTTGTCAGACTGCAGAGTTACGGGGCCAGAACTGCACCTGAGGGGCTGAGAGGTACCTTGAATTCTTTGCAGTTCTTTTTAAAGATGCTTTTTTTTTTCTCTGTAAGATATAATAATTGTATTTCTGTAAGAAATAGGTATTACATTGTGCAGAAGAGTTCTTTTTGTTTTACATTCTGTTTATGTTAAGCCTTTTGTAGTAGTAATACAGAAATAAATAGACCAGATATTTGAAACATGCTAGGTTACTGGATATTTTTGGGTGACAACAACTTGGGGCAAGAAGGAAATCAACTAAAGAGTTCTCAGTTTGAGGGTCATTAAAATGTTTATCAAGTGAAAGTTGCTTTTCTCTTTGGTAAAAATAATTTTTTGCTGGCTCCCTGCCGATCTGCAGAGACATGATGTGAAAATCGTACACACCACCGCTGTGCCTGGCTCTCCCTCTGAGTTTGTGTTCTGAATATTTGCAAACTTCATGCTTAAAACTTAAGTTATTGAGCTGCATTTAAGGAATCTGGATTTGAACAGTGATTCCGGTTTCCACTGAGGCTGGTGTCCTTATTTACTTCCATCTTCCAGAATTTAAGTTTTCTCACCTCAGATGAAATATATTGCTTTGGTGGTTTACATCCTAAAAGCCTACAGATACAGTGCTCAAGAGTCGTGAGAGAGCACATGCACTCTTTTAGCATGTGGCGTAATGCCATAGTGTTTGTGGCATTATTCTATCACTACATAAAATTTGTATTAGTTGGTAAAGAGGGAAATAGGGACAATGTTATGTGTAGTTGAGTATTTCAAATATTTTATTGGATAGGTTTAGAAGCCTTGTCTCCTAGCAAGAGCCACTTGAAATTAATGTTATGAGAAGCGAGATTTGCTGCTCTTCATTGATATTGAAAGCATAGAAACCAAGATGTATTTCTTTAAAACCACTCTGATATGTGAACTGAAAAAAGCACTTAATGTTCAAATGAGACAGCATTCCAGATTAGGGCTTACCTTGTGAATACTAGGTTGCTATCTACAGTTGCTTAAAGTAATTTAAAAAAAAAATACTACAGATTTCCATTTAAATATATGACAAGTATTGTCTACATCTGCTTCCTTCTTGTGTTTTGCAAATGTATTTGTAAGTTCTGTGTGTGTCACTGGGAAGAAAATATATGGAAATCTTTCCATAGTTCAGCAAACAGTGTACTTGCACATTTCCTGGGCTAATATGATATGTTGTATTGGTTACCAAAGCATATAGCTTTGTTTAGAAGAATTTCAAAGGAGTTTGTGTATGGATTAGTGCTGTCAGTCAGTTAGAGGATTTTTTTGCTAATACAGCTAAACCAGTGCAATGTCAAAGGGATATTTAATTATACCAGTCTAGAAATGCCTTATATCATTGTTGTTATTGCTTTTTCTGCAGGGGACAAAGATGTACTGATAGAGAGATACATTCATATAAGGATAACAACATTATAGGGTCTGTGTTGCTTTAGTGTAGTCAAAATTGTATAAATTTTATGTAAGAATAAGCTTTAAGATATCTTGGCTGTCAAACTGCACTGCATGCAGGTGAAATACTCAAATCTTTTACATTCCTTAGTATACCTTTGCCTAAAGAACATTAGAAGAGTAGCTGCAATGAAGATGAACATTTTTTTCACAAAGAGGATCAATGGACAGGAAAGAGAAAAAGCATCTCAGCTGAAAGGAAAGAAGAGTACAAGTTCAAACCACGCTACACCTTTCCTTCCTCTGTATCAGTGAGTGTACAAGCTCCTGTTGAGGAGACAGCTTGAAAAGAGGCCCTATTGCTTTAGGAAGCTTTTAGGAAGCGCACGTATAGGTGCACAAAAACTCCCCGTTCAAAAGACTCCTCTGATACGTATAGAAGGAAGAGACTCATGAAAGCCAGAAATAGTAAGTTAATTTCTAACATTCTTAACATACTGGCTATGTTTTACTGCTTCTTTTCTGGAAGTCATCCAGAGCAGGTGTTGAAAAACTTAATTTATCTGGGCACCACCGAAGCTGTCAGGTACCTGCCACAGCCCCAGGATCGGCTTAGTCTCAGCCTGTGCCCAGGGGTGTGAGACAAGACTTTTTCCATTTTTTCCTCCCCTGCCGTCGGGTTCGTCTCCCTGCCCTTGCCAGCTGTGCCAAAGCAACAGCCCTCATCCTGGCAGAAGACTGGCAAAGGTAGCTTCAAATCCTAGCTATAAATGTATGCCTCTGGTGGGTGTTTCTGAGGGAAATAAAAAGAGCAGTGTTGAATGAAAGGCAGTGAAAAGAGTTAGATTTGACTTTGAAATGCTGGTCTAGCATGGTGTGTGTTGAAACGCTGCGATCCAGATGGCTGCTCTTCAGCCATCGGGCCCACAGCAGCTCACCCCCAGGCACGCTGGCCTGCCCTCAGGGGCTGCGGCTATGAGGGCTGCCGTGCTCTCCACGTCTGCAGATGTAGCAGTGTGGATGGAGAAGGAAAGACCTGGTCCATGGCACCATGAAAACCAAAGCACCTTTGCAGGGGTGGGAGGAGATTGCAAGAAGTGGTTAACTGCTTTTAAGACGGACCCCTAGGCAGCCCTGCCCCGGCCCAGGGGCTGCCTTCCCGGCCGGGCCCAGGGCCTGCGGTGGTGCCAGGGAATGGCCGAGCTGTGGCTGACCCTGGTCACCAGCCCTGGCCTGGCCTGGCTTGGCACCGAGGCCTTTGCCTGTGCTTTGATGGTCATTTGGTCAATTCTTTTTGTATAATAACTTATCTTTTAATAAAAGTGTGTTTTTCCTAGGGTCTGTAAGAACAAAAAAGAGTGGGGCTTGATTTGCCATAGATGGCAGAAGAGCAAACCCCATTTTTGTTTGTTTTTCATCATCTGCTTGAATGTTTCTTTTTCCAAGCCTACTTGCTGCAAATTTAAAGTGTAATATGCCTCCGCCTTCTTTTTTTTTTTTTTTTTCATTAAGGACAAAAAGAGTTTCTCTTTATTGTTCCTAACAATAAGATCTATAATAGAAATTATCAAGTTGTTGAGCACACAGCCTCCAGTTTCATTTATTCTTTCATCCCCACCTGAGCCTGAGCAATAGAAATATCCTGCCCTTTCAATACAGTTTAATGAAAAATATTGTATTATGGATAGAGCCAAGAAATAAAACTTACAGGAGCAGAAGAGGGAGGGAAGGATAGATAAATGCAGAGAAGCAGGAAAAGGGAGAAAAGAGACAGAGGATAAGAGCCACCTACATCCAACTCCCATATTTCTCCTTGATTGCCGGAGAAAGCAATGCGGCGGGCAGAAGTGGAGGGGCAGCAACACCGTGCCCCCTTAGCAGCCGCAGCTTAAATAGTCAAGTGCCTCTGCACAGATCCTGTGCTTCATTTTTTGGCTATGGGGTGATCCAAGTGCTATTGTCTCTTCCATCGCTGACTCTACTGCAGGCCACGGTAGCAGGGAAACCTTCCCCTCCTCTATGCATTCCCAAATGATTGCGCTACTGCTCCCTTTCAAGCCTTTCACCTGTAGTGCAGTTGTTATCCTCGCTGTTGCCACCTCCTTTTGCAGCAGGTTGACTTTATGCCTACATTCCTGAAAACCCCTTAAAGTCTCTCTTTCTGGGACATTGTTTGTATAGTGACCAGCAGAGCAAGAGGTCGGATTGCTAAGCATGCACTTGGTTAGGAATCCCCCATTTGGATGGGTTGTAGCACAGGTGCCTTGATTACCAACTAAAATGATCTTGGAAGCATCCTTTCTATTTAGTGAACTTGTAAGTCAGTACATGCATCATACAGCTTCATTTTATTCATGATTATGCCTCGTAGAATCAAATGGAGAGAGACAGATTTTCTAATTAAAAGAGAGACTGTATATTTATCTGTTGCCAGAATGTTAGATAAATGTGTTCTGGATGCAGTTAGTCTCTTATATCAGCAGAATTTGATGACTCCCAGTTTTCATTAGCTATCTTGAGTGAGGATGGATTATTGCACATTTCCTGTAAGCAGCTTAATTTTATTGTTATATGACATTCCTTACTTAGCATAAAAATTAAATAACTGAAAAAAGCTGAGAACTCTCATCAGTAGCTGTGGGGGAGTACTTTCGATTCTAACATGACAAAGATGCCATGTATATGAAATCATGTGTAAATTTTCAGATTTTTTTTCCATAAAGCAAACTTTCTTCTAACCACTAGCTTCAAGAGCCACTATACTTCATTAAGAGAGAAAAATCCTAAAGGCATAGTGATTTCAGAGGCAGACAATGCACGACTTCTCTACTAATATAATGAGCCATTTACAAAAAGCAAGTCATCAACAGCTTGCTGTTCTGCAGCAAAAGGAGGCATAACATAACCTTTGTGGTATTGATTTGCTCTTCTGGATCAGCCTAGAAGGGAAAATAATTCCTGTTAAAGCTGTTAAAAGTATCTGTCTCTGTCTTTAAAAGTTGATTTAAGATTACAGATATCCCAGAAGTTTTCTAACTTGTAGCTAAACATTAAGCAAATAATTTACTTTGTGTGAAGTGTAATTATTAGCTAAAGAAAAACATCTGTAAATAATTTCATCTGTTGAAATAGTTTTAGATGTGACCAAATAATTTAGGATGAGTAATGACTAATTTTGGCTCTTATTTTTCTGCTTGTGGAATGCAAATGGCCAGATCACAGCTTAATTTAATTTTGTTATTAGCAGCATCTGATGAAGTTAATGAATTATTTTAACTGCCCTTAGTTTGCTGATTTTCTAAAGACAATTCAGGGGAAGGATTACTCTGTGTGTTATCTGTAGATATCCCTTACTTGTTGCTATCAGAAACTGCATGCTGAGTGGATGGATGCTGATCTGGCCTGGAATGACTGTTCTTCTAGTCTTGTATGGCTGTGAACACTGTGCATTATACAGTGGTTAGATAAATGTGCCAGCATTTCTGATTCAAATACTCATGCATAAGATTTTACAGTTTTCTTTGCAGGAATTCTTCTGCATGGGACGTTGAAAGCTGCATTTTTTGACTTCTAGTAGTAAAATTACATATAGAGATTTTTCTTGCTTTAAATTTCCTTTCATTTAGTAGCCAGCTCCATAGATCCAATACACCCAGCAGAAGAATTATTGTTCTTAAAGAGGTTTTAACTGTAGGGTACCCCTTTCCCTTCTTCTATTTCTAAACATTCTGGCCAAAAAAAAAAAAAAAAGTGTTTGGATGTATGTGACAGTTTAAGCTTGTCTCAGAATGGTAATCCTCATACCAAGTGAGCTGGATCTGTGGATTTTCCCGCTCAAAGAAAATCCATTTTCAGATAAGATAAATTTTCTCACCCTTCTTTGCAGGAAGTGTCTGCGAAGCTGTTAAATAAGGTGTCCAATAGCAACTTGTCACCAGGGAGAAAAGATGAATAAGAAATATGTTTGTCTTTAAAATATCTCAGTTCTTGGAAGAGCAGAATATGAAGATTCCACCTTTTAATGAGCAATCCCTTACACCCATGTTGATTTTACTGATGTTAATAAAGCTCTGTTTGGCATAAAGTAAAATCTGTTTGCACATATCCCTTTCCAAGGAATCTGTTTTAGAGCTGATTATTTCTGTAGGAAAGGGAGAAGGAAGGAAAAAGAGTTATTGGTGGCTTTTGGACCAGACCTGCTGTTCAGATAGCATCAAATTCACAAAGTCTAATTTGAACAGATGTTGTCTGGCTAGGGGTGTGAAGAAATGCTGTCAATTACTCCTTTTTCCATTACTCTCTCTTCTTTCCGCCCCCCCCCCCCCCCCCCCCCACTTTTGCCCCTTCCCACCGCCAACACTTCCTCTCCTTTCACGCACCTGCCGCCTCCTACTCTCGTTTGCCGCCCTCCAAGGGCCATACATTAACACATTACCCTAATTACTCTCACAGTCCCATTACTGGGGCCTGTGGAGTAAGTCACTGCCGTGTGCAACCTTACGGATGAACATGTAATGAAATTCCTAGACCGTAATTCACAACTGAAGAAGGTTGAAAGACATTGGATAGAAGTGTCCTTGGAGGCTATATATTGCAAGCAGTGTGTCAAGAATAACTATCACAATCTGTACTCCTTTGCCGGCATAGGCAATCTCTTATTGATTCAAATTAGCACAGAATTAAAGGCTGTCATTGTGGTGGTGATAAACAAGAACACCACCCAAATTACAGTCTGACTTCTTAAAAATACCTTTTCTTTTCTTTTTTCGTTGGTGCTAATGAAAGGGAGGTAGTGTGTGTCTATTGCACTCACCTTGGTCTGTGACTTGTATATCTGTGACTGTAATTTAGATAGTCAAAATATGCAAAAGAAATGCCTGAGTTCCACTCCTGGTTTTGGCTCTGGCCCCAGACCTGTCACATTGGCCCAGATCCACCAGTGAGTATGAGAGTATTTGTGCTGAGCATTGCTACACTTAAATTTTAGGCAGCTGCTTCCAGGAGCGGAATTCACAAACCTCAGCCGGGTGCTGAAACTGCCTGCGCAGTACATGGGGGGAGGTACGTGCCCCAAAAGCTAACTGGGGGACACACTTCAGACAGCGCACGGGAGGTGTGGGAGAGCCCAACTGTATATATAGTGTGTGACTGCAGGAAACATGGCCCTTGTGCAATATCTGCTTACAGATCTATTTTCATTACAGTGCCAGGATGCATTGACCTAAACAGCAGCTTGGACAGGTGGGGAATCCTGGGGTTTGGTTTCTAATGCCAAGGAGGTCAATATCTCCTGCTGTGTGATGCGTAAGAAGTTACCTCCAGGCAGAGAGCAGAGTCTCTCCTCAGGGAAGTGCCTTTACCACTTGGCTACCACATAATACTCCTGGTTATCCACTCGGTGAATATTTCAGCTCCTCAAAGCACCAGCACTTCAGGAGGACTTATGGCTAAGCCCTTCTCTAGGGAGGCAGCTGGCACGGCTGTGAATGCGCCTTGGGCTGAAGATGACAGAGAATTCAGGATTGCAAGAGGTGAGGCCTCCGGCACTTCTGAACATTTCTTCTTAACAGGGAGATGCCTGTAGCTGCCGTGCAGTTGTGCTTTAGGGGCTCTCAGCAAGTTGTAGCCCAAAAGGAGTAGATTTGCAGAGCAAAACGGTTGGTGCAGAGGAGCCAGCAGTCACACAGCAGGTGTTTGAGGGGTTTTCCTGTGGACTAGCACTGGTCTGGGCCTGTGTGGAGAGAGATCATTAGCAACTGGAGAGCATCAGATGCACACCTGGTCCTCATCTTTTGGGACAGATTCACCTGAAGGCCATCATGTGTTTGTGCACGCGCGCATGCTGTGACCAGTCCACAATGTGAACTAAAGTACCATAAGTGGGGATCATTTCAAAGGACATTCCTGGTCTGGACTGAAACATTGATGTTGACACAGCTAGAAGCAAAGTGTGCCCATCAGACAGTACTCCCTAGGTAGGAGATAAGACGGCTGCATGACTCCACCGGTGTATGAAGATGCTTATAGTATCCTAGGTCCCTGAGCATTTAAACTGCACGTCTGGATTTCACACTGCAATTTCTTGGCATAAGCGGCATTTTCAGTGCTTCTCTGGGATGTAGCCCTTACCTTCTTCATGCTTTGGTTCACTTGTCTATAAAGTGTACATACAACAGTATTCTCTTGTTCTCCTCTCCAGGATCCCAGGAGCTGTCTGGGAGGGATATTGAGATTATATAGAAGAACTTTTTTTTATCCCCCCCCCCATTCCCCGCTCCTCGGAAAAATACTAGGGTTAGAGTTGTTATGCTCTTCTTAAGGTTCAATATAGGAGATGAGCATCCTTCCAGCAAGAAAATCTGAACCACTGGTGTAACCAAACAGTTTTCATCTGTGCAGTTTCTTTTGTGGCAGATTGCCAGTAAGTGATGACATTGGGTTGGCATGGTACTACTGGCTCTGGCCTTTTCCCAGACCTGAATGCATGCTGGGAATCCTGTTTCTTTGCTGAGAGCTCAACAATTAGGAGGGCATATCCTGCTTCACTCCAACAGCTCAAAAAAGGATGAAGGAACACTGCCAATATTTCTTCCATCACAGATTCCCTCTCCTGCATTGCAAACCAAAGGTTTAAATCTAATTCCTACACAGCTAAACCAGAGAAATCTTAAACCAGCAATTCAGAAAAGTAGGAGACCAGGAACTCAGTTTTCTTGTTACTGCAGAGGGCACTGAAGGCAATTGCTCTGTGATGTACTGTCTATAAATGTAGAAGGAGGAATCCCTCTAACCCCTGGTACCCAGCTCTCCTGCAGCACATCCCCCGTGCACTTACCTACATGAGTGGGATTTAAACTCTATGACTTTATCAAGCCAAACTCTTCACCTCCACGGTCCAAGGCTTCCTCTACCCAGATACATACTAAAGCTCCGGCATCATGCCCCGTCTGCCTCCCCCACCCTCACCTGCAGTATCTGCTGTTTGCCAGCTCTGTGCTCCTGATCCAATGTCTGGATTAGGAAGTGGGGGGTCAATATTGGCTAGCTTCCTCTAGCTTACTGTTTACTGGAAAAACCTGGGGAACAAGGAACTCGGCTATACACAGACATAGGTTGTACAGTATGTCCATTTGTCTGGAGATGCTGACCCTATGGTCAAGTAGCCTCCCCATAGATAGCTACCTGGGAACTGTCTGGGTGGAAGCATACAGCTGAATTGTGCTTGAAGACAAATACCTCCCATAACAGCAACAGTTGTCATTTAAGTAAGCATCTCCAAACACTCAGGATTAGGACCTGTCACTGTTACTTCCTATCACTCTGAAATCATGTACGCACCAGTCTGTCCATCACATGTTAAACAAACATAGCTAGGGTAGAGTTGTAGGACACCTCTAAAGCAGTGAATTAAAATAAATACAAGGGTTGATGAAAACACAAAGGAACAATTTCATAACTTTTTCAAAGTTTGAGTTACCATTTCTTTAAAGTAGACCCAGTCCTCCTTTATAATTTAAACAATTGCTTAATTTAAGTATTTTAAGTTGGCCCTCCTTAATTTCCACTCAACTGCCCTAACTCAGAATCCAGGAGGTAATTGCATCGCTCATATGAGGAAGATGCAACTGCAGATACTTTATCTTATGAACACAAGTGCAGGTACCTCCTCCCCTCATGTTCATTTTGGCTGTGATACGGTAAAAAGCTTGGCACAAGGACTGTGCGTTTTGATGGGGTGGATGTCAATATCTTTCTGAGAAGCTGACATGTGCACTGTTCTGTGGATTATTGCTCATGAGCTGCTGCAAAACTCAGTTGGTCTGCACTCTGAGCAAATAATTCCTTTTATTTGGCAGACTTCAAAAAATCGAGAGAGAAAGAGAGAGAGAGGGAAATAGAGGCCATCAGACTGTTCCCAAACAAGAACATCCAGAATGGTAACAAAAAATGTTGCTGCTGTGTTACACAACCATTAGAATCGCTTACCATCAAAGGTCAAAAGCATTAACCACATGTTGACAACATTTATAAATAGACTCTCTATGGAGCTTTACCTAAAGTGGAATGGATAAAACACTTTGACTCAGGAAGACCAATTAGAACCAGTAGGATCTTTTAATTTAATAGCTGCATTAGGCAAGATGCATGAATGTTGGTACGCACAGACATAGAAAACTAGACAGTTTCACTGCTTATGGAGTCTGAAATAGAACACAATTTCAACTTGACTTACAGAAGGCCACAGTACACCTGGCCCTGGTGTGGCTATGTAAGAGAAGGAAAGCATAGAAAGTTTTTTCTAGCCCCAGCAGGGCCATGCGACAAGTAATGCACCTCTTGCCTTCATCAATGTGTGGAGGCACGCTCGTTGTATCTGCAGGGGTAAAGTGACCCCAAAAGTGACTGGGAGCTTAGGGCCCCTGCACAAATGGCAGCCATCAGTGCAGTCCAGACTGCATTCTCCCAGGAGCTTAGGATGCAGGTATTTCTAACATACCATTTGTGATACCATCGCATACTGGTTAAAGATGTTTGCCAAATATTAACAGACTAGGAAATGCTACAATTAAGTGCGCTTTGGGAATTTTAATTTGTTCCACTTTGTCCCTGCTTGGCATACGTTAATTATATGAGCATCTTTTTCACAAGCACATGGTATGGTCTGGGTTTGAACTGGCTGTTGCCTAGTGGGAAAAGGCTAACGGGTAAAAGCTGGTCACTAGGATTAATTGCTTTCAAATCCAGATAGTGCAAGTCTCTCTTGACTGTCCAGACTGATTAGCTGTAATGGGAGCAGAGCTGACACCTCTTTCAGGAAATCAGATGCCAGTATCTCCTTATTCAGAGCATCCTTATACAGAATGGTAGCCTGTTCTGTGCTAGGAAGACCATCCCCTGGCTTACCGTGTTGTCAGGTGGAAGGCAAAGCTCAGCTCTGTCTCTATAAAAGCATCACAACTTTGGCTGCAATTTCTTCATTGTGGTGAGGAAAAGTAATATGACTTTATGCTCCTAAATGTTCCTATTCTCAGTTCTCCTCCTTAAGGTTTTTGGTGAGAAATCCTGTGATCAAGAGGTACAATCATTCCTGGTTCTGCATTCTCCCCACCACTATTAAATGCTGAGATGGCAGGAGGAAGCTACTTAGGGAGTCACGCTTAGAGGCACCGGAGATTTTTGGCAGTGTGGAGAACAGGAAATATGCCCTAAACACAAAGGTAAAGTTGTAACAATTCAAATATTTTGTGTCAGATACTTTTAAAAACCCAAGAAACTGGTTCAGAAATTCTTGTTCCTTCTACTTTTTCAGGTTTGGGGGAGGCTATGGGTTCCTCTTTTCAGCTCTTTTGCTGGGCAGAAGGCAAATTCCTGAGTAAGGCATGGCTGAGATCCCATGCACGTGGAAATTAAAAGTGTTGTAGTACTGGACATTTTGAAATTTTCAGGTTTTTCCCTTGGTTCCTCTGATTCCAGTAACATGGGTCAGGTCAGTAAAAAGGATCAGAAATTAAGAGATGATAATGGAATGCAAACATTGAGTTGATGCCAGCAGTTGATTTACCTTAATTTGCTTAAACATTCATCCTGTAGACAAGCAATTGCAAATAGAATTTAAAAATAATCCTAATCACATTGGGAGCATAGTGATTACCTTTTGATTACCGGAGAGGAAGCACAGTGGGTTATCAGGTGTGATACCTTTCAAGCTTATTCATGAAGCAGGTGTTTTCTAGCCTATTTGTATACATGCCAGCATCTCCCCTTAGAGACTTTGCTCTGATTTACTCGTAGCCATCAGGTGTCTCTCTGCTGTCTTCTTTTCTATCCTTCGTTGTCTCACTCCCCCCTAAAACTAAGGACATTACTCCCACAGCAACACTTTGTAGACTTTCAGTTATGTTTCCCACCTTCTAAGATATGTGTGGAACTGGAAGCTATGGCTGTGCTGGACTGCATATTCATCTCAAGCCTACCTGCTGGTAGTGCACCCTCTTAGTTTTACCTCTTTTCACTCTGTTCCCCTAATGCTAGTTAACCTTATCAATGAAATGAAAGCAAGAGTAAACATTTGGAGAAACAAAAGTTACAGGTAAATAAATACAAACTGTTTTAAGCAACGTGACCTCTTAACCATCCTAATAGAATCTCATATACAGTACAGTCTTTCAGATGCTAAATGGTCTTGAAAGCTGATGATCGGTTTGTAAAAATGTATCTGAAACTTCAAAATCTACTTCAGCTTCAGATAGCTTTACTGTATTTTTTCTTCTACTTTGTATCATATTCCATTCCATTTGTCACTTTGACGGATGCTATTTTTGCTATTCAGAATGTTTTCTGGTTTTCGCTGTCCTCCCTTTCTAGTCACTTTTCCCTTGTACTTTCAATTAATTTCTCTCAAATCCTTCCTGCCCAGATGGCCTAATCCATTTTTTTTGTGTTATTAAAAATGCCTCAGATTTATAGTATTTTGCTTTTCTCACATTAATATTGGAGAGTAAGTTCCCCTTCTCTTGTGCTTCCTCTCTCCTTTGAAGGTTCCTGAGTCACTGGAGTCATGCCATAGTCTTGTAGCCAAATCATGTTTAATGCACATTCATTCATCTGTTTTGATGCAATTACAAAATTAAAATAGACAGGACACAACTGATTGTCCCAATTTATTTTTTCAGCCATAGGTTATAGGTAGACTTTAAATGTAGATAGTAGAGTACAGCCTAGAGCCAGTGCTTGTAGGTATGTAAGCCATTTTAAGAAGAATAACCAGTTCTGAGAATTTCTGTTTTAATTACTTTTTGGCCTAAGCTTTCAAAACAGCTAATTATTTTTGCTGCCAGACTTGAGAAACCTAAGAGGACTGTGATTTTCTAGAAAATATGAGGCACCTCTATTCTGAAGATGAAGCTTGTTTATATGTGTCTTAAGGCAGGTGTTTCAAAAATTGAATTGGTATTTGGATCACCAGTCCCTTTTAAAAATACAGCCGCCACCTCCACAGCATCCTGCAGTTGTCCTTGTTCAAATTTCAGAAGTGACTCACTGAGAGTTACTTTGTTCCTTACATAGCTAAGACAGGCGACAAAATATTCAACCCGAATTGATGAGCCCAAACTTGTCTCCTAAACAACCGGGAGAATGAATTAGGGAGTGACATAATCTTCTAAATTACATCTATTATGATATAATAATGCAACATGCCAGAAGGAGCGTGAAACTCTTATAAAGGCTCTTAATTTAAATTTCTTTTGAATTGGCAAAACACACACAAAAACAACATACTCGATTTAACTCATTTAAACAATGCCAGCATTTAATTAGAATATGAGGATAAAGTGATGGGATATTACAGTCCAGACTTCCATGAAATTTTACTAATCTAGGGACAAGGACTTACAGCACTTGGTACATAAAATAAGGTACTAAATTTAAAATATGACCCCATGCATATTAGCATAATTAAAATGCCAAACTTTAAAATGCAATTATCGACTAATAGGAATGCCATGCATCTGTAATGCTAGAATTTCCTTAAAGCACATTAAGGACATGCAACACTCAGCAGATTCCTAACTACTACTTAATTACCCTTACCACTTATTACTGCAGAGATGCAGAGTACGGAAAAGATACACATTTGCCTAACCACATCCCTGCCCATTGCAGGGGGGTTGGACTAGATGACCTTTTGAACCCTTAGGCCCCTTCGAACCCAAACTATTTTACGATTCTATGATTCTATAACCAAAAGAAGCATTAAGAATTTTTCTTTTGTAGTTCTAGTACAGATAGCCTTTTAAAATCTACTGTATACCTTGCTCAGTGAGCAACTAATGAAATGATTTGTAAATCTAAATTTTAAAAATGTCGTTTGAATACTTCAGTTAACACCAAGTGCACCCTATTGTGTGAATCTCTGTTGCCCTTGTACAAAGCTCAGTGGTGTAAGAGTTTCAGAGTGCTCCTTAAAAGCTCCTTTGTCTTTGTAGTCACCAACCTGTTGCCTTTCAAAAGGAAGTCTTAACTTTAATACATTTGTCCTTTTGACAAGATCTCCTTTATAATCAATTTTGCAGTTCTTGAGAAGACAGTTCAGGTTTTCAGAACACTCCAGTCCCTTTCACATAACTGTTGTAGGGCTTTGAGTTTATTTAGAGGCTGACTCCCCTTCTCTTATGTAAAGCTTTTAAAAGCAGTTGTATGTTTAAGAGTCTTGTGATTTTTCTTTTTCTCTGACTTCAGTGAAAACAAATGGAAATTTGATGCTTTGCTTGTATAGCCTTTAAGATTAGGAATAGCTACCCAAGCTAAGCACAGTTTAAGCTGTCTCTCTGGTCTGAGACACTTTCCATTGTCAAATACTTATTTCACACAGAGTGGCTGGGGGGCGTGTGCCACGCTGCTCTGGAGCGGAGGGGAGGGGAAGGTGTCCTGGGCAACTGCATCTGCAGGTATTTCAGGCAGTGCCTTCCCCCTTTGGTCTCCTCGGACAGTTTATAGACTACCTGTGGATAGCTTTCTTGAGTGTGCCTGGTGTTTTTACCTGGTCAGGAGAGTTGGGACGTATGTGTCTCATACGCTGCACAGGGAGCATCCTGGCTGAACTCAGGTGTGAGCTTTTAGGGTCCCCTGGTGATGGTAGCTGAGTCTTGTCTTGAGGGAAGCCTTTTAGCAACCACTGAAGACATAACTTGGTTTCAGATTCTCTTATTCTCAATTAGGATGTCTTCACATCTGTGCTGTTTATAAGGGAAACAAGGCCAATCTTGTTATGATTAGGAAAAGATTATAAAGTCCTTATTCCAGGAAGATTAAAGAGAAATAAAAAACAATAGGAAAAAGAAAAAGAAAAAGAAAAGGAAAAAGGAAAAGAAAAGAAAGAAAGAAAACCTTTGTAAAAGAAAAACACCCCAGAAACAGCAATAGAAGAATATTGCTGAGGGGAAATATTTTTTGAAGAAAAGGGTAATAGCATCTGGGGAATGGGTTTTACCACAAAACGTAACTCTCTCTGAACACTTCTTAAACTAGCTGTGTGTCTCTTCTGTACTGTCTCCACTTTGAATAGAGACAGGCGAGAGTAGGAGGCTATTTTCTTTGGCGCAAGCCCAGAGCCTCTCTCAGCTGTGTTGGTCTCAGCCCCTGGAGCGCTCTCTGTGCTCTCAGGGAAGGCATGAGGCATTACTCTCAAAAGACAGGGGGCTTATGTCTTGGTGCTGTATTTTTTGCCTTTATCACAAATCCTGTGGAGACAAAGTGTTGAAAAGCTTATGCAGGTCCAAAAAGTAGTGACAGTATTAACGGCTCGGAGCCTGCAACAAGCATGCCATTTCAGTGCAGGCACCCGGAACTGGCACAGGGAATGAAAGTGGAAGAAAAAAAATCTCCAAAGAGCAGACAGTCAGGAGTTAATTTCATTTTCCTCTACATTCACTGGGCTGACGAGCACAATTAACAGCTGCTTCACTGGAAGGAGTTTTCACTCAGTTATTTCCTTCATCTCAGACTTGGACTCATTCGATAATTATTTTTACATGCTGACTTTCACATCATCGACCGTTCTTCCCAACCTTGCACAGTAGTGACAAAGGAATTATAGTAAAGTCAAGTCATAGTTTTTTACTCTTTCCTTGTTATACACCTACTTTTCTTATAAGTGCAGTAATTTCCCCTGCCATGCTGAGATGTGTGCTATATCTTTCTTAGGACAGTGTGTGTATCTGATTGAATACATCAGCCAGGTAAGCCAGATGACACATCTACTGCTGTTCAGAAAATAGATTCTGCATTGAATTAACTACTAGAAAAGCAAATCTCCATTATTTCAAAGAGCGGTAAGATTGCCCTCAATACTCATTTCCTATCAGTATGGCATGGATAAAGCATTGAAGTGGAAGTCAGAAGTCTATCAAATGGGTCATTGACCTTGGACAACTTGGATTGTTTCTCCTTGTGCTTCTTGACTGTGGGCCTACTTCTGTACCATATCAACTCTGTGGAGGACAAGCCATTTCTGTACTTGTTTATACAACCTCTGTTTTGCTTGGAGTCTCCAGGTAACTTAAAATATGCTTTATTTAAAAACAAAGCTGTGGAGCAGTGCAGCTCCCATCTGTTTCCTTCCAAATTCCACAGGAGTAAATATGTTCTGATAGCAAGTGCAGTCCTATGGTTTGGATTAAAATGATATGCAGTTCCAGCAGTCGTATCATGTGGCTTCAGGAGGTATTTCCTTGGGAACTACTGTTCTAAGACTTCTAAAGCAAAAAATGCTTCAGTTCAGCCTATGGACTGAAAGTCAACAAATGTGAATGTGAATTAGTCCAGCCAAAATGGGCTAACCAAATGCGGTGATATCAAGGTGGGTAAATAACTGGCACATGGATAAAAATTAGTGGAGTAACATTGGTGTGCTGGGCATTCACTTAAATAGTAACCAGATTAATGAAAGCTTAAGCTGTTCTGTCCATAATCCCTTCTTCATGTCCAGAAAGCAACAGTGCTTCTGGAGAGTGCCAGAAGACGGTGAGCTCTTACATCAGAAATACGGCACCACCAGGCACAACATCCTCCTCTTGAACCATGTCCTTATTGCACTGGGTAGCTGAAAGGGACCCATGTGTTATCACCATCTCCATCGGCTTCAACAAAATCTTAGTCAGTGCCAAACTATGAGCACCAAAGTCCTGCTCTCACTTTCCCCTTGGGGTTTTTTTTCCTATTTCCCGGTGTATTGTGTATTTCTTCCCTTCTCTTCCTCTCCTTTTGCTTTTGTTCAAGAGTTGGGCTTTGGTAGCTAGGTTTGGTTTATAGCATGTCAGAGAGCTTGTGATCACAAAGGCTGCTCAAGCAAAGTTTTAAATAGCCTGACTTGTAGAGGTTTGTCAGATCTAAGCACGACAGGTAAGACCTTGTGCTGGGGACTTGCCACTCTCTGGTAGCAAGTAAGAGTCAGCTTCGGAAACAGAAGCTGCACTTTTTAAATCTCCATAGCTCTTTTTATTTTCTGTCCTTTGCAACCTTGCTTTGTCTTTGAGGAGAGAGGATCAAGCTACAACAGAAACAGCAGCAGCAACAATAATTCCAGCTCACTTCAGCATCTGTTTTTCTTCGCCATCAAAAGGCCCATTATTTCCCTTGTTAGTACCCTCTGATAGATTTGCCAAACAGCATGCTTTATTAAACTTTGTTAAAACTCTGGTGGCAAAAGAGAAAGGAATTAACAGAGGCTGACAAAAAAATGAAAATTTTATTTAATTCTGTAACTTCCACGTGCTTTCCCTTCTTTTCTTTTTTATCCTGCCCTTGTAATAATCAGTTATGAAAATTATTATTCTATGGTTGTTTTCCATGTGATTAAGGAGGTTAAGGTCTTTGCTCTTGGAACCCCAGATCAAAGCAAGAATTTAATGTTGTCCTAATACAAGATCACACAAACACCTTTGACTCTCTTGGCCCATTTCTATAGCTGAACATAGCAAAGCAGAGGTTAGAAACAGGTCTCATAAAAAAGTTTCTCCAACACAACACTAGACAAATGGTAGAAAGTAAGTTTGTATATTTGTTACAGAAACATGGCCCACCTCCCCTCAGCAGGATTGTCATTACAAATAATGTAAAAATAAAAAATATAGCTCTATTTGGCCTTTGGAAAGAGTTTGAGAAGGGACAGGTAATTTTGGGGCCCGTTTAAATCATGCAGAGCATTTCATAAATTTTAGACTCCATCTCATAGTATGGGTCTAGATCCATCAAGGCTTCTAAATACATTTGAAAAGAGAAACCTGCTGAGATTAAAATGTCATCTCCTAAGCCTGTGGGAAAGAAAGAAAAGGGAGACTGTGGGTCTTATAACCACTGCAAGTTTTATGATGAACCAAGATCAACTCGGTTTTGATGTTTGTGAGTAAGCCAGTGTCTTTTGCTAAAAGATGAGGTGAATTGGCCCAAAAGTATCATTCATTCTATGCTAGAAGAGTTCTGGCACAGTGGAGCCCACCTGGCTGTGGCCTTTAGGTGTGACCTGTGTCTCTAGCTACAGCAACAGCATCTGCCTTGGAGGTGCGCTACCTCCCAGGTAATGAGCTGTTGGCCTATGACTGTCTTATCAGATGTAGGAGGAGGTTCTCCTCAGAAGCTGCAAGGGGTTGTTTTCTTACGGACCTTTCAGCCCATTCCAGAGTGACAGAGAGCTCATCCTTTCACAATGGTTCTTCATGCAAATTATATCGTGAGTTTAATTTGCATGTAAGGAGTGATTTGCACAATTGTAAATACATATTTTTAGCATTCCTTGTTTTGAGCACTAGGGTTGAATATGGAGCTGAGCAGAATTTGTTGCATGTCTTTGCAGTACGTATTTGAAAATGTCACTGTTGCTGGTGATTAGGGTAAGAGATGATAAAGGTTTACGGCTTCCTCAGAGATAGAGGATTCCTTTGGGATTTGGGGGAATAAGTGAACTGCCAATATATACTGAACATACGAATTCATGAGGGACGCTAGTCATATCAGGGAAAATACAAATCCAGTGGAAGGTGGGACAGCAAGGTATCCCTGAAATAATTTAAGAACCAAATATATCATAAAAATGTTACAGACCTCTTTCTGAATGAAAATTATATAAAACGGTAACAAGCATGTGTGTGAAGCTGTTTTCTCCCCATATGCAATGTTTCCAGTGCTACAATACTTGGAACAGTTTTAGTACCCATATTTTGAAAAGGCTGTTTGGAAGCCAGAGGGAATATGGAAAAAGCCAATAAAATCCTTTCAAGGCTAGAAAGAAATTTCTTTGTTTAGTTTCCCAAGAAAAGCCAACTGCATAGTGATGTAATTACTGTACCTGAAAGCCTTAGGAGAACAAACGCCTGGAAGTGGGAGCTAGAGAATGTCCAGGTAGAAGCACAACATTGCAAACAGCGTAACAGAGACTCCATCCGTCCTGGGAAATGGATGTTTTTGGGGGGATGTGGCTTCAAAACATCTCTTAACACAAAAACCCAGAGGGCATGAACATATAAGCTAGAAAACAACTTCACTGAAGATCAATGTCATTAGGCATCATGCAGATCAAAATGTTGAACAGTGTGTTCATGGTCCAGAGGCACAATTACCCATTAGCATCAATTCCATCACCCTCCAAATGCTCTTTTTTTTTTTTTTCCTTTTAAAGAACCAGACTTATTAAAAGAGATACGTAGCTTCCAGATGGCAACCAGGGCTTCTAAATGGGATCGGCATACAAGCTTAAAGTTGTAATTTTTGAAGTGATGATGACAATCTTTCAGACATCACATCTTAGCTTTAAACAGTGACTATCCGAGTTTTTGAAAGAACATAGTTCTGAGTCTGAAGAAAAAAATAAATCAACATAAAATTTGTTGTCCTTTTTACGCGTTTTTTTTGGTTTATGTCAATGCTGGGAATTATTATGACTATTGAGCGACATCTAGTGGATGTGATGCTGAATACCAACACCTCAAAGGCAAAACCCTTTTGAAATAAGTCAAGAGTTGTAGTGCTGGTAAAGTGACCACATAATTAAAATATTATACATTGTAGCAACATGTAGGTAACAAGCCAGGGAGCTAGAATCTGACTCTTCAAGAAAACTGAAACTTTAGCAAACCTAAATGTGTCAGAGTTCTCTTTTTTAGATCCCTCTAATTCTCATGTAAAAAAAAAAAAACAAACCCAAACCTACTTGCTGCACATTTTGGATCAACTATTGTACTTTCGTATAATCTACATGTTAATCTACATACATATACTCTTTATGAGCTCATTCACTGTGAATCACAACCTGTCACGTAGTAGCACTCATATGCTGAAGAGGGGCTTCTGATGTGCTTTGGATGGATATTTTTCCTTTTTCATTTCCATTTCATTTTTCACAATGCAATATGAACTTATCCTTGAGGCTTACTGGCTACAATAAGCCTGGAGTTGACATTCCAGGTTGCTTTACAGTGAGTTGATGACAGAAAAAATGTAGTTTTTCAGAAGAGATTGTTGAAGAAGAATACCTGAAATGCTTGCTTGGCTTAATTCTCTTTTTGGGAAAACGTATTTCTGGGAAGACCACATTTCAGAAATTGAGATGCAAAGACTTCAATTTTTGAAGCTGAAGGGAAAAACTGTCAAAAGAAAGCTTTTACATCCTAAGGGCATGATTCATCAGGTGCCTTACCGCTTGCTTAACTGTACCGATCATTAAGCATGTAGTTGTGAACTCTGGATTTTTCACCTTGGCCACAAAACCCTCACAGGGCTCTGTAGCACCTTTTAAGCTCCCAGTTATTAATGTTATTTTACCCAAGTCTGTAAATGTAAATTCAATTTTTTACACATTTATCATATATAATTTAAACAGTTCTCTGGATACGACAAAACACTGTTATTCCATTGATAAGCTAAATCCAAAAGTCACTAACATGGGATTTAAGGAGGAAGTGGTAGAGAGTATATGTTTTGATTACTCCTGGATTATTATAGAGAAATATATGTGGTCAGAATGTTGAGATAAATCATTTAATCTATTGTATATATTCTACAGATAAATGAAATACAGATTAGACAGATATGATCAGTAAAGAATACACTAAATGTAGAGAGTAGAGTGCAGTGAGGTCAGTGATTTTATACTGATTTTTGTACTTGAGAGAGTTTTTTATTAATAAATTAGTTTTTAAAGACATATGCTGCTTTGGTGTATCTGTCATTGGATTAGCATGCTGTAACTTCATCTGGACCCACTAGCTGATCCTCTCCCCCCCCCCCCCCCCCTAGATGTTGGTTACAGACTGCAGATATTCCAAGATACGTCCCTACTGGAGATGCCACTCCATGTCCTCCTCCCTCCCATCTTTATCGGCAATCTCACGCTCTCCTGGTACAGTCAGAAGGGGAAGCTGGAGCTGCAGCAGTTACTACTCCTGCTCAAACCAGAGCCAGAATGGCTCAGTCTTGTGGCAGGTGGTTTGCAAAGCTGCAGCCATCTGGTAGCAAAATTTTCCAAGATACGTCCCTACTGGAGATGCCACTCCATGTCCTCCTCCCTCCCATCTTTATCGGCAATCTCACGCTCTCCTGGTACAGTCAGAAGGGGAAGCTGGAGCTGCAGCAGTTACTACTCCTGCTCAAACCAGAGCCAGAATGGCTCAGTCTTGTGGCAGGTGGTTTGCAAAGCTGCAGCCATCTGGTAGCAAAATTTCAAATAACTGTTCACAAGCCACTGCACATTCCTACCAATGAGCACGTCAGAGTGCAGCAGTGCTTCATCCATAATGGTCTATTAAGACTGGGAAATCAATACCAGATACCCATAAGAGGTGGAGGAGTGGACCACAGGCTGCAAGGAAGGATTTAGAGGTTGTTCAGATTTTAACTCTCTCTTCCACCACCCTCCCCAGCTGGAATGCAGTGATGGTTTATCTTTAAAAGGGATTTTATTTGATTTATTCTTGTCTTTCCATAAAATCTGCACTGTATTTGCATGCAGATATACCTCTTCATAATAACTGCTTGTCTTTCTGTGACATCTTGTACTTGTATGTAGGCTGTGGCTAGGCTTCTCTTTTAGAAGAAATGACATTTTTAAGATACAAGACTGCTTTCTCTTTCATTGTATGTTATGTTCATGTTTACCAAATAAATGAACTGGATAGTCTAATCTCTATAAAAGTTATATGTTACAGATAGATTAATTTCATCAGTTCCAAATTTACTTTTGTCACACAGACACAAATTTAAAAAAAAAAAATTCCCGATTCAGTGAATCTTGATTATAAGTCAAAGTTTTCTTTCCATAAACATTTTCAGTGTCAAGCTATAAGGAGAATTTATGACCCAAAAGTGAGCTGCTTCCCTCTTGGGAGACAAATTAGTGACATACTCTATTTTATTCAAAATATGCACCAAAGTCATATTCCAGTGCAGCCAACTCTTAAAAGTTTATCTTCTGTTTTGTGATGCTTTGTGTTTGTATGCAACCCACTTGTAAAGATAACATTTTCTCAGACTTTTAAAATTTTTTTGAAGAGGAAATTTGTGGCCATTTTAGAGGAAAGCTTGAAAAAATTGTGGGCCTCCTGATGCTCACAAATGAGAAAGCAAACAAGCAGGACCCAAACATCTGATCCAGCCTGGGGAGAGCTGGGCAGACAGCACATGTGACTCATGAGTTAGGAGATGCTTTGCCTGACACCACTGAAAAATAGCTGAGACCCAAGGCTGCAGCAGGAGCCGCCCCGGCCCCCGCCCCCCGAAAGCCAGGTTGAACATTTTATGCCATTGCACTGCTAGCGCTGGACAGCAGAGGGCTTTGCAGGAGCCGATGCATGAAGAGCCGAGTTCCCATCCTGTGCTTGCAGTTGTAGCTGAAATACTCCTGCAGTCTTTTAACTGAAATAAACTTGGGAGAATTAATTTACCCTTTTGACTCGGCTACCCAATATGTCCCTCTCAGATTACTGAGCTTTACATGCAGTTTCTTTCTCCTTCCCTCTTCTTTCATCCCAGCCCTCAACTTGGACCTGAAAACTGGCACATACCTGGAGACATTTCTGCAGATGCGCTTGGAGTTTGCCGAGCCTTTCAGGGGAGGTAGGAAGTGATGCTCTGTCTTGCAGAGCTGGGACCAGTCATGACCTACAGGACTGTCAGCTCATGGGTTTCAAATCAGTGCTGCTCCTGGTCTCAAATCACTGCTCAGCTGCAAGCAGAGCTATTGCACGCAAATGGGGTGGCCTCTGCATGAACGGTAGGAGCTTACTGGGGAATGATAAAAAATGCTAATAAAAATGCTGCTGCCATGAGCCAGGGCAGCTGGACATAACAGCTTCTTTTAAGCCTCACAACCCGAGAATGCGGAACTTGATGTCAGATAAAAAGTGCGACTGAAAGGCAAGGTACACTGGCTTAAGGCTTGGAGCCGTGTTTATGTGGTTTGTGGACTGAAGCTGATTCAGACCTGGAGAACTGCGAGTGTGCAGCGCTGTTTAGATCTGCTATTAGTCTGAAGACTTCTCTTTGTGGCTCTGGTCAAGTGTATGCTACCAAATTAACAGTATTCAGTTCCCAGGAACAGCCCAAGGAAAAAGATGGAGCTCCAAATCTGCATGAGGTTTGCTGCTGGAAGATCGGGATTTTTTGCTGTTGCTGGTATTTTAATAGCCAGTCTGGACACTGGCTGTAATTTTTTAACATATTTGTTTATCAAATTGGACTGGCTTGGACCACAAGGCTTCTCACTCTTGAGGTTGTGCACTTTTCCTCTTGCCACGTCCAAATACAGGCATGCTGTTGTCTTCAGAATAGAAAGGCGAGAGAAGTCCTATTTCGTGGCGATTTTATAGAACGGGGACTTTTTTTATCAGTTTTCTGAAAGTGAGGTTGTTAACTTTGCAGATACTTGAAGTTTAAAAGGTTTGGGCATTTGTATTTATTTATTTATTTTAGGGATCATTATCTCATCTACTTCAAATACTGTTAGACTCATACTTGCCAAAAACGTTTCCACTGCAAACCTATTTTTTCTCTGCACGTACATAAAGAATTTCTACTTTCAGCTATTTAGCTATTGATGATTCAGAGTAAAAATAAAAAAAAATGGATTTTTTTTTTTTTTTTACTGCTACTAACTCTACAATACCTGTGGTTTTAAGTGTCTCAGTGTACTTGAAACGTTAGTTGGATACTCATTCACAGAGTGTAAATTTGTGAAGGTAAAAGACTCTCAATGTCACAAGTTCCCATACTCTCAATGACAAGTTCCCATTTTCAGAATGAGAATAACCAACATCTTTCTTTTCTTATTAAGTAGAGTTTGGAAAGCAAAAACAGGTGAGCTATAAAATAATTTCCCCAATCTAGTTGTTGTTGTTGTTGTTGTTGTTGTTAATGAGAATAACCAACATCTTTCTTTTCTTATTAAGTAGAGTTTGGAAAGCAAAAACAGGTGAGCTATAAAATAATTTCCCCAATCTAGTTGTTGTTGTTGTTGTTGTTGTTGTTGTTTTTGAAGCGCTGATTCTGCAAATTAACCCTTGCAGGAGAATTCCTGTTGCTGTGCCAGATCCTGCTATGATTAAAGCCAAACAGTCATCAAGATGTTGGTCATCCATTTCTGATTTCATCAAATCTACCTTTTGCTGAAAATTTCTTCTTAAAAGCAACTTTGCTAAACCTCAGAAGCACTGTGGCATTGCTTTGCAATGCATTGCTATGCTTTGCTTTGCAGATATCCAGCCACACACAAGAAGAGCCCCATTAAGAAAAATGTTTCACACCAATAATGCAACAGAGATTGTGCTGCAGTGCTGCTTGCTTTATTAGCATCATCTTGACCCACACTCATGATTCCAACAAATCGTCTGGAGGAAGGGGCCACTTTTAAAAAGTAGAAAACCTGACTAATCCACTGTTTTGGGGGTCACAGAAGGTCAAACACCTCCTCCATTTCACCCTCAGTGACTGGGGGGAAGTCTGCTCTCATACAGAATGGAGAGTTCTTGCAAAAGTTTGGTACCAAACGTCAAGTTAAAGCCACGCTATTCAAGGGAATATTAAAAAGCATAAATATAATTCTCCCTGTGAAGGTCAGAAATACTTTTCTGATTAGTTAGTAAATGGTATCTTCTAGAGTGTATATATATATTTTATGGTACATTTTGTCTTTCAGTGGTTGCCAGAGTGAAAGAATGGAGAGTTCTTGCAAAAGTTTGGTACCAAACGTCAAGTTAAAGCCACGCTATTCAAGGGAATATTAAAAAGCATAAATATAATTCTCCCTGTGAAGGTCAGAAATACTTTTCTGATTAGTTAGTAAATGGTATCTTCTAGAGTGTATATATATATTTTATGGTACATTTTGTCTTTCAGTGGTTGCCAGAGTGAAATCTTTCCCTTTCAGCTATGTTTTACAACAATATAATGATCATTTTTACTTAGTGAAGGTAGAAGTGAAACAAGACAGGCCTATGAGACCTGAAAATGAGACAGAGCTAGAAGTTAATAATGCTTATTTCATTTTGTGCAAAGAACTTAGCAGCAAGCTTCTTTCTTTCCTTTCAATATACTTCATATGGTCAGCATTCAAATACCCAAAAAACAAAGCTGTTTTTTGTAATGAACAAACAAAAAAACCACCGTTGCTGACACTCAGGGTTATACTGAAACTACATTTCAGGCAGGCTCAGACCCTCAGCTTCCATGGTTATTAATATAAACAATTTGGAAGTCTCTAAAATTGTATGCCATAAAGACAAGAAGAGTAAGACTCTTTCCAGCTGAGCTATACACTAGTGTCATGGTCGTGGGCGACACAGTCGTGTGCACATGAATTATCCCAGTGACTTCACTGGGATTTACTTGCACGGGCGGAGCTGCTCACAAAGAAAGAGCATTTGCACTTCTGGAGCCATAGTTACTTCTTCGCTACAGAGGGAAATAGAAAAAGGTTGGTAACCTTAGCTGTGGCTGTAGAATGTGCCAAAAGCAAGAATGTGTTATTTGCAGACTGATCAATGATAATAAATCATAACAAGAAAATCAATTGTTTCATTGAATCAGGATTAAGAACAGCTAGAATTACGTGCAAAAATGCCACAAGCAGGCAAGAAATGCCAACAGCATAAGCAGATGAACAAATTAATATCAAACACTATAATGTCCTTCCCATTCTTTGATGGGCAGCAGATAAAAATACAGAAAAAACACAGCAACTAGTTTTTCTGTGTCAAGTCTCTCCCACATTTAAATTAGGTTCATAAATTAAATTAGACATGTTATTCTATACTAGTTGCTGTTAAAATCGAATACTGTTTACTGCTCGTATCAATATATTACCTAATTCCATTTGTGGCTTCACCAGTGGTCATTAGTTTGCCTTTGGCATACCCTGTGGGACTTTTACACAAAAGCTATTTAAAACATGTACCTTTCCCTATAAAGTCCAACCATGAAACCAGTGATTTGAAAGCATAACCTCCCAGAATTGCTTTTAAGAATAGTGTCCTGAAAATTTTCAAACTGTCAAGGTCAAATTACAAAGTTACAATCAATGAGTATGAGACTAGACTAGACATTATTGGGGGGGGGGGGGGTACTTGTACATCTAAATCCTATCAATATATAGTGTTCTGGTATTGACTACAACTCCCTCTGTCTCTGCTTTTTTCTAGATGGCAGTTGGTTCCCACTGTGATCTCCAGAAGATTGTGTAAAAATTTATTGCAACAGTACAAGATGGTCATGTGAAAAATCCCTGGGCAAACCTCTGGCTGCTGTCATAGCTTCCTCCTCCATATGTTGGCAATTTTCGGGATGATTGGAAAAGTTTTATTATTTATTTGTAATCAGGATTTTAAAAAATAAATTCAAAGAAGCATTTTGCTTCTTTGGTTGTGTTTACTTTTCCTTCTTTTGCCCTTCCCTTTCCCGGTCCCTTTCCCCTTCCCTTTCCCCTTCCCTTTCTGTTTTCCTTTCCCTTTCTTTTCCCCTTTTTCCCTTTTTTCCTTTTTTTCCCCTTTCCCCCCTTTCCCCTTTATTCTTTTACCCTTTCCCTTTCCTTTTTTCCCTTTCCCTTTCCTTTTTTTGACTCTGTTCCTTTTTTTTTTTTTGCTTTTACCACAGCAAAGGACAAATCAAGTTTTGGGGGAGAGGTTGTGGGGTCTTTGGCTCTTGTGGCAATGATCATCACAGAGGCTCAGGGAATGTTTACTGTGAGGACTCATGCTGTAATTGATGGTGGTTGTTGAGCTATTGGCAAAGACAATCTTTATCGTCAGCATTCATTATTCAGTGAAGTTAAACATGTTTTAACAATGTCAAGCAAAAGGCTTTGTCTGAGATTAGAGAAAGTGGGCAAGGCATATTAAGGGCAAGGGAGTCCATCTTAGCAAACCCACACCTAACCACAAGCACTTTATTAGTCCAGAGAAAACACGTAGTTTTAAACAACCAATTTTCTATTTTACTCTGTTTTATCCTGCTTTGTTCAGGTTCCTGTACCATCTTCATCAGCATTGTTTCTAGAGTGCAGTAAGTCACTGCACATCTATTGCTATGATTTTTTTCTCTCATTATTTCCACAGGGAAAAAACAGTAGTTATTCAAGTACTTTTTTTGGAAAGGACTCACGTTCATTCTGTATTTGTTTTAAAATGTGTATGTGATTGTGTAGTTATGTGAGAGAAGGCAAGTAAAGAAAATCGTGGCTTGCATAAGTAGCACTAGATGGTGCTGTGAAGAAAAATATCTGAGCTACCTCTCAGCAGTCTAATGGGTGCTGAAATTTGCATAACCACATTTGTAAGCTGTATAAAGCAGATATACCTTGTTGTTTAGGATTGCACTGGATTGCTTCCTTTAGGATTGGCAAGTGGTGAGAACCATCATCTGACCAGTGCGCAGGAGAGGTCAGGTCCCCCAGGAAAATGCCAGAAAAATGTAGGTGTCATGTATGACCTTTACCCCAGAGTCACAGATGGCTGCTGAGGCACATGCCCAGACGAGAACCAAAAAGTAGGACAGAATTTGAAAATCTATGGAAAATCACTGCAGAGAGTGGAGCAAAGGTCTTATGGGTCTGTTGCAGCCAGAGAGATGCAGAGCACCATTCTGAACTAATTAAGGCGTCAAGGTTTTCCTAGCCTGTTATAGATGCTATGAAAGTGATACCTACAATTGCCACTAAGAAAGAGCTTCACATCAGGAGGAAAAATACTCCTCCACCCATTATTTATCCTCTTCCTTGACAGACATGTTCATCTGCTCAGATGTGATGAAGAACTTGCCCAGCCTCCGGGCTTTGTCTCCTTTTGGGATTTTTCCTTTGTTCCAGCTCTCAGCATGGAGCATAAACAAAGAAAAAGGTCTGAAAATGCAACTGCAGTTTGTATTACTGTATAGACTGATCTGCCTCTGCAGGCAGCGGTGCTGAGTGCATGCTTTCCAGACTGGAGCAGTGTGGCGAAGTGCTGTAACTCACAGCTTCAAGCCATCTGTCTTGAAACTGGTCCAGTCCAGTGCTGACAATGAGATGTCCATACACCCCACTCAGCCACTCTCAGCTTTACCACTAGTTGAGTTCTGAATTGACACCAATAAATTAGTTTTCCCCCAGGGCAAATGGCGTATTAGCTTATCACCGGAGAGGCAAAGCCAGGCCCACAGGATATCTATGCTCAACCCCTCTGCAACCATGTTAGACATTTCCAGTGGCGTCATTAGCTCCCTCGTCACCATCGATTCCTTCAGAACAAACTCCTTCTTCTTCCTAGCTGCTTGGGTCTACTGCTGGAGTCTGGATCTATGAAAAATGGATTAATGCCATTTTATTTTATGTTGGTGTTATTCCTAAACTTCAAGAGGCGTAATTTATTTTGCCATCTTTATGGTGTTCCCACGTATTCTTAAAACACTTCTAAACACAGAAGATATACAGAAAGGCACTTAAATGTCTGGTGAGTGGGGTTTTTAAGTTAAAATTATAGTATTTTAATACTTCACATGCAATGATCTCCTTGTAAAGTTTTCATAATGTCAGAGAAGTTTATAGAGTAAATTAGTTTGACTTCACTCAGAGTGCTAACATTTATAAATCTACAGCACTGCCTTTCTGAATATATTTACTGCTGCAGAGAGGAAGGGGGGATCAAAGGGCTCTAACACTTATTTCTGCCATCATTTCTCATCTTCAGCACAGTTTGAGTTTTGTATACATAGCAGTTTCCTGCTCCAGAGATGTCAGAAATTATCTGGAGCCTGTTTACAGGACATTAGAAAAGGATACAGACAAACCTGCAAAAGAGCAGGTACTGCATATATTAAATATTAATGGCCCCCATAAGTCATGAATCCAGATTCACTTGCAGATTTATTGTATGCTGTATTTTGCAGTGTGGGCATGGGAATAAAACTAGAATCTGTCTTTTCTGAGTGCATTTCTCCTCCACATATTATTTTAGCCTTGACAGTTATAAAAGGAGAGATATAAACAGTGCAATATTAGTGATCAAAAGCATCAAAACACATGAGGAAAATGTCTAATTGTAAAAGATCACCAAAGTAACAGCAACAGTAATTTCTAGTTCTGCATGGGGTTGATGCCTTGAGATGTTAAATTCCCAGAGCTTGAGAGGAATTTTGAGTTCTTAGTGTATCACACCTATGAAATGCCAAACCACCCAACAACATGCCCTTTTTCCCCTCATTAAGAAGAGAATCTATTTTTTAATTTATCAGCAACGTTGCCCACTCTAGGATACTGCTATTTGAAAAGCTCCACCAGACTGAGTCATACGATCTCAGGAGAAATTAATGGTTTTGACAAAAAAAGTTGCTGTGACCCCTGGAGGTTCAAATCCCTGCAAAAAAAACAAATAAAGACAACCAACAATTTCTCAACCATTATTTCTTGGCATGGAGTTCACAATTTTTGAGTATTTGGGAATGATAGTACCATGAAGACCACATCCTGCCCTTATTGTCTCAGTAATTTCCCATGTGATTGAATAAACCACCACCACAGCCATTTGAAGAATCACAGATGCTATATTTCTGGGCGAGAGGGGGGTGGAGTGAAGAATTTGCCCCCCCATTATGTCTGGTTTTAGGCAATATTAAGTACTTCTGTGGTTAAACAATGAAGAAACAAATGCTGTGACATAGTCCGTGAATTTAGAATTGTTGGGGATCATTGCAACCACCAGGCTTGACATTTTCTGCAGCACAGAGTAAAAATCTGCCCACTTGTCTCTTCTTGGAGCCCAGCACACCTGAAGCACAACATTCCTTCTGAAAGATATCTGGTCTTGACTCAAGTATTTCCAGTATTTGCAGAAAAAGGACAAGTCTGTTAGTACAATTGTTACTGAACGCTATTAATAATATTAGAAATCTAATGATGGGAGAGAGACCTCCTGAGGTGACTGACCTCTGGGACATTCCCTTGACCAACAGCAAGCTTAGCTACACCTGCCTACGTCACTCCAGAAAGCTCTGTCTAACCTGTTTTTCAAAGACTTCCAGTGCTGGAGACTCCACAGCCTCCCTAAGAAGGCAGCACGTAGGGGACAGTTGGGCCCTGGGGACCATGCTAAGGCCAGTGCTATGAAATAAACCTTCCATTTCTTTTTTTAAAACATGAGAAGACAGTTTTCACCTGGCAAACTATGGGAAGTTTTAGACAGCTGCTTTTGCTACAGACGTCGTTCATTTCTACATTTTACAACCTTGCCACTGTTGAAACTCCCAGGCTTCACCAAGTTGTCTGGTTGGCCATAATTTGAGAAGGACTTTTTTAGGAAGTACATTCAGTGGCTGTGGACTTCTGTGGGAATCAGAACTTCTCCATCATCTACCATGCAGACTTTGCTGTTCCTTCAAAGACGGGGAAAGGGTGTTCTAAAGTGATTTTATGGCTCTTATCTTCTTTTGTAAGAGTGTGGAATAGAAGCGATGTAAACACTTACCCACTTATCAGCTAAAATTATGCTACTACAGATAGGTGTTAAATAAATGATATATACTTTCTTCTGATCTTCTTCTGCCCTTATAGTCCTGAACTGCCAGTTTCATGCCTTCAGTTGTAAGAGAACATTTAGAAAGCAAATGAACAAACCACGGATACTTGTTGTGAAAAGCAGTCATGTTTCAGAAAGTCACTGTGCATATTTTTGGGGAGGTGGGAATTTCGTTTTTGAACACAGGTCCCTAGGCAGCTTCCTGCACAATCTGGCATTGTCAGAGAGCAAAAAGAGATTTTAGGGGCTGACTCACACAACTGCTACATTTCTTTAGTCATAGAAGTACCCACAAATCAACAAAACCACGGCGTTTACAAGCATCCTGCCACCTTCTGTAGTGCTGTCAATGTTAGCATAGAAGGCAGAAGTGACCTTGTTAATCCCCATAAAACTGGGAAGAAATGGCTTTGTAACAGAAATTTGCAACATGTGAGGAAATAAGCAGATATACTTTTAAAACTACAGCACAGTGGGGTTTTGTTCCTTCCTCTTTTTAATTATCCTTTTTATTGTCTGAGTTAAATTTTAACAAGTAATTTAGTAGAGCACTGTGGTAATTTATTCATTACTGAATTACGATCCTATCAACAGTGTTACATTTGTTCTTATTGTTATTACTATTATTATTATTATTATTATTAAATTCCTTTATCTTCATGACCACGCAATGCAGCTTCTGGAAAATAAGTGAATGCTAGTACTGCACTACCAAAATATATACACGGAAGTGTGACTAATATTTGAACATATTCACCTCTGTTCCACGCAACTCTAATCATTTGGTTTTCTACTTTATGTGGTAATTTTATTTCTGTCCACTGATAATTTAGAATTGCTTTCTGCTTACATCATTAAACTCATCCTGAATTATGCAGCTGGTGTCTGAGATCACCTGCATTCTCACTTTACAGTTTCACTGACTTTTCTTACAACATCAACATATTTTTAAGGAGGGAGTGTAAAATATTGACTTGTAAATTCACTTGGCATCTTCTCTAATATAGTCAAGGAAAGAAAGTAAAAAAAATGTGCATGCCACATAAGCATGTTACCAAGAATATTGCTGTAGCTGGACAGCAATACAGAGGACAGACTGAAACCACTAAAATGCAAAACTTAATATCAGAATTGGAATTTAGTTTTGAAAAAGTGTTTTTCAGTCTCCTGGTATCAGAGATTAGTTACCAAGCAACACTGTAGATATTGGTAATGCAGGCAGATCTATTCAAATAAAAAATATTGAAACCATTGTCGTTATCAGGGGAGCTATGTTATTGCTGGATTCATAACATTTGGTATCTGGACATTTTCATATTCTACTCCTTGAGCAAAAATCTGCTTTTCCTGAAGAAGGTGCCCTTAATGTTACTTCTGTTAGATTAAGCTTGCAGGGATATGCCACCATCTGCTGTAGTTCCACCTGTATTTTGCTGGGCTGATATAGTAATGGATGCCAACCACTGAAGGGCAAGCCGTAGATGGTGAGTACATACACAGTATGTGTGAGAAGAAGCAAAGGAATAGCTTTTTCCTAAGAACACTTTTGCAATGTGGGATTTCAGCAAGAGCCTTCGTGTTGAATTGTCCAGTTATTCCTCAGGAAAATAGCAAATGAATGGGTTAGATCCAGAATTATCTTCTTGTTAACTAGAATCAGGCTACATTTTAAAAGAAGCAGAGTAGACAGCAAAATCGCTAAGAGCATGTCTTGCAAGCTGGCTGCAGTATGGAAAAGAGTCATGTTACAGAGCCAGGGATTACTCTTCCCTTGCCATGTGGCTTTGGGTAGATGTACCTAGGATGTTGTTGCAGATTGGGTCAAACTGTTGGGAAAAATCATAGTCCTTCAGGTTAGCTGCAAGAAGTTCTAGAGTTCCTGAAAGCAGACAGCGGAATTAATGGTCATCTCCAAACCCTAGAAAATAGTCCTGCTCCCTGTTTGATCCAAAGGTGTGTGCAATTGGAACCCCACTGGTCAGAGCGATGGACTTTCGTTTCAATACTGTATTGAGCCGGAGTGTGCAGGTCACACACAAACACATACTGAAGGCAGACAGTGATGATGGTTCCAGCACAACCCAAGTAAGTAAGGTAAGTCTAGCCCAAGGAAAGGCCCTGGGAGGCCCTTTCAGAGGGCAGATTTGATTCTGACAGCAATGGAACAAGTGTATGTTTTTCAGTTCCTCGTGAAGTGGTAAAAAGGGAGAATTAGCCTGTTCTTTAGAAGGAGCACAATTATCTACAAGTTATCTGTTGTCCTCATCAAGTTCTCCTCCCGGATGAAAAAGACATTAAGACCCTACATCTTTTGCTTGACTGCTTGGGCCAAGTGGGGAAATGGCCCTGAGACCTGTGATAGAAGGAAGAGAAAGTGGCAAGAATTCAGGGAAGAGCTATAAAAAAATGACAGCTGTTTGGAAGGTCTGATTTACAGCAATAATACCCAATCATCTCAACCTGTGTGTTGAACAAGTTGCTCTAAAGACACCCTGAGCTACTCTCTGCACTTCAGAGAAGGATCTCTTGTGCTGTGCTTTTTGCTGTATGAAACAGCATAAGAACATTTACTTGTGGGGTTTGGGGCATCCCATTTCTAGCTGGCATCTGACTCTATAAAACAGTCAATATCTGGAGCAAGTTAAAAAAATCTTGAGCTTGGGCTGAATCAGCAAGTTGTAACTGTCAGCTTTTGTGAACAGTTCTGGGGCCGGCAGTCATGAAAGGCTGGGGGAGACAGGAGGGGAGTCTGTTTTTGCTGTTATCGGTCTCCTGATCCAGGCAAAACAAATGAAGCAGCCAGTGCTGCTCTGCTCACTTCAGTAGTGCAAAAAGCAGGAAACACCGACAGCCAGCAGGGAAGGGATACTCGCTTTCTAGCTCCTCTCTCCTGTGAGGGCAAAAGAAGCTGGGGAAACCAGCAACCTCTCTGTTCCCCTTTTAAATTTAGGCTGAAGGAGATGCATCCATTTTAACATGCAGCTCTGAGAACATTTTTTCAAATGATAGCGACACCTTTCTTTCTTAATGCAAATGCTTGTAAGGGCCACAGTTTAGATCCTCAAGGGCTGCATGCTGCGGGCAATTAAAAGGTTCTGATAAATGTAAAGGCGATCTTTTATCACAGCTTCCTCTCTTCATAGGCAGTGGTAAGAGTATCCCTCTTAGAGGACGATAAGCATGCTAAGTTGATGATTACAATTTTTAAAGGCAAACCCTGTGACAGAAAAGCCACACTGCTGATCTTATCTTGTAAAGATGCTACATGCTGTATGTGTCTGAACTTCTGTCTATGCCTATCTTCTTATAGTGTAGAGAGAAAATTATTTTTTACAGTATTTGTACCCAATTTAATTTAAGATGAGAAATCAGTGAGTAGGAGGAGAGGGTGGAAGGAGGAGGGGGGGCAGGACCTGCTCCATTTACAGCTCTTAAAAATAGCATGCGAAGCCAGAAACTCATACAAAACTGAACTAGCCATCATCCACATGTAGTGCATTTCCAAACAGAGGATATCTGCAGTACTTCCCAATTATGTTCAGTTCACTGCAGCAGGTGACCCCAATTTCTTTGAAAAATCTTTATAACAGTTCTTTTCAGAAAACCTGCGTGGGGTGCTGAGAATAAAAGTCAAGGCCATAGAGTTTCACCTACTTGGGCTTCCTTCAAATAAAAGTGTGTGTATTACATGACCAGGGAGAGAGCTGGAGGACAAAGATGTGACACCTGCACACAGGCATTTAAAGCCGGTGGCAAGAGGAGTTGAAGATTTGCAAAATGAAATTTTGAGACATCTGTTGTATTCACCACCTGGAGGGCCTATGCCCTGCCTCTATTTATTTCTCTTATTGCTCCCATATGCCCTGTGGCTGCTGTGGGCTGGCCCTGCTCTTGGCAGCCTGGTGGGGCCAATGCTGCCGTGGGGGCTACAGCAGTGGTGATGTTGCCCTGGTGGCTGCTGCACGTGAGGGTACGTCATGGCCCCCAGGCTGGTGGTGGGGGACTCAGCAGCCCTGGTGCAGCAGGGAGGCCCGTGCTCGCCCCAACGGCACACAGCCATGTCCTATGGCTGTTCTCCTGAATGCTCTGGTTCCTGCCTGGCACATCCATACAGTGGGCTGCACGGTTTGTAACCTTCTTGGAGTGTGCCTCCAAAGGAGCTTTATGGTGAGGTCCTTGGTGGGGATGGAGCTGTAATGGCATGGCGGACCCTTATAGGATGTCTGTACTTGGCTAAGCACTTTTCTAGCTGTACATCTATGCCCTTGTTAAAAAACTGGGCTCACTGTAGTTTCATGGGTGTTTTCAGAGCAACACAATAGAGAACATGATTGTTTTTACTTAATATTTATATTAGTGGTGTTGGCATGCAAATGATGCAGTCTAACACAAAGGGCACAAATGAAATTTGCTGATGACACCATGAGGAGGCACCAGTGTAAAGAGCATCAGGCTGTCATGAGGGGAGAACTGGATGACCTCGGGGAAAAAGTAATAGAAGTGGAATTAATTTTTATGGTACAGAGTGTAAATGGGCTTGGGCTTGGGAACTATTATCACTTTTTTGCTTTATACTGGGAGCTCATTAGCTAGGGATGACTGACGCTGAGAAGGATCTGGGTGTATTGGCCATGGGACAACTGAGAGCCACCAGTGCTGTGAAAAGGCAATAGCAATCCAAAAATGCCTCTGACAGGATATTTTCAGTAGAGATGAGGGAGAGTTCATGCCATTTTACAAGGTACTGCTCAGACCTCATCTGCAATACTGTCTCCAGTTTTAATCAGCCATATCTAAGAAGGATGAATTCAAATGGGAGCAGTTTGCAATGAAAGGCTAGAAGGTGTCTGAAAATGGAGAAAAAAAGGTTGAAAATCACCATGCTGGAGGAAAGTGTCAAACTGAGTTGGAATTTGTCTTACTCATTACTTCAGCTCTTTTTTTTATATTGCTTTAGCACCGGACATTTAAACGCTAGATAAACAAAATACAATTTGTTTTACAACGGCGAATGTCTCCTCTATCAATTTGCAATAAAAAGAATGTGTGTAGCTTTGTGCTAAAATGGCCAATTTAAATTGGATTCCAAAGTTATAGTTCAGTCATCAGCTTGACGTTTGTTGCAACATGGACCTGAATATCTAAAATCATTGCCAGTGGTCCATAAATCACTTTATGGAATTTGGAAGTGTGTACAGGAATGGGTCCCAAGCCAGCAGAAGTTAATGAAAAAGAAAAAAAAAAGAAAAAAAAAAAAAGGAGAATTTATGCATTTTCATAGCAGCTTTAATTCATTGTTATACCTACTAGAACATATACTATTCGTATGCAACCATGATTGTACTTCATCATCCTTGTTATGTCACCACACACTTTCTGGCTAATTTATCCTCTTTTCACTGCTTTCCACACAGATGCCATCTGCATGGCATGACAGGCTCGTGCTCTGTGACCTGAAGCTGGAACAGGACATCTTGGTCATAAACTGAAAACAAGCAGGAGGCAAAAATCACAGCTGTCTCCTCTCTCGCCCTTTGCCCTGTGTCTCTCTGGAGGCCTGGAGCTGAGGGGCGGCAGGGTGCGGGAGCTCAGCTGTGACCAAATCTCTCCCCAGCTGCCCTGCGGTCAATGCAGGACCTGGGCAGCTAGTGACGGTGCCATCCATCCTCGGCCTGATGGTGATCAGCTCCCACAGAGCCAGTCTGGAGACATGTATCAGTGCATGACTCACACTTTTGGCTCTGTTATATCCAGGGGGCTGGAGGGATTTGAACCATTGCTGTTGACTGAGCACTATTTCCTGAGATTTCTGTCCATTTTCCACAGACTGCTTGAGGAGGGAAAGTCTTTGAGGACGGTCTCACTAGATTTCTTCTCCACAGCTTTTCACGAGAAGAGTGAATTTTACTTTTTGCACAGAGATCCTATTCCCAATTCTGAAAACTGCTGCACTTCCTCATTTTTGGGACTGAGTCATCTGTTGACAATAAGAAAGGTAATGGATGTTAAAGGCAAGTAAACTATGATCTTTTCTCGGAAGCTGCTTGGTTTCCCCAGCTTTATATCCACCCTCCCTCCACACAAGCCTTGAACATGAGTGGTGGTTCCTGTGAGATGCATCACAGTTACCGGCTCTTTTCACTTACTGCCAAAATACCCTGTGTTTAAAGGAATTCCAGGAAATTTTGATGGAAAGCTTAAATGAATGAAAGGCCTGAAGCGCTATTTTATTAAATAAACAATGGGCGAGCAAACATTTTCTTAAAGGTATCTCAGGGCAGGGAGCAAGCTGGAGCCCACACGAGTAACCCTGTGTCTTGCTCTCCTCTGCTCTTTTCCTGTGGGACCCTCACAGCCTCTCCCTTCTGCAATGGGTTGACTTTGGCTGGACGCCAGTTGCCCACCAAAGCCGCTTTATCACTCCCCCTCCTCAGCAGGGGAGGAGAAAATATAACAAAAGGCTTGTGGGTCGAGGTAAGGACAGGGAGAGATCACTCAGCAATTACCGTCACGGGC
>NW_008794836.1:1367286-1378966 GCF_000699145.1 Aptenodytes forsteri
TATTCCACACCATGTGACGTCATGCTCAGTACATAAACTGGGGGAAAGCTGGCTGGGGGGGCCGCTGCTTGGGGACTGGCTGGGCATTAGTCGGTGGGTGGTGAGCAATTGCATTGTGCATCACTTGTTTTGTATATTCTTTATTATTATTATTATATTTCAATTATTAAACTCTTCTTATCTCAAGCCATGAGTTTTCTCAATTTTATTCTTCCGATTCTCTCCCCCATCCCGCTGCGGGGTGGGAGAGTGAGCAAGAGGCTGTGTGGTGCTCAGTTGCCGGCTGAGGTTAAACCATGACATGTGGGTCTTTCTCACAGACGGCAGTTCTTCACAAACTGCTCCAGCGTGGGTCCCTTCCACGGGGTGCAGTCCTTCAGGAACAGACTGCTCCAGTGTGAGTCCCCCACAGGCTCATAAATCCTGCCAGCAAACCTGCTCTGGCATGTGCTCCTCTCTCCATGGGTCCACAGGTCCTACCAGGAGCTTGCTCCAACATGGGGTCTCCACGGGGTCACGGCCTCCTTCAGGCACATCCACCTGCTCCAGTGTGGGGTCTTCCATGGGTTGCAGGTGGATATCTGCTCCACTGTGGATGTCCATGGGCTGCAGCGGGACAGCCTGCCTCACCATGGTCTTCACCATGGGCTGCAGGGGAATCTCTGCTCCGGTGCCTGGAGCACCTCCTCCCCCTCCTTCTTCACTGACCCTGGTGTCTGCAGGGCTGTTTCTCTCACATATTCTGACTCCTCTCTCCCACCTGCTGCTGTGCAGCAGTCCCTCCCCCTCCCTTCTTAAATATGTTATCACAGAAGTGCTACCACTGTCACTGATGGCCTTGGCCTTGGCCAGCAGCGGGTCTGTCTTGGAGCCGGCTGGCACTGGCTCTATCAGACATGGGGGAAGCTTCTAACAGCTTCTCTCAGAAGCCACCCCTGTAGCCCCCCTGCTACCAAAACCTTGCCACGCAAACCCAATACATAACCTGATGTGCATCTGCTGCTTGACTAAAATTTGGGTATTCCAGTTGTGTGACAGGTGTGAGTGTAGTCATGTTTAAGGAGCGCCTGTATACTTTATAGCATGTAACAGCAAGTTGCTTCCCTGTGTTGTCACCTGTCCAGATGCCTTACCCAAAATTACTGGATGCATTTGGGGTGTAGGAGTACCTTCATTTTGGCCAGCTAGCAGCTGATGTCCTGTCCTATAATAGAGGATGGGAATGGTCAGACAACCTTCCCATACCTTCATACAGGGTGCAAGCCACGTCTCAGTCAAAAGGTTGGACTCCACTGGCCAAACTCAACAGCACTACTGTTTGTTTAAGACAGAAAAAAGTTTCAAGGCATTAGCTAGGTCATGCAGGGAAATATTTGCATTGAGCATCACTGTGCACAGTCTAGAGACCACCTGCTGCAACATTTTGTAAAATATGTTTTGAGACTGAAATGCCAAATGGTATACAGATGCTAATCAGCTAAAACCATCAATATCTGTTTTCTGAGCATGGATCAGAGAACAGTATCTTGGATACAGCACAAACCAACAGACAATATTATTGTCAAGCAGAGAAACTATCAGGTCATACTTTAATTCTTCTCAGCTGTCCAGGGAGTTTATGTAATCTCCAGCGCAAAGGGAGGATTCACAGATATATCTAGCTGAGGCGGAAGGGATGTTGTAAAGGCATATTTAATGGCATGTTGTTAAGATTTTATCGTGCCCACATGTGAGCTTGGAAATGTGGAAGGTGCAACTGCTCTTTTGCCATAGCAAAGAAGATACTTTTTTTAACATCGTTTGTGATCTGCAATACATAATCTTTACTGCAGATAGCATCCTGAAGATTACAGGTTTTATCTATTTCTTGGTCAATTTGACTTCTTATTTTATAGCCTGTGAAAATACCTGTATGTACTTTTGTACATGTCAGTCAAGGGTGTTTATAATGTGCAGGAGTACTCTCTTTTTTGCCCCGTTGCTTCAGGAGTATCAGGGATATTTCTGTACTAGAAGATGAGCCTAAAATAGTTCTAGTCTGAAGCATCCCTGTGTAAGCCAGCCTCAGATCATCTCCTGATACATGCCTTTCTTCCTCAGATGTGTCAAGGGCCGATTTGGATTGAGAACGGTTTAGATGTCTTCTCCAGCTTTGTGAAGTTCAGACATTATCCTGGAGACAATCTGTGATATTTTGCAAGGTTCAGCCTCAAACTGCAAAACTTGTCTACTGGCATAAAGAAAAGTGAAGGTTCTTTTGGGGAATAGCACCAACTACTCAAAAAACAGCTAGTTTTTACTATCAAGTTTTGTAAAAAGCCCCTGCAGGCATGCCACCAGTTTCTTTTCCTTAAGAATTTGCTCTCAGTATTGAAAACAGACACCCCTTTTGTGCAGATCTGTTGTTCTGCACAGAAAGAGGGTTACCTGGTGCAATTTCAAACTACTTGAAAGCAGGCTTTTTGTTGTTGTGTTATCCTGGTCCATGACTGAAGCTCATGGGCATTGCTACACTAAAACTAAGCTAATAACAAATGTAAAAATATCTTCTGAAAACCTGCTTCTGCAGTGTTGTATGCTGGCTCAACTGTTTCTGCTTCCTCAAATACCTTTCAGTCCTGCCACAATGCTAAAAAGAGGTTGTTGGTTTTCTTTTTAGCTACAAGCCATTTCAAATTCTTCTGTTATAGCAGGCATAGAGTTTTACCATCTCCTACACAGCAAAAATAGTGATAATTTGGCAGGAACAAAAGAGACGCCGGGGCCTCTCATTTTTTTGGACAATGTGATGCATCAATCATGCAAGTTGCCAGCAATTTGATTCAGCTATGAGCTGTGAGTGAAACCTGATGTTCAAACATGTGTTATCGATCTTCCATGGTTTCCCTTCTGATCAAATGCCAATCATATCCTACTAGAGCTGGACAAATCCAGCATGTCTTTGTTGTACTGCCTATTGCTCTTCCTTTACGTCATCACCTTGGTTAAGACTGAGATGTTCAGTGTTGCACATTCCTCTTCTACCGATCCACTTCTGTCTTGCAAAAAAACCCCTCTGACGACAACCAACCAATATAAAACCGACTGATGACATAGGTGCATTTGTACATCATTTTCCTTTTGGATAAGGTAGGCAGTCTAGGTATACACTCTCCTCTGAATGAATGTGATGTATTAGGGCTTGATCTTTCCAGCACGTCTCTGCCTGAGAAACTTTGTGCATGTAAAAAGGCTCATTCAGTTTAATGGGACAGCTCATGTCTGTAGGGCTGAGGCCTTGAAGTGCATGGGTAACTCTCATTGACAGCAATTGCAGTTATTTATCTAAATCCTTTGGGCAACTAAGGACAAAGGGAAAACAGCAGTACATTGAAAAAATGAATATTGAATAAGTTTCTGATTAAAGCGACAGCTAATACAATATGAAACCATAAAACCCACATAGAACCCGAACAGTTACTTTAAATTCAAATAGGCTTCATTTGACCATGAAATAATATCATTAATATCAATTGACGTACACCACTGCTGACTTGTGACCATAGCACTTTTCACAGTGAAGGAAGTTTCCATCTAACTTTAAAAGACAAATTGGAGTTTTGATTTTTTTTAAGAGAATTTGGTGGAACGAGAAAGCAAGTGTTAATATTATTGACTGGTTAATTATTTCGGGTACTGCTAAATGATATATTTTGAATTAATCTCTTATTTTCTTGGGGATCTTCCCTTAGAAATCTGCAAGTTCACACACTCACACAAAAAGGGGTAGAATTTTTAAGTGTGGCCTTTCAGATGTCAGTCTGATTTGGGTTTCTCACTCCACCACCATTCAAACTATGGCAGGTGTAGTGAAAATCACAGTTCTAAAGGTGATGAGTTAGCATTTTTTATTTAAAAGAATTCCAAAGGGCAAACCTTGCTAGGTATTTGTTTGTTGAGCTTGTCTAGGTTTGCACGTTTGTTTAATCCTTTAATATGGCGTTAAAGGTAGGACAGGCAAGCTGCTGTCACTGCTCCTGACCCACATCAGTACAATGCTATTACAAACATTTCCTTATTATATTAACATCTCCTTCTAAGTCACTGTGCCATTCACACGCTTGCATCAAGTCAAATTTATCTCAGCACTTCTTAACTCAGTAGCACAATTACCATTGTTATTGCAACTTAACCTTGCAGGTAGATAGCCAAAATTTCAACTACTAAACCTACATGCATCAAAGAAACAAGTTAGCCCATCTCATACTCTGATGCAAAAATATCACAGTTTCTTCTTGGTTAAAAAAAAAAAAAAAAAAAAAAAAAAAAAAAAAAAAAAAAAAAAAAAAAAAAAAAAAAAAAAAAAAAAAAAAAAAAAAAAAAAAAAAAAAAAAAAAAAAAAAAAAAAAAAAAAAAAAAAAAAAAAAAAAAAAAAAAAAAAAAAAAAAAAAAAAAAAAAAAAAAAAAAAAAAAAATCAACCCATATTCACAATGATTTTATCTATGTTCAGTCATCATCTCAGGCATAAATTGCTTTACTTGCATCTCTGAAAAGTCACAAATCTCCAGGATTAGTATGCTAACCAGGTGAAAATTCAGTACCTGCAGACAGCACGCTTGTGGGGAAGCCAAGCCCAACAAAAGTACTTGAGGAGTACTCTCAGACTATCAGAACAAGCAGCATTAAAGCTGGGTGGGACAACATTATCTCTGGTTCTGCATTTGTTAAGGTATCTGCTGTGTAGAGAAAAAATAAGGCCACAATTGACAGTGCTATCATGCTGGTTTGTTTCTCAAATCCTTGTGCTCGGGGGAAGAAGAAAGCACAGAGAATGTTGTTGACAGTTCCGTTGCATAATACTGCAAATGCTGTCCCTAGCTTTTCTGTAATCACTTTTGCCTTTAAACATATGATTTAGCTATAAATTATCACCCTAGCTACGAGCACTCCCTTCATAAACTCACTGAAAAGCAAATTAACCTTTTCTCTCTAGAATGAACTCTCCTATTAATATGAAAATCAATTCAGTCCTGTTTGTTTTGGTTACCCCAGCCTGTCTGCACTTCCCAAGCTGAATAGTGACTGTCTAGTTAGTCACTTAAGCAGAATTAATTTTAAGAACCAATTAAAAAAAAAAAAACAACACCCAATAATATAGTAAGTGATGTTCTGGAAAGCTTTTCATTACTTCATCTGCGGTTTCTAATTGCAAAACAGAATGTCTAATTATTGCCCTGATTCTTCCATCCTGACCTTGGACCAGATCCACAGGTGGTGAACACCAATGCAGTTTAAGAGACGTCTATGTTACCTACACGCTTTTCAACTGACTGCAGATCTATCCCCTATATGTTCCTGGGCATACCTTTAAGGTCATTTTTCCAATTCATGCCTTTATCAGGATCAAACTTCCCTTTTCAGGTTATAAACATTATTTAGTACCTGCTCTCAAGTGGCATGCATGAAATCTTACTCTCAGAAACATGCGGACCTTTTCTCACCCAAGGAAAAATACATCCAAAGAACAGAAGTCCACCAAGATGAAAGGAACAAAGTCTGCATGCAGTGAAGACAGACCTGTAATAGAATCCAAGTGTTGTATGGGTATGGGCATAAAGGCTAATGGGAAACGTTACACAGGATTTTCCTTTGTTCTCACTTTCCTGCAGTCATAGCAGATGCTAAGGAGTATTTTCTCCTCTGCTTGTCAGGCCTTGTATTCTTATACAAAGAATTTCATCACCCTACTTTATGCTATCATCTCTCTCACTGACAGGCAAATTTGGTTAGTAGAAAGCCATTTCTTCTTTACATACCGTTACCTTTTTTTCTAGACTAAGTGATATAGCTTTAGTTCTCCTACCCCCACTGCAATCAATAAATTCCTATTTTGCGAGGAAGAATGCAGAGCAAGATGCAGCTATATCCAGTCTCACTAAGGAACAGGCCCTAAAAAATTAAAATACATGTAGACTTCTAATAGCAGCAAAATAATTAAATCTGCAGTAAAGCACTGACTCATGCGGTACCTTAGCAAAATGTCAAATTTCATGGTGGCACAGCATCAATTCTGTCCCCAGGCTCTCAGGAGTGTTGTTTTAGGCTCATTGATGACTCAAAGGAGATTGAAGGCATATGTTTTTAGGACACTTTCAGATACATATAAAAGAAAGAAAGAAGAAAGCTGAGATTCTGTGGCAAAGGCTGAAGGTTCCTGCAGTGAGAAATGCTGAGGAGAGCTCTGTCGCACAACTCCTGCCTACCTGCAGGCTCAGGGACAGGATCCAAAGCCACATCCAAAACCACTGCTGCAACCCTTCAACCCCATGGATTAGCATCCTGATTTTGGAGTTGCCCAAACACCACGTGCAACTTTCTCATGTCCCTGGAGGTATATGAAAAACGGCTGCATTCCTCGATGGCTCATAGCAAAGCTCATGTCAGCTGGGACCTAGAAACAAAAGCTTCCTCCAAAGCAGTGCTGAGCTGTAGGGTTTTTGGAGGACATGTAGAGGATGCAGAGGCAACAGCTGTTTTCTTTTAAAACATGGCCAAAGGAGGAGGAAGGTCCACTTTTCACACAACAGCCTTGTTGTCTGGGCAGTCACCCAACAGACAAGAAAACGAGAGTTGCTCCCAGGACTGTTTCAGTGTTTTATATACTTTGGAATAAGCTGGCATTGGATAAACATCCTTGGAAGTGAGGGACCTTCTCTTTCTTTTCTGGCCCAGTGCATCTTTGGTTCATTTCTGCAGCACGCTTACTTTCCCTCTGTGACTCAGCAGATATTTAACTATTTCTCACAAAGGGAAACGTGAGATCTCTCACATTTCCCTGAGAATAATTGCCACATTGCAAACCCTGCAAAATCTCGCACGCTGCAAAAAAGGGAATTGTGAGAGCTTTCCCAGTTCCCAGGGGGGAATTGTACACCACAGTGCACACGTGGGCTCACACTGGCTGCCAGCACAAGCTTCTGCTGCCAGGGTCATACAACATTTGTAAGGAGAATCAAGTATACACGTAGGTCTGGATCAATTTACTCGGTGATTGGGAAAAGGAGAGGGAACCCGGGTACAGAATGGAAAGTTAACAAAGAGGCGGGAGGAGGGAAGGGTAAGGTTGCATCTTCCTCTCATCTCTAATAACTGTACACCTGTATGCTGCTGAATTTCAGGCACAAATGCTACTAAAAAAAGTCCTTTTTATTATAGTTGTCTCCTGAAAAAAACAGCCCATCAATTCAGTGCTTTAAAAGAAATAATTACCTTTCTGCCAATGTGCACATTTATGAAGGGAACACATAATTCTTTCCAGAAGTATAATTTTAGTATCTGTAAATATATTGCTGGACTCTTTATCTTCTTGTTCTACCACTTGTCATGTGCCCCGGGCTGTTGCTCTAACAGCCATACTGACTACTACAAGCTGAGCACGAGCTTTGAGGTATTTTTATGTCTGTTCATTTGCTAAACGTGTACTCTGTTTTTTCTAATTGTGTTAAACTGAACTCCTTAGATTAAGCAGTTAATATAGATCAAAATTAGCCCTTCAGGGTTGGGTCAGATTCTACACGCTATTCTCATTACCTGCAGGGTTAAGTTGTGGTATTTGTCTCCTTGTTTAAATTCTGTGGTTTTACTGGGTACTTTCCAGTATTTTCAAATACCAGCGATAGCTTTGCTAAAATCAGCTCTCTCTAAACCTCCTTTTTAATATGCTGCTGCTTCATTTCTAACTTTTTTATGCTGATTCAGACCTACATTATTAAAGAATGCCTACACATCGCCTTTGCCCTCATAAATAGAAAGACCTCCTTAAAGCTTTCAAAGTACTTAGCTGCCCTGCATCATGCGGTAAAGAGGGTGAAATGGAATATATTATGAAATGTCATACCCAGTCCAAATTGGATGAGCAATTACTGAACTAATAATAAGGTTGTAGCACTGTTTCTTCAGAAACCTTTGATTTTGACATCAATAGGCATCATACGTATCTCAGTGTGAAATAACTTTAGTTGGTCTTATGATAGCAATGCTTAGAAAACAAAATAAAGGCATCTGTGGCACTGTTAATGGAACGATTAAAGCTGCAGATGAAAGTGCACAGAAGCCAGGATAAGAAATGTGACATTAGCTAATTTACTTTTTACTTTTATACTGTCTACTATGGGAGACTGTTGAAATCTAGGTCTGGTTACACAAGTATTGAATGACTGCTAGCTTGACACTAGTCATAGTAATCTCCCTAGGCTGCCTCTGCAGTCAGTGAAGAGGCAGAAGCCTTGTTTTGCCACTCCGAATTGCCCTGTCTCACTAGGCAAAAGTTAGCCTTTGTGAATTAACCCTTCTGCCTCCCTGCATATTAGTTTACAGGATAGGTTAAACTTATTACAACTAATCCTCACTATTTAGATTCCTGATATTTGCACATGGAAATTGAAAAGCCTTGATTTGCACTAACATCAGTTCTTGCGCATAACTTCCTAGTTTGGTTTTTTTTTTGAAAGAAAAAGAAAGGGGACATTGTCCGAGTTTAATGGCAGTTTAGCTTTATAGGCCTCAGTACAGGATCCGTCATTAAAGTTAAGCGCGTGCTTAATTGGTTTTCTGAATATGGATGGATTTAAGCACATGCTTAAATGCCTCGCTCACTTGAGGCCCTAATGGACCATGCAAACTCAAAAGTTCACATCTCATTGAGATAAATGGAGTGGATAATCATAAATTTATCAGAACAGAAACTGCTGCTCACTGTATATGCAGACAGCGCCTTGTAGTATTGTTCTCTCTCTCTGGGATATCTAGATCTTACTGAAATAAAACAGTAGCAGCAGAATAAGAACTGTTATTTCTCACTCAGATCAGCTCAGCAGTACAGTATTTGATAGTATGATGTCTGTGCATTTGCCACAGAGAAAATAAATAATTTTCTATGAAATCTTATAATTTACAAAATTAGTAGAAATTAGGTGGAAGCAAAAACCCCAAGCAAACAGAAGGGATACTTAGAACCAAAGAATCCACCAGCTACTTCGTGACTGTACACTGTCTTTCCTAGATAGGAATTTAAGATAGATTTTTTTTATGTTTCAAAGAGACAACTGCTGTCTCTCACAAGACTTGTCTGTACTAAGGGACTTTGCAAAAATGTTATACTTTTGGTAACGACAGCAAAACCCTAAAGATATTTATACTGCAGACTGGGTTCGTGGTAAAGCTAGCATTTTCAGCACTAGTCCTTTGTGTTCTGACCTGATCATTAGCTGATATAAATCTCCATTTCCATTCCTATTCATGGTTCTGTTGTTTGCAACAATCTCCATGCTTGTGCTAAGTGCTAATGGTAGCAACAAATGAAAAATTAGCAGAAAGCTCCTGCTGTGGACACCAGAGTGGACATAGCATTGATGCAGGTGGTTGAGGAACATTACCTTGCCTCTTCCTTTCCCTCATCCCTGTTACATTTTCTGTGTGACACAGTGACAGGAGAAGACTTGTAGCATGGGGCTGCTGATGCAGAAGGGCCCATTCCAGCTGTTCTATCCCCAGCTGTTATACAGTGCAACACCTCTTCTGCACCTCCTTTGTTGATGCATGGGGAATCAGGGAAAAACTGTGGTCCTGTACAGGCAATGCTGTGGCAAGAAGGCTGAAGATAGAAACTTATAAGGGTCTTAAACCCCCCTTATCTTATCCCTATTTATTCTCATTTATCTAGCAAATTTTTTTTTCAGCTGGACAAGAGTTGTTGCAATGGCTAGCACCGAACACTCTGCCCAGCAAGCCATTAACTGGTCAGCAAGTTGTTCCATAAGCAGCAGCCCAGCGAAGACCAGTGAGATGCAGACTGTTGTCTGGGTTGTCTATGGGATTTTCTTGTATCTGATAATGATTGAAACTCATGATTGCCTCAGCAAGAAATCAGTATTTTCTAAAGTGACTTACCCCTGTGTTGAATGAGATAAAATGTGGGAAATGGTACAAAAACTTTTTGAAAGGAAGGGGAAACAGATCAAAATAAAATATTCGTATAGATACCATGATCTCAAATGTCATTCCTTAGGAAATAAGGCTGTGATATTTCATTAAAGCTAATGGTGGTGGACATGTGCCGGATAATCCAGTGATAGGGTCTGGATATGTGATGCTTTTTTAAATAAAACATACGGAACAGTCCCAACAGTGGTTGCCTTTGCTTATACAAGTTTCTGCACCTACCAGCTTTTTCTTTTTCTCTATATATTACACCTTCTCAGTTTGTTTTGAGCCATGTTAGATGATAGAATTAAAAATGCTGGAGGCTAAATGAGCACAAAGCACTGTCTGGACAGGTAACAGCTAGAAAATTTAACACCTTGTCGTTTATGATGAATTTCACTAACCTATACACGTTACATTATATAACTATTTTGTTCCACTGTCATATAAACATTTTACTGAAGATCACAAAAGAAAGCGAGGTATTTAAAAGAAGTACAGAATTACTTGGGGGGTTGAAGTTCATGTTTTACAGTAAAAGCCTAAAAAGATGTCAGGTGTGTCTAAGAAAGGTGAAGAGATATTATACAGGAACCTACTGTGATTATGCCGGTCTGTAATACAGCATTGCCATGGGTAGTAACATGCCATAAGCTTTGCACTGAGTTTGCAAGGTGTCAGGACTTGCTCTGTCTGAACTTTCCCTGACCTGCCTGCAGCCTTGTTTTAGTTGGTTTAGTTGTGACAGCAATTTCTCTAACTCTTTAAGACTGTATGGCTGATTTGCTTTACTTTTGTTTATCTTTGTGTGGTACCACCATGGTTTTATTGGTACAGACAAATACAGGCCGGGCAGGATAAGAGAGACACAGGGTGCAGTGTGGAGGGGTACAGGCTTGGGACGATAAGATACGGGGCACAGGCTTGGCACTGGAGACCCCACAGCTCTAAGCAACTCACCAATGATTAGTTAAAGAAATGCAGACCTACAGCTGAACAAAATTGGTTGTTAGGATAACGAAGTGAACAAAGAAATAGTATCTAACATATGTAAACCCACCGTAAAAAATTGGCTATAAAATGGAGGTGCAGATCAATGAAATAAAAGCTAGGTGTAAAAGCATGTTAGCAGATGTATAAAAGTGACCGAGAGAGAGAGAAAGAGGAAAACATCAACATGAACATTATATTCCTCCCGGCAAAGGACTCCAGTTGCTGACAACTCGCTATTAACACCACTAACACCAGAATAAACCCCCTGACCTTAGGACTAAGAGGAACACCAGGAGGGTGAGCATAATGTCAGGAAAAGGGATAGAAACTAAATGTGTATGTGTGTAAAAATTTAACTGTATTACTGCTATTATTACTGAAACATTTTCTGCATAGTTGTATTCTTTCTCTTTCTGTAATAATTATATCTGGACTAATAATGATTCTTGGATTAGACTGTTAGGATTTCAATTATATTAATGATAAATTTTGACTTTATGTATAAGGTATGTTTCCTCTTTGTCTGTAAACAAGTTTTTTACCTACCTAGGTGTCCTGGTTTTGGCTGGGATAGAGTTAATTTCCTTCCTAATAGCTGGTACAGTGCTGTGTGTTGGATTTAGGATGAGAATAATGTTGATAACATACGGATGTTTTAGTTGTTGCTAAGCAGTGCTTACACTAGTCAAGGACTTTTCAGCTTCTCATGCCCTGCCAGTGAGAAGC
>NW_008794836.1:1379131-1398427 GCF_000699145.1 Aptenodytes forsteri
TATTATTATTATTATTATTAATTATTTTCCCTTCCTTTTCTGTCCTATTAAACTGCCTTTATCTCACGCATTTTACTTTTTTTTTCCCGATCCTCTCCCCCATCCCACTGGGAGGGGAGGAGTGAGCAAACGGCTGTGTGGTGTTTAGCTGCCTGCTGGGTTAAACCACAACACTAAGGAAGAAATTTTGAAAACATACAGCTCTTTTACATGAGTAGAAAATGGTATAATAAGATCCAGTGGTCAGAAATTGATGTGGATGAAACAATGAAATGATATTTGTTATATGCTGCCAATAGTAATAAATACATATCATACAATACGTATGTACAATACGTATCAATACAGGCTGGGGGATGAAGGGATTGAGAGCAGCCCTGCCGAGAAGGACTTGGGGGTACCGGTGGATGAAAAGCTGGACATGAGCCAGCAAGATCCAGTGGTCAGAAATTGATGTGGATGAAACAATGAAATGATATTTGTTATATGCTGCCAATAGTAATAAATACATATCATACAATACGTATGTACAATACGTATCAATACAGGCTGGGGGATGAAGGGATTGAGAGCAGCCCTGCTGAGAAGGACTTGGGGGTACCGGTGGATGAAAAGCTGGACATGAGCCAGCAATGTGCGCTCGCAGCCCAGAAGGCCAATCGTACCCTGGGCTGCATCCAAAGAAGCGTGGCCAGCAGGTGGAGGGAGGTGATTCTGCCCTTGTACTTCGCTCTAGTGAGACCCCACCTGGAGGACTGCGTCCAGCTCTGGAGCCCTCAGCACAAGAAAGACATGGACCTGTTGGAGCGGGTCCAGAAGAGGGTCACAAAAATGATCAGGGGGATGGAACACCTCTCCTATGAGGAAAGGCTGAGAGAGTTGGGCTTGTTCAGCCTAGAGAAGAGAAGGCTACGGGGAGACCTTATTGCAGCCTATCAGTACCTAAAGGGGGCTTATAAACAAGATGGCGGCAAACTTTTTAGCAGGGCCTGTTGCAACAGGACAAGGGGGAGTGGATTTAAACTAAAGGGGGGTAGATTTAGACCAGATCTAAGGAAGAAATGTTTTACGCTGAGGGTGGTGAAACACTGGCACAGGTTGCCCAGAGAGGTCATGGATGCCCTGGAAACATTCGAGGTGAGGTTGGATGGGTCTCTGAGCAACCTGATCTAGTTGAAGATGTCCCTGCCCACGGCAGGGGGGTTGGACTAGATGACCTTTAGAGGTCCCTTCCAACCCAAACTATCCTATGATTCTAAGGCTGGACGGGGCTCTGAGCAACCTGATCTAGTTGAAGATGACCCTGCCCACGGCAGGGGGGTTGGACTAGATGACCTTTAAAGGTCCCTTCCAACCCAAACTATTCTAGGATTCTATGAAAATAAAAAGCAAACTGTGCAAAACAGGAAAATGGTCTTAATAGGGAAATGTTAATCAGGAATGTGCATTTCACCGTAGGAGTTTGTTTTGGCTTTGTCTTTTTGCCAATGGCAAGCTTTAGGCAAGAGGGAAATAATGTACTATAGCTCATGGAAATAGTTGCCCTCCCTTCTACATTTGCCAGGGCAAATTATTGTTATTGTTGTATTGGCTGTTAGCACTGCCAGGCTCCCTGTTTATGCTCCCACAAGCTCTTCAAAAGAAGCGGCACTTATTTGGGCTCATGGAGGTTTTCCATTAGGAGAGCGGAGGGGGAGATCATCTACATGCTTCTTCACTCTCACTTGAGCTTAGAAAAAAATGCTCTGTGCAATGTTCACCAAAAGACCTTGGCTTTTCAGGGGCTGCGAAAGCTGCACATAAAATTAGTTTTTACTGCCAAAACAGATCTTATTATTTGGAATGTTGTACAAAGCAGCAAGTAACAGTTCTTTGGAGAGCTACGGTGAGGCTTTATAAAAACACGGAATGGAAGCAAAGAGGTTGCATTAATTTATGCTTTTATAATATCGAGACTGTAAGGAAATATATTTTAAATAAGAATTGACATAGGAGACCTCCATGATAACAGCTTATATTGAAGGAAATCATTCTTATACAATATATTTCTCAAGGCTCATAAAAGATAACAATAACAAACAACATTATGCAGTATCCAGGAAATTCTATTTACTTAAAATGCTTTCTGCTTTTATTATTATCCAGGCTCATTCCTTCAGTGGAAGTTCTGATTGCAGCTTGAGCAATGTGTATGATCTCATTACAACAGGGCTGTATTAGAAAATCTGATACTGATAGTTCCAACAATGGCACCTTTCTCTTATTATCTGTCACTTGGCTACAACAAGAGCCGTGCAAATTTCCTGCCATCAGATTCTGGCAGGTGGCTGGAAACCAATCTAATATGCTGTACATATCCCACCTATACCCTATTGCGCTGGGAAAAAAAGCATGTTCAATATCCTGACTATGGCCAGCTTGGAGCACAGGCTGCCGCACAGGCAGTGTTGGGTAGTGGACAGGTTTGTGCTTTGCTGGGCAGCATACAAAAGAGCCATCATGTAAGCCGTAATACGGATACACATCAACATGACTCTTTTGGCCATATACCCTCAAGTAAGTCACAGGCAGCTTTCAGGGCAGTCATGCATTGATTTCTAGCAACCAATTCCTTATCTTATCATCACTTTTCTGCTGCATGTTCATGTCCAAGGCCAGCTAGATTTTGCCTTTGAAAGGTCCAAGAGGCTAGGTAGTGTCACTTAGCTCCAAGGGATCACAAATACTCAAGATATATGCTCCCAGATTTTGGTGCTGCAATGAGAGAGGGAAGGAGGAAGAGCTACTTCTCTTTGTCCCTGTGCAGCTCTCCTATGGTGTTTCAACATTATTCCTTAGCTATCCTCTACTTTTGTAGGGTTTGTCAGTACTGACAGCTACAACTGGTGGTATAGGGTTACCTGCTCACAAGCCCTGCACCAGAAGGGCCATGCAGTAGAAAGCAGATCCTGCCTGTCAACCTGAAGTTAATGGTTTTGCAGCCTTTTAAATTAAGATTTATTAGGGAAAAAAAATTACAACATTTCACACACAGTAAAACAACCATCTAAGCAGGGAAAATTCAGAACCTACAAAGTGAGAAATAAAACACATGAAAAGATGGAAAACCAACATCCCCCTTGAGAAGGATGGGTCCTTTTCTCTAGGCTTTCTTTCAAATTTAGCAACTTCCAGTGTTTCTGTGGTTGAGAGAAAGTGTCCTCTCCCCTGACTTCCCTTTGGAGTCCTTAAGAAGGTCACTTTCTGTCATTTCTGAGGCTTGGTGTAGGTCTGCCCTCCACTGCAGGTAGCCTCTTGCTCCCTTCAGAAGTCCTCCAGTGCCCACTCCTTCAGGCTTTTGCCTGTTTTCCTCTTCTCCCACAACTTGTCCTGCCCTGCCCTCCAGAGGGATTGGCAGTCTGGCTTGCTTGGACGCTCTTATGGAAGGCGTGGTTTCCCTTCCTCTCTTCTTTCTAGGGTGTTCCCCTTCAAACTACAGTACAGTCACCAGGACCAGCCTTCTTCTCTGCTGCCTCTCTTCACAGCATTCCTCTGATGATATAGCATGATATAAATACAATATGCCATCGTCTAAGTACCTGCTTAGGAACTACAATCACAGTAATCAGCCTGGCCTGCTCTAAAATCTGTTTGTGGCAAGGGCAGCACAAACCCCTGGCTGAAGGGAGCACGCTGCCAGCTCCCCTGCTCCTTTCTTCCTTTTTTCTGATTCCATAACGTGTCTGTCTTTGTTGTTCAGTTGTTGATAAGTCTTGATGGAAGCCTCATGCGGCCATTTTGAAGACATTTTCTGACAATCTGGTAGACAGACCTGCTGAAATAGAAAATTTCCATTTTGAGAATGTTGCGGGTTTTTTTCTGAAAGAATAACAGTATCAGAGCAAAGTTGCTAAAGAAAAGCTAATGCCTTCCCTTTGTTTAAGAATGCCCATCTTGATGAAATCCCGTGACTAGTTAGCTGCTAAAAACATTTAACATTATGAATTAATAAACCCATGAATTTTGTAGAAGGTGTTTTCTGGAAGGTCTTTCATATTGTTGATTGCCATCTTTCTTAGTGGAATAAATCCTTCTGCTTGGGGTTGTTTCAGTCTTCACAGCTGACATCTCAAAGTAGCTCATTTATTTGGGGAATAAAACAGATTTAATGAGCCATGGGAAACACATGATTTTTCAGAAGTGACCGTAATGACAACAGTTCATAGATAATAACAGGCTATTTACCTGTGCCTGAATTGCTTCAAATTTATTTCCTTCAGACAATTTCCTAACCTTGGCTACAGTAACAATATGATAGAGCTATAGGTCCACAAGCAATTTGTTAATTAAAATTAATGTTGCATATTGAGTTGTTGCATTAAGCACATAGGTCTTCTCAAAGAAAGCATGATCAGCTAACCAAACAAATCTTTGGGTCCGACCAGCTTAAGAGATGAAGGATTTCTCTCTTCACCTGCCATCCTTCCTGGCAGTTGTATACACTTATAATCGGCATATCCTTAGGATTATTGATTCTCGTCTGTAAAGTGTAAAACCTGTTTCTGTTGACATCTAGGTTATTGGGCTGATGTGCTTACCAAAGGGAGCAGGAAACTCTTTTACATTCTTATGTGAGCTAATCAGATTTACATATAAACTGGTCAAGTATGATGGATTAGATGGATGGGTGATTACTGGAGACAGAATCAACACTAGAGCTTTTCCTGCATGCCAAATGCTTCCTATCTAGAGTTTACAAAGCTCCGGGAGCGAAGAGAAGGTAGAGAGGAATTTGGTCTCACCTGTCAAAATTTAAACTGATACATAACATGGCAGCAATTGCAGGGTTAACACATGTACACATATAAGAAATATATATATATAAAAGTAACCAGGGAAAAAAAAAAAGGGAAAAAAAATTGATTCAGCAGAGGCAGTTAGATATCCCAGGTAGGTTTTCTGTGAGATTTAGACACTTGCATCCAAGAACACAACTCACAAAACCCTTGCTTAACCTCCCTGGCATCCAAAAGGCTAAGGATACTTGGGTTTTCACCAGAAAGTTCTCTGGTGTAGCCTATATTGCACCTGATCCTGCTCAGAAGTGACAAAAAGCAGCATCTCTCTCCTGATATCCCCTTCCGTATAAGGAGGAGCCAAGGCTTCTCCTTCTTGCTTTGGGGACTGTTTTGTAATTTCCTTTGAGGCCCACAAATTCAAGACATTGTCCTCACTAGGCTACAGGACTGTGCTCCATCTTCCGTCCCTCCTCGTTGGCCCGAAAATCATATGCCTTTGTAAAAAAATAGAGAGAAATTGTCCATCCTCAGATGGTAGATTTAGGTACCTAAATCTGTGAGACCACTTGGGTGCTAAGATCCTTTGATAATCTAAGAGTTGGAGGAGCCCAGTGTCATTGGCTTTCATTGGGCAGGCAGGATTTGGTCTTGGGGATCATTCAAGTGTTTTAATAATTGCTGTCTTAGATTTAATTATGCACCTGAGCTTGGATTTACCTTACAGTAATATTTTTATGTAGCATAAATACCAAAATACATAATATAGCTTTCACAGACAAAGTCACATTTCAAAATAAACTCCAGGATCTACATGGTGGAATATGAATTTTAAACATTTTTAAGAGACAATTTTGGCATTTGTGTAAAGAAAAAAAGGAGGTAGAGAAAAGAGCTGCAGTGATAATTTCCAATGAGCCAAGTAATTCTGATACCTTTTTTCACATATATCCCACATCTTTGAAAGAATATGTACTGCATCTTCTGTAAGTGGAGAGTTTTGAGATGTGTAACATTTCCTGTGTAACAACATATCAGTTTCAGGTTGTGATGAGAAAAAATTGCTTTCAAATATCACAGGTTCAAAAGTGCAGCTGAAATTTTAAAGTATTAGTTTCACATTCTGCTTAAGAAAAACTGTGAAAAGAGAAGCAGAGAGGAGACTGAGGATAAAATTCCAATAAAAATAAGATATCTATATCTAGCCAGACAGTCGGTATTATATATATCTTTATAATACTGTGTGCATGACGAATATGGTAACAGAGCATTAAGGCTGCATGGTTAGGCAGTCAAAAGTTTGGAAACAGCCTAGTTAAGGTTGTTCACTGTGCTGCTCTGCTCCTTCACATTGTGAACACGTTATGCCTTTTTTTAACTGCAATACTTCTCTGCGTACTCTTTCTCAGATAGAATAAATATTTCTTTTATATAACCTCAGGAAACTTGAAGTGCTGTTTATTCCTCTAAGCATTTGTGGGTTTTCATTATCATAGTGGTGCAGACAGTAACACAGATGCTCAAGCTGGTTTTTAGCCTTTTGTACCATTCAGATGGCACAGAAGGGCCATAAACCAGACACCACCAACCCACCTCTCCACCCTCCTCCCATATTTCCTTCTGCTGTGTCTGATGTGGATGCTTTTCTCCTGCCTCCCTCCTTCTGCCGTTTTTGCATGGTTAAGTAAAATGAAACACAGCAGTACAGATTTTCAAATGAGGAAAAAGAGCTGGCAAGACCCCTCCTCCATCATCACTCTTATGCATAACAAAAGGTGCAAGGCAGCATCTCCTGCAAGTCTTCATGTGATTTGTCCTTGTCTGTCTCCAAGGCCAGGGAGAAGACCCTCCAAGCCTGGGGGATCTAGGTCTAACTTTTATTTTATACCAGTCATGGTCATGTTTTACCTCTCCCACCCTCCTCCCACAGACACATGGTGTCCCTAAGTCTTCTGTTTGGAAGGACTATTGAGACTGCAGAGAGCAACCTTTTCCCACCTGACTTCTGAGGTGGCTGTCTCAGCTCAGTATTGTCAGTCAACAGAAAAGCTCCCCAACTACAGTGTAGCTAGGAGTCAGTTCACCTACAAACTCAACTGCCTGATAAATAAGCAAGCTTTAACTGCTAGTGTCTGGAGTTTTTTCTTGACACGGAATAGGCTCTCTAAATATGATTCCTTTAATTTTCCCGCCGGTGACTTGCATGGCTTCTAACCTGTCATTCTTGAAACAGTGCACAGCACCTCAAATCCTGTACCCACCTAAAAGGGGACCAGCCTATTGCCTCTTTTAAAAAAAGGTACATAATTAAAACTACAGCATCTACTCCAGTCCCTTTGACACACATCCAAACCCACTGATATTGATGGTCTCACAACAGAGTTGTCCTGATGCAGACCTAGACAATGATTTCTAATGACAATCTAACTCTGAGGGTCCAAATAATTGCTGGAGCATCTTATGGAGAGAGGAAAGTATTTGTAATAAATTTAAAAATATCCAGTACATCCATGTTCTACTTTGTCAGACAGTCTGGAGGGCAAAATCATAGCTGCATGCGTATCCCTTCCCTTTCCAGTTAGGGAGTGGGCAAACACCCTGTTTTGGATGTGGTTAATAACTTTACTAACTCCAGATGATTATCAGCACTCACCTGCTAGAGATCACTGCCCTCATTTCTGAAACTGCAGAACATGGGTGCTCTTTCATTCATTTTTGTGTTAAATCTGCAAGGTTATCTTATGTGATCTTCATCATCAGTTTAAGCTCAGCTGGAAGCCTTGGCACTGAGGCAGATGAGGAGTAGCCACCGGTAGCTTCCTACCAGGACTTCTGTATGTGTGTAACCCCCAGTGGAGAAGCAGGGACAAATGGGAAGGGGTGCATACGCTTACGAAGCAAAGGCATTTGTATGCCTTTATTGTATCTGCTGGAAGCTTCCTATTCCCCTATTTGTTTTCTCAGAGCTGAGGCTTCAGCGTCAGCTTGATTCTTATATGTTCTCTGTAATGGGTGTGCAGGGGATTCAAACCCACTTTACTGCATGGCTGACTAAGAGGCTAAGGTAAAAGGGGCAAAATATAGGCTGTTAGTATGAGGTGGAAGCAGCATAGAAAAATTTCTCATATTACATCTTTTCAGCTTCTATTTCATTTTGGAGGATAACGTAAAATTCTTACCTGGAGTGACGGTTTTAAAGCTTAAGGAACGCAACATGATTCTGTAATGTGATTCCATGATAATTTTCTTCTTTTATAAATGTGAGCTTAGCTTAATAGATTTCTATTCTGAAGTTGCGTTAGGACAAAGATGGTGTGTTAAAAATTCAGAGCAAGATCAGCAGGCTGTATGAAAAAAAGAAAAAAGGTTTAACTGGGAAGGTCAGCAACTCTTCAGCAATGTTATTATAAATAACTCAATTATGTTGTATAATTCCCATGATTGCCAGAGACCTCATTGATTACTATCAATGGTACTGCATTAGGATGCTGATAATGAGACGTTTATTTTAATAACTATTCTCTATGTAGATGTACCAGTTTGCAGAAGCACTAGGTTAAGGATACTTCAGTTAAGTGACTCCTGAATGAATTTAACATAATAAGGAGGACAGATGGGCTTTTAACTCTGTAGCAACAGTAGAGAAAACAAGACATCACTGGAGCATAGATCCTTTCATGCTGTTCTTTTTGCAAATACAATGTACTGCTTTTCAGCACATTAGCTATTTCTGCTTAGGATGGTTATATCATATAAAGAACTCAGACTTTTAATCAATAAAGGCTAGACGTTTGTGACACTTATGATAAGCAGCAGCTAACCCTGGGAAGAACAACCTTCATGTTTCTTTCACACACACTGTAATACATGGAATTGCACTGGAAACAAGGTAATGGGTGCCTTCAGCAATGGTTGCAGATCCTGGCCTAAAATTAGTGATGAAAATAATGGAGTTTGATTTTTACCAGAAGTTTCATGAGAAATTATATTCTTTCTACCTGTTCCTGTTTCTCATTTGCACTTTGCAGGCAAATCTTGGTTCCCTTTACTGCCCCCATAATACCTCTTTGATGAGCACATTTCAATATGTGAGCTATTACGCAGTGTAGAAAGCTCTCCTGAGAATCTAGCTGCAAGTCCATTTCCATGCTCAAAGCCATTATCACTCTGTCTGGATCCAAAGGCATTCATAATATCTACAAAAAATCAAGGAACACCTAAAGATGCAGTTCCAGCAATTGGAATCTAAAAATCCATTTCAAATACAGAGGTACTGTAATCTGTACAAACTGATTAGATTTCACACAACTACTGAACTATTTTGACAATTTAGTCCTTAAAAATCTGTACCAATAACTATATTGCAAAACACAGAGGCATCAGCACAGCATGATGCAAGTCTCTGATCTCAAGTTAATCTTTAAAAATAAAATGACCTAGAAAGAATTTATTTTGTTTCTTATGTAGCTGAGGGTTTTGTGTTACACTCTGCAGACAAGAAAGGCCTGGAGAGGATTTCACTTGCTACTTCTCACTGTAATTTCTGTTGACCCGCCACTTACCCTTATTAATTTTACAACAGACTCTGCCCAGCATCTACCCATGTAAGCAAGACTCTCCTGTTGGGAAGCCTGAGCAGGATGCTTGGTATAACTTCCAACATTTGAGCCAGTGCTGCATATGTGATGTATGAAAAGTTTTCTAGACAGCATTCAGAGTTGTAGCTGCAGCCACACTCTCCCACTGAGGCTTTGCAAAAGCCTTTTGGAGAGAGCACCCAGTCTCCTGTTATCCTTGCTTAGTCTGTGGTGGGGTTTGAGGAAACCCAAGACTTTCCCTGCCCAACACTTCAAGCTCTATCGGCATCAGTGCTGCTCCACGGACCCTCTGCTTTCTGCATCTGATGCAGTGGTGTGTGGGTGAACCCAAAGGGAGGCTCTCAAAGGATAGGCCCATGGGTCTCCATCAGTATTAAGCAGTCTCATTCTTCACAGCTGCCCTTTACACCACACAACAACCTGATCTCTACTCTGGATAGATCTGTTTATAATCCAGATGTAATATTACTTCCCAGCAGCAAAATGAAACAAATTCATTGACATATATACAAGGAAAAAGTTGGGCAGTGACATAGAAAGGTCTTTTTGAAGTAAAATGCATGCACATATACACATATACCTGTGTGCTTATGGATATGGATGTATAGAGAAAGGAATTAGTGAAGGTGCTGCTTTTATATACACTCACATCTGACAAATAAAGGAACTGTCACATGTATGCCTGTCCTTTTAATAGAAAAGGGGCTATGAGGGGTCTCTGCTGATTATTACAATCTGTCATGCTTTCACATAAAAAAATTACACCAAACATATAATGAAAATATTTTAGTGGATGCTCAATCACTTTGAACCAAGTTATCCATCATGCTTTGCAAATACAAGCCGTAATAGAGGGAAATTTTCTCATCTGTTCTCCAGAACAGAAAAAGAAGTATCAAACCAAAGTTTATGGTAGTTCATCTTCTTACACAAAGACAAAGGAATTAAACTGTACAAGGACCAATTCAGGTTCATGATATCTGTTTTAATAACCATGATCAAGGCTAGATTTTCAGTCACAGTTTTTTACTATGAATCTTAAACTCTAAGAGATTCCCTGGAGACTCCTTGTTAACATGCATTGTAGAATATAAAACATATATATATAATGCTCAGTTTTATTAATCTTAACTAAAAATAATTGTCTGTGTTTAAAATTTTACCTTGCTATTATGTTAGATAAAAGCATTAACTCAATTTTCTGTATAATTCTTTTTAATCTCATCTGTGGTTTTTTTACTTTCTAAGATTAAGAATCCTGTGAGAAGACTGGAACTCTTCTCTGATTTAATCCCATACACAGATTTGTCTTTGACCCTACTCAAATCTCTCTTGTTTTCCAGAAGACATTGTAATGATAATTTTCAGGCAAAGGCACTACCTGAAAAATAAGGCCAGTTTTCAGTCAAGTCTAAAGGACAAGATGCCACAATAATAGCTGCTCGTATGATTTATTATAAGAGCAATTCTTTAAAAAGTAGGTGTGAGACCAAACAAAATTAACAACAGCAGAAGATCCATATATAAACCAGGGCAGAGAGAGTATTTAATGAAAAGAAAACTCATCACTATTTTGCTTAATCCCACATTTTTTTATTTGGTGCCTAGTCCTTTTACCATGCTGCTACACGAATTTAAGCTGGTTAGATTTTTCTCTCCACCTTCACTTAAATTATTGGAACTGTAGATTCCTTAACAGTGAAATGAGGACCACAACCCTTCACTGCTTCACTAACCAGTCCAATTTTTAATTACTAAGGTACAGAAAAAGACTTTCTACCTTTACACCCAGCATAAGCCTCATTTTTATAATCTGTAAGCATTTATTCCCTGAAGTTCATCTTCACCTGAATAAGGCAGTTGGTTCCTTGAATGTTTTCTTCAGCCCTTCTGTCCCCTGTCCTCTGTTTTATGGTCTCTGCAGCCAGTATTTAAACAAACACTTTAACACAGAAAATTCATCCTCTGTGTCCACAAATACATAAAACAAAAAGGTGAATGAAATCTATACTTGCTTCCCATCTTGCTTTCAGTATACCACAGCATGTATGAGACATGGATGAGTGCGTGCAAGGTAGGGCAGAAGGGGAAGCAAAACTGCAAAATAAAATGGCTCTTGAAAAGCAGGAAAAGATGCTGTTTGGTGTTCACAAAATATCAGAAAGCTAGATGCAAATTTGCCCTTGAAGAAAGGAATGGAAAGGAGAAAGAAGACACTGGAAGGAATTCAGGAGGTTGAGTTCAAGTTTTCTTTTAAGTTTCAAGTTTGTCTGAACCAGAGACAGAGTTTGACTCTCAGTGCTGCTGACATTGCATAAAGTGAACCCACCAGCGAGGTTTAGATGAAACCTAGGTAAACAGCAGCAGATTTCATGCTGTTCTAATACAGACCCCTGTGAAAGCACAACTGTTCAGAAAAATATGTAATATACTTCAAATGTGTGGGCCTACAAACCTCAAGAGGCACCACTGCAATGGTTCTAGCCGAGTGACTTCTAATTTGACACTGAAGAGGCAACCTACGAAGTAATAACTATGAAAACTGCACAGGGACAATAATTCAGCTTACTGTAGCTGTGTTTTAAGCACAAGGAGATCTGCTATATATTAGTGCTAACCTTAACACAAAGCTTACCTTGCTATCAGATGATTGCTCTGGTTTTTAATGTGTGTGATCCAAACAAAAAACAAATCATAGAAGGTGTTGTAGAGTAAACACAGACATGTTTGATGTACCACATTACATATACTAGATGAAAAAATAGAAGCATCTGTAGCGGAAAAACTAGCATGAAAAACAAAATAATTCTCCCTCTGAGATCACTGGCAAACCACCCATGATTTCACTGGGCAAGGCAGGTAAAGTCTCTCTAGATGTCTCGTCTTAGCCAGGGATCATTACTGAAGCCCTGTTCCATTACAAACATAAACCTTCCTTCCAATATAGCACTTTCTTATTCAAAGAACTGCTTGAGCAGTAGCTGATCAGCACAACAGCTCAATGGTAGGAGCAAGTATTATGTCCGTTTTCCAGAGGCACAATGGAGTTCAGCAGTACCAATCCAGGCCCGAACAGGAATTAAAAATCATGAGTTCTGGCCTGGCACTAGTTCCTCCCCATGAATCTACAAGCAAACATTAAGGAGGAGAATAGTCATTTATTGATGCTGTTCTGCACTACTGTGCATAAGACACATACTTAATTCCCAGCCCCTTGCTCTGCAGAGACCACGAACACTTAAACCAGAATGTCTCATCACTTCAGTAATGACATCTCCAGGGATCTCCAGTATAGGGAGGATGGGCTACAAAATCTGAGAAAGTGACTGATTCTGTCTTTCTTGGTGCAAATGCTGATTCCTTAAAATAAGAGCATGAGAAGCTGCTGCAACACGGTGTTATTAAAATTCTTAAATATATGTTTATTAATGAATACCTGAGTTTTATTAATCAGCTAGACCCCTCTGGATTTGAGAAGTACTGTGTGACACGGGGGTGACAAATTAAGATGCAGAAAAAATTTTGTATGCTCTGTGTAAAGAAAGTGCAAGACATAAAGTACAGAAACACACCGCAGAGACACAGCAAAAACCATAGGTACCTCACTACATAATAAGTTTACTAATCCAGTCATCAGTCCAGACTAATAGGAGCTGTACATTTTTATTCCACAGTGCTTCAAAATCTGGGTCAGCCAAAAAATCCCCATCCCGGCTGCTTGCCGGAGCCCTGGCTTTGCCCGGCAGATGGAGGCACCGCCAACGCCGACTGCTCCGAGGAGCCAGAAGGCAGCAAACCTCTGCCTAAAAAAATAAAATACAACTGGCAGTGATGTCCATTTTGTTTATAATGCAATCTCTTTGAGCATTCTGAAACTTCGGGAATGCTTAAAACGTTCTGGAAGTCAAGCAAGATCATATTTACCATGTCTCAGTAGTAAAATAGCTGACCTGTCCTAAATGCATGTAGGAAATTATTATGGTATTTGGAGAAGGCTTAAAAAATTATTTGAAACATTAGCAAGATATTTGCAGGCTGTAGTGTGAGCACCCCTTACAGGAGTCACATGCAGGTGGGGAGCGGTGGGAGACCAACTCCCTTACCCACCTGGAGCCCAGGACCTGGACCTCGGCCACACCCTCGGCCTTAATTATTTATCGGAAAAACACCCAGAAAGCTGGGGCATGTTGCTGCCTCTCAGAGCTGAGGGCTGAGAAGATGACAAGAAAGGAGGTAAGGGCTAGTAGCCCAAGCAAGCATTTCAAACAGGAAGCAGTGCATGGGGGCCTGGAGCAGTGACCGGCTCTGCCACCTCCCTCCCCGCCAGGCACGGATGCCGGGCTGGGGCCAGCTCTCACTTGCGTTGTGGGGCCCTGGGTCAGGCGGCTGGGCTGTTCAGCCCAAAGATAAAAGCATATACCTATGTATACACAAGAAACATATACCATCTGTGTCTCTAAACCAAGAGCTAGAGGCAGCAATGCCTGCCCTCTCCTCAAGGAAATGAGTAGGAAGGGGAAGGGAGAAGATACAGTTATGGCATTGCCCTGGGAGCTTGTGCAACCCCTTCAGCAACTCCCATGTCAAAATCCACATAGTGGTTGTGGGTTTCCTTGAAACAGCCTTTTGTCTGAGGAAGTGTTGTGTGGCTTGTATAGAAGAATCTGTGAGTTTTCCCAGACCTCTGAGATGTTTAGCTGTGCAAAGGCTCTACCATGTGCCTGGGCCTCTCAGATGCGTTACACCTCTGCTTTGGCCGTGGTCTAGGTGTGCGCTGAGATGCTCAGGGATTCTGTAGCTGTGCTGTGTAGCAGTGCTCAATGAGGCTGATGCTTCCAAGATGTGTTTGCTGGATCTGCTGAGACCAAGCTCGGTATATGATACATCCCCAAAACATTATCTTTGCTGCTTGTGCACAGAACAAGTGTTTGGCACATAGGTACATGCTTCTGCCTGGGAAATCCCTTGTAGATATAGATGTGTGGAAAGGAGAGAGTAAGCGGTGTAGCAGATGTAGCAGGGAAAAGAATTCTTTGAAGTCAATTTGCCCCAGAGGAATGGCTCAAGTGCAGTGACTTCTTCATGTTTTCACATATACTGTGCTTAAAGGCATAAACTTGGGCATTAGAGTGCAAGCCATTCTCCCACAGACACCTGCATGTCTTCAGCATTGCATACTTTCTGTTATGAATAACAGTAACACCTTGCTTTTGTGGCAGGATTGCGAATAAAATCTCTTATAAAATCAGCCAGCGCTGTGCAGACAGCTTCAGCCCCCTGCAATCAATACTTTATGGATAAGTTGATGCGTGCACTCTGAAGAAAATGAAATGAAATGTACCATGTCAGTTTACATAATCGAAGAGCTGATAGCCTTCATTTTCTGAGCCACCAAAACAAAGTTATAAAACAAGGAGATTGAGAGGGTGGAGTTTAATCTGTATATTTTGAATTTTTTTTTTTTTTTTTCAAAAGTCTCAAAACCTCTTTAAGGGGGGAAGAAGCAACTAAAAGTGTCATAGCATTTCAGACATAGGCTGAAAAAATGGTGTAAGCTGGGAAAAATGCTGCATAAACACTCTTCCTTCTGTATTACGCTGGCTTCCTGACACATTAGATAAGTCAGTGAAAGGCAAAAAGCTTTCAGTGTCTGTCATCTGAATTTACCTCAGGACTTCAGTTCTCAACTTTATTTAGGTTCCTGTAGCACCCAGAAAGAATACGAGGGGAATACTCCTGGGACCGTGGACAACCAGAGCCCATGCTGTGAGAGTGTGGTCTCACAGTCCCCTGCTCTCCTTGCCTTTGGGGCTTTGCGGCTATTAGATTCATGTGCATGTGCAACCGTAAAAAGTTGTTTCAATGATGAGAGCTCTTCAAGTGCCCTTGTTTAAGCACCATGACTTTCACATGCAGGTGATGGCTTCCACAAGTCCTGTCAGCTTCAGGTACTGATTATTCATCCAAACATGCACATAGGCACTCTTTTGTGTATGGCGGGATGTGCACAGAATTCATGGCTGGGTTGGAAAATATTGGCTTGTATTAAAGATGGAAACATTCCCTATTCATGTTCATCCTCTCATTGTTTGAAATAGGTTATACATAAGGGTCAATTTCTTCCCATAGAATGATTTCAGAGAGTTACTCTGATAACATGACTTATCAGATGTATTTATGCAAGAGAGATACCTGGCAGTTACATGAAAATGAAAAAAAAATGTATTGTCTATTATTTTTAACAAATATCATTACAATTGTCATATAAATAAATAAATGTAAAAAAATAAACAGACACAACCTCATGTCTGCCAAGTTGGCAGTTAGGTGCCTAAATACCCTTACAAATCTGGAACACTATAGTGCTACAGCTGGTCCTACCTCTCCAAGTTACCCTTTCTTTATTTTCAGGGGGAAAAAAACCCAAAACAGCTAAGAACTTTGAGAAAGGAAGGAGAAATAGGTTGCCCTTTATGTAGACACTCATGCCTGTACTGGAATATTTAAATATATACCTTTATGTTTGCAGATTTTTACATTTACTTTTTGCATTCCTGCACATGTCACACACAATTGACATGATTTACAAGATGAAATAAAGTTCTGTCAATTGACATGATTTACAAGATGAAATAAAAGGTTAAAAAGATAAGGACAAAGCAAACACTACAAAATACTTTAGTTTGGACAATTGATATGTATTATTTGAATCTAGTACCTCTTGGGCAATATTTATGTTCCATTTAATCAGAGAAGGTCTCAAGAGAACAAGCGGTTGCTGACTAGTCTCTTTCTAACCTAGGGCATCAACAGGTTACCCTAAATCCCCTAGCTTTTCTGCAATGTGCTGTTAGAAACCACTTCATGGTAAGTGCCCAAGACATTTAAGAGATGGATCTTACTGTCTAGGGGACCTTGTGGTGAGGGCAGTGGACCTGCCGGGAAAGCAAAGTTAGAGTCTGCATGGAAGGTCCACCTTTCAACTCAGTTGAACCAAGGGCTGAGGAAGAAGAAAGGGTTTTAGTGCAAATGGAGATGTCAAAACTGACAAGGAAAAGTCAAAACAAAGCCATCCACAACAATCAAGGTAGTACCAATTATTCAAGAACAGAATCTGTTGCTAGGTGCTGGCCAGGAAGAAAATACACGCACTGTCTTACCTGTTTTCATCTCCCCTGTCAGCTTGCCCCACTAAGTTATTGCTGTACTACTTTGCCTCCTCACTTTAGTCTTCCTTCTTGCGTTTTTCATCACAGTGCCTCCCTAGAGCTTTTCCTCATCCTGGGCTACTAATCTGTGGGATGATAAACCCAGGAGACAAAGCTTTTTTCCTGCTGTTGCCGCCAGCTACTTTTTTTTTGTTCTTGCTCTTTCTGTTCTCCCATTCTTACTGATCTCCTCTGAAAGACACAGGGCAGAGGACAGTAAAGAAGCACAGAAAGAGGGGAGAAGTATAAATTAAGTTATTGCCCAATGCAGAAGAAGGCTCAAGTTACAACATCTTTAGATGGAAAAACTATCAGAAGTAAGGTTTTAGAAGAAGAAATGTCTTCCCTGCTGACAGCACCGTGAGGGATAGCTTCAGGGCAGAATTTTAAAAACAGGTTGTCTTGACCTCTCTCCAGCCTTGCATGGTGCTCAGCATGATAAAGCAGGGAAAAAAAATGATACTGGGTCAGACACAAAGACCCATCGCATTGCAGCAGAGATGCAATAGCTCCCCTGATTCTTCTGTGGCTCTGGATGGCAAAACTGGGATACTGCATTCAATATGACCACAAGAAAGATTTGAAAACAGAGAGTTCAGAAAAGAGCAACAAAATAATTAAGGGACTGGAGGGATTTACCTATGAGGAAGATTAAAAGAACTGAATAAATATGTATAGTTTGGCTAAGCGATAACTAAGGAGAGGCATGCTAACCATCTACAAATATTTGACTGGCATACACACTAGGGAGGGAAAGGAATTACTTAGCATGAAACAAGCAAGTAATGGGATGAAATTAAGAAATGGAAAATTGAGGCAGAATTTAAGGCAAATCCTCCTGACAGTGAATTCTAATAGTCTGCGGAAAACATACCAGCATATGTGCAATGGGGAACAGTCTTGCACTGATAAGAAGGGGAACTTAAATGACTTGCTGGGCCTTTCCAATCTCAAATATTTATGATTCTATAATTAAGTATTATTAAATTTAATGGCATGTGCCACTTTCTTTTTCAGCAAATTCTGACTGTTGCCTCAGGTTAGAAGTGTGCAATTATTTCCTAACTAAAGGTCTTATATTTTAACTCATAAATTCTCCTAAAATTAACTAGGTAGGTCTCTTTTTTTTTTTTTAACCTAAATTAAATTTCTGTTAGTGCATTTTCTCTTATTTTCAAATAACAGCTATCTACCCCTACTAGTGACTCAGCAATCCCTCTTTATGCAAGGCAAGCATGCATACTTAAGGCTGTGTGGCTCAATGCCTGAACCTGGCCAGCCTCAGGTTGAACGCCTGCTGTGTTCAAGCGAACTGCGGTTCCAAAGCCCAGATGAGCACAGAGGCTCTTCTCACTCTGAGGATGAACTGCATGCAACAAAGAAAAAAAATGTTACATGGTAATGCCAACTAAGAGCTGCTTACGGAGCTTTGAACCTAGATCGTGTCTATATGAAGTGCCTCATGTCACCGCTTAACCCTGTGTCACAGCACCATTCATAAAATACAAACAAGTGTTTATATGGTAGTTGCCCAAGCTCCCAGCCGGTATCACAGCTGGTGAATAGCAAGTTTCTTCTATTTTACATTGGAAACTCCTTCATTTTGGTGCATATGCCTGCTCCAAAATATGCATATGCATATGCCATACTCCAAAATGTATCCTGAAATGTATACAAGTCTAGGAAGTGATCAGAGGATTGCGGTCTCATGTGAACAGTCATTTTGGGGATCCAAGTGGTTTGTTCTGATCTGTCTCAGCATGAGCTGCCTGAGGTAGTTGTAGAAGACAGTGTTGTAGTTTTTCCTGATATTCTACCATTGGATGTGTTACATGCACAGGCCCCCAAGAGAGTTTATACAGTCTAAATCTTTGTGAATTATTATATAAATATATCTTTTCTTCAGGTAGCAGTGTTGTTCACCTCCCACTGTGGAAGGACATTTGTGATGCTTAATGTGATACTTTCTTTTGGTTTCCCTGTGTACTGCAGCTGCAGACTGGATAATTTACCAACACTGTATCAACAATTCTCAACATCCATATTCGCTTCATTCTTGACTACTTACTTAAAGATCCTCTTTATTATACGTGTTGGACTTCAGCCTCACCCAAGGCAGTAAATGACAGTAGAGTTTCATCTGGAATTAAGATGTCATGACAGTAATGCCTACAAACATGCTGGTGTAGCACAGCTAGCACAGGCTTCATCATGAAGGATGAAATGTATCTCTCTCCAGCCCCATCACTTAACCCCCTCTTCGTTACCTGCCACAGTGGTGCCTCTGATCCATAAGCCTGGTGCACTTGCCTGCCTGCCTGTCCGATAGCTGGTCCACTGAGGAGATCAAAGAATGTGAGAGGCTGGGTATTTCTTTCTAGTGTGAGTAAATCCTCAGCGAAAGATCCCGGATGCTAACATTACAGTATTCTGAACGGAGCCAGAAATTCTGAACCAGAAATCTATTTGCCAAATCTTTGCACTTTTAAGATAATGCTGTAGCAATCAAGCTGAAGTAGGATAATTAAACAAAGCACTCCCTCCTCTCCCCGCTTCCCCCAATAACTCTGCAGCCCTGTCTGTCATTTCTCAGCACTGAATTGCTAAGATGTGGGTGGCTGATACGAAAGCTCAGTTTGCTTGGCATAGGCATTTTACAGGAGGTATGGCTTCAGTACGGCTTCCTCACAAGGAAATAGCCACAAAGAGCCCTGG
>NW_008794836.1:1398480-1399674 GCF_000699145.1 Aptenodytes forsteri
CGTGTCTCGCTTACGCCTTCCTCACAAGGAAATAGCCACAAGGAGCCCTGGCTGCTCGCGTGGATAATTTAGCACTGGACTGTGTCCAGCCAGAAGTAGGTGAAAAAGCTGTAGGCAAAGGAAGGGAAGAAAGAATGAAAACAGTTGCCCCCTTTCCCAAAGCAAGAACAGACACAATCTTGCTCTTTTTTTGAAACAAAAGGATTGTGAATCCAGTGTTGGCAGCAATGCTAAGTATCCTGAAGGATCTAGATATTTGGGGTGCAAGAACTGCATTGCTGCTTGTCAGAATTTGTCTATCTTTCTAATATTTTGTCCAAAGCACTAAGCAAATCAGTGATAACATGCTACTGACAGATCTTCATTAAGGTGCATCAAGCTTTAGCCATCGCTTTAGTACACAGTCCTCTCTTTGCCTCCACAGCTTCTATTAAAAGAGCTTCTGAGACCCATTATATGTTGCAGTTTTGGTCTTCAACCTGTGAGAAGAAGAATTATCCTTTCACTTCTAGCCACCAAATACAAAGTCCTTCTCCAGATATGTATTTTTCAGGAACCTATAGCTTTCCCATTCTGGAAAGTCTTTTAGAATCATAGAATCTTTAAGGTTGGAAAAGACCTCTAACATCATCGAGTCCAACCATCAACCCAACACCACCACCCACTAAACCATGTCCCTAAGTGCCTCATCTACTTGTCTTTTAAATACCTCCAGGGGTGGGGACTCAACCACTCCCCTGGGCAGCCTCTTCCAATGTTTAACCACTCTTTCAGTAAAGAAATTTTTCCTCACGTCCAATCTAAACCTCCCCTGGCGCAACTTGAGGCCATTTCCTCTCGTCCTATCCTTAGTTACTTGGAAGAAGAGACCGACACCCCCCTCGCTACAACCTCCTTTCAGGTAGTTGTGGAGCACAATAAGGTCTCCCCTCAGCCTCCTCTTCTCCAGGCTAAACAACCCCAGTTCCCTCAGCCGCTCCTCATAAGACTTGTTCTCCAGACCCCTCACCAGCCTCATTGCCCTTCTCTGGACACGCTCCAGCACCTCAACGCCCTTCTTGTAGTGAGGGGCCCAAAACTGAACACAGTATTCGAGGTGCGGCCTCACCAGTGCCGAGTACAGGGGCACGATCACTTCCCTACTCCTGCTGGCCACACCATTTCTGATACAGGCCGGGATGCCATTGGCCTTCT
>NW_008794836.1:1405354-1464209 GCF_000699145.1 Aptenodytes forsteri
ATCCCCTCCCCAGCATTAGCATGCCGCCCCTAGGCTCATCTCTAGTGAGCCTGGTTTTATGAGTATGTATTATAGTCAACATCAGTTTAACCTATGTATTACTGAGTAAGGGGGAGAAAAAATTCTACGTTTTTAGATTAAAAAGCATAAAACAAGACTCACGGCTTCTGAATATGCGTTGTTCAGGGTTTTGTATAGAATCTATCAGTATGTATTATAGTCAACATCAGTTTAACCTATGTATTACTGAGTAAGGGGGAGAAAAAATTCTACGTTTTTAGATTAAAAAGCATAAAACAAGACTCACGGCTTCTGAATATGCGTTGTTCAGGGTTTTGTATAGAATCTATCTTAGTTTTGTGTGCGTTTTTGCCTTCGATAGCTAGGGGTTTTTTTACTTCCCTAACAGCCTTCACTGTTACAAAATGCCTTCGACTAGGTAGTCCACATTTTTACCTTCTTAATTTTAGGCCATAGTTGCTTCTTGCACGTGCCCAGCCCCTGGGAAAACAAAATAAAACAAAACACCCAAACCACATATTTTTATATCATTCTGCTTATCACTCACAGAAAATAAAGGAAAAGAATTAACAGCTTCTTTGTGGTATTTTCTGTAGGCTGCTCGCTTAACTTTTTCATCAGTTAGATTTTTCTGAACTTTTCTGTGGTGACTGTTGTTGCTTGTCTCTTCAGTTTATTGATTATTTCCATAGCTCTCAGCATAGACACTGTTCAGGAAAAAATACTAATATAAAATGAAGAGGCTTCTTTCTCTGGCTTCTGAACTGTAAGTCAGGCACTCTGCATAGTTACCATACAGAGCTAGAAGTAATTTATATATTTCCTTTCACACAGAGTTTCTGTTGAACAGGAAACAAAATACATACTTCTGGAGATACACAAAACAAAATAGCAGTTTACTCATGCATAGAGAGCAAATTACTTTTGGGTAGAATAAGAATGTTACAGTCCAGAACTGATGTGGTTTTCATGTTATCTTAAAGAATAATATAAAATCTTGCCTCACTGCATTTTTTTTTTAATGAAAATGAGAAATAACTTTGCACCACTGAGGTACTCTTGGATTCAGGATATTTCCACACACTGTGACTTCTAGCAGAGCTCCTGGCTTACTTCTGTGAAGGTAATTTTGCTGTGACAGCTGTGAGATAGCATCTATAGATTGTTCTGCAAAATGTAACTTTCCATTAGGAGCCAGGGTGACTATTCTCTAGCAATCAGAACTCTTTGATAAACATTTATTTTTGTCTTCTTTACCTAGACAAGACTGTGCCACAGTGTTTGGAACATCTGCTGGGCCGGATCTTGCTATATTTCTTGTAACTGCTGGAAATCTATATAGTGACTGTTGCTAGCAGTGATAACAGCGGTCAGACAAGCAACACCATTTTTTAAAGTATCCTGTTTACTATATCCCACCTCATAGTGAAGATCTTATGTCCTTACCACTCAGGCATAGCTGGGAAGGGGCTGATGAAGGACAAGGGGACACACTGCCATTGCACCAAGAGCTGTGCTCTTGCTGCAGCAGACTCCTATCCACCATGACTTTCTGATCTCTGTGATCTAATGGTGGTGGCAGGTTGAAATTTCAGCTTACTTCCTCTGCATTAATACCTCTCCTGTGAGACGCCAAAGGAGTCTTTATCACCTCCATCAGTTTTATCTCAGCAAGCAGCTCATCTTGGGAGGGGGAAGTTCTGGACCAGATGTTTGCAACAACTTCATATCCATACAGCACCACCTGGGCAACACACAGTCAATGGAAGAGTAAAACTGTTATTTACCTCTTCTAATGAAATCCTCATTTGACATGAATGGATGTGCTTTTGTCATAACCAACTTAACTCTTCTCCTTTTGCAAGAAAGGAGGCATCTCATTTCCCTGAGCCAGCAGTCAGTTTGGTGTTTTGCATGACTTCCTTGTTAATCTTCAGGTTTACCATGACAGCAATACACTTTTTTAAAATCACATATGATTGTGGGGTTTCAAATGCCATAATTTCTATTCTTCCTCTGCTGTTGCTTTTTGCAGAGCAGCTAATTTTCATTCCAGGGATGGTGTACAGAGCAGCCCACTAGTTAACACAAAAGGCAGCCATCTGACAGACTGGGAAAGGACTTGGGCTTTCTGTTCTAATAATCACAAGTGCCAGTAACAGGACAGGAGGAGAGACTCAAACACAAATAAATTAATTAGCAAGGACATTATTTATACACTGGGAATTCCTAGTGTATGTGGTGTCTGCTCTAATAACCCATGGACAAATCACCTCCCCTTGCTATAACACCTTAGGGAGAGGGCCAACAGAGAAAGACAACTGTAAGTTCCTGTCTAAAGGGAAGAGGATAAGAAGCAGCTTGAAAATCTGCAGGGAAAGACCTTGCATATGCATAAAGAGCAGAGCGATCCATACGGACACCTGCCCCTCACAACAGCTCCTCTTGCTCCTGGCTAGATGTGTTACAGAGTGATCTGTGGTTAATATCAACAGGATTGTGGTACATGGGGATTTGTACACTCCAAGCTTGCTTTTCCTAATGCAGTGAAACACAGGTGAATGTGGAGCTTTTAGGAGAAAAGACAGCCTTCCATGAAGGTCCAGAAAAACTAAGAATCTCTTCCTTGCCTATGTATCCTTTGTGAAAACAATCTAGCTTTCATGCACCATATGAAAATGAATAAAAATAAATCTGTGGTAAGGACCCTTTCCCCTTTATGACCCCTGTATTTGGAGGGGTCTGTATTTGGACCAGATTGTTAAGTCTTAAGGGGAAAAATGCCAATGTTGTCAGGGGAGCCCAAATTCTTATTTCTGGCCCATAGTGACTGACCCTTTTTATTGGGCAGTTTAGTTGGCTACTTTATAAAAGAAGAAGACTAAAAAAGATAAACTTTTTGGTTTCTTTGCTATAAGTCTGTACATAGTGGATCATAAGATTCTGACCTTTAGCCCTAGCTTAAGAAAAACTACAAAAAGTAAGGTATCCATTAAACATTTGACTTTTACGGCATCCTTACCTGTGAACCACGTGTTCCTTCTGTATTGCTGAGTCACTCCAATGTTCAGTCCTATTCAGAACAACATCTGAGCTTTTCTTGGGAGGTTAAATTCATCTGCTATTTTGTAAGGAAATGAAAATATTTTTTTACGCACGTTTTTGTTTTCTCTATCTGGCCAGTGAACACGTAGGAGCTGGGTATTTAGTTACATGATGTAATTTGTCACATTTGTTTCTGCAATAGTGATAGCCCACAATGGTATGAAGCTATGATATTTAAGACAGAAAAGGTATGATATTTAAGACAGATGGTATTGAAATCCACAGTACTTTAAAGCATCTGAAGTTTAAAAAAGGAAAGAAAAAAGAAAAACTTTCCACAACATTTTTAAAGACAAACATAACTGTATGATTTATGGTACATGGTAATTACTTCTCTGTTTGAGATGTTCACTATTTTCTCCCATTGTAATTTCACATACTGGATAATGAGTATCCTCTGCACAGAAACAACAGTGCTGGCTGTGCGGCAGGAGGATGGTTACTTGATTGTTCTACAATAAAACGTCGTCTCACTTCTTCTCAGTGCATGACTCAAATACAGGTGTGCAGAGGAGTAAAACTGAAAGGCCAGAATATTAAGTTAAAAAAAAAAGAAAGATACTTTGTTTAAAAGTCCAGCAGAGCAAAGCAAAGTCATACTGTATAATACTGATATGAACATGAACATCGGTTCATGAACAGATATGAACATGAGCATGAAATTTGAATTTTCAAACAATCCCCTGCAGATGACCCTTAGAATATAGCTATTGACTCCATATGGAGGTAAAAGTCTGCCTCTTTTTGTTTCTGAAGGATCAGACACAAAACTTGAAACAGCAAATATACGTAGAGTTTTGCCTGAACTACAGATTTGTAAAAACTGTCTAATGACTCAGTGCAAGAATATCACAGTTGTATCCAAACTCCCTTTCAGTTCTGCAGGAGCAGAGTATGATCTGCTAGGAAATAAACATTCAGTTTCCTTTCTAATATAAATCAACTGATGGAGGATTATATCGTGGAAATTTTGGACTGTGCAGGGAATACGTAGATATTAAGTTAGTGTTGTGCTGGGTTTTCTTTTAAGCATTTGTTAAACTATTCTTTGTATCAGGCTTTAAGTACATGTCACCAAATTTTGGACTAAAAGCTGTTAAACATATTATTTGAAACCATTATATTTTTTAGTTTGAAAGATGTTTGGTAATGGATAAGGAATTTAAGTTTATTACTATGCCACTGGATACCTGTGTTACAGAATTCATATAAATGTATCCGATGTAAACATGGTAAGTATTGCCAACACAAGGTAAAACCTAATGCTTCAACAGGGCCTGAGCTTACTATGATAGAATGATGGATTCCAAGATATGCTTAGGGAAAAAAAATGTTTCCATAACTTTTGAGTGATAAAGTTTACATTTACAGATCTTCACAAAGATCTGAATGGATACTTCAATCCTTCAACAAATACGCCTTTCACTTAGGTTTTTACAGTGCTATTCTGTATTTTAAACAGGGTCAAATGCTTTTCCTCATGGAGATGACCTGTCTGCTGAAAAATGGAGGGGAAAATAGAAAGGAGGAGATTCCTAAACAACATTATTTGTAGGTAAAAAATCTACTCTTACAGTGAGTTATCCAAAGGTAAATACACAAACCAGTCACAGTGAGGCAACAGCCTAGAACAGTAACCACCTGATCTCAGCCAAACCTGAGAAATACTTTCCTGCATATAGCCAAAAGGAAATAAAAATCCCCCAAATCATACCAGACAAAAAAGGATATAATGCAGTCTCATATGTTGTAGAATCCAAAGAATAATATTTAAATACAATGTCATCATCCTATTTCTAGGAAAGTATAATTTCTATAATTCATTAGAATGTTATGTATTTCAATACATTGAAAATCAGTTTGAATTTAAACTACAAACTAATTCTCAATACAAAGATAAAACTTAAAAAGGAAAAACAAATCTTATAGAATCCTCCCAGAACTAATATTGGATTTCTCCAAGTTCAAATTACAATAATACCATCATTAAGTGAGTCCTCAATTAACCTCATCTGACATCCCAAGCAGAATATTTTAAGGGTTGTGAAGCATGCAAATAGACTGACTTCATGCCTTGGACAGCCTGTGAAAATAATGTGAAAAATTATGTAACCAGCCCAGTGCTTCAATAAACATCCACAGATGATGGAGAGGAGACTGACAAAATTGAGGATCAGCATCCCAATTCCTTTCTCAGGCACAGCCTAGAAAGATTAAGAACTTGTTTACATGGGGGAGCAGGGGCTCCCTTCACATTCACTCTGAGCTTGGTTTCTGCACGTTCAGATGACCTGCATTCACACAGCACAAATCTTATCATGCATTAACTGCTGAGATAAAATATATTCTGTGCTCCTTTTGAAACCGTAGTAGATTCAGAGTGCATTAACTGAAAGCATACTAATATTCATTGGGTGCAGCTGGACCACACACTCTCCTGGAGAGCCGCCAAGTGCTCTTGCAGGGGACAGCCCTGCGTGCCCACGCCTGCCCTTGCCTCTCACCATCAGGTGTTGCTGCCCAGTTAAATGGTGGCATGCAGCTGGGGCAAGCCCTTTGCTGGTGGCAAACACAACCTGGAGGTCGCAGTGGCGATGCACCCTAATTAATATAACCGTGCTCTGGCATAAAAGCATCGTCTGTCTAGAGTGGGACAGACATCCTAGAAAGGGAGAGGTGAAGGTTTGGGCTGCTGTGTGATGAAATGTGGCAAGAAGGATATCTCTGCAGGTGGCTGATTTGCCGATGGGTCAGAGCTGAGTTTTTCTGCTGTTCTGGACTGAAATGAGGGCCCAGCATGAACCTTTTACACTGCTGGTGTAAACCCTGTCAGCACTTTGCATAGGCAGCTTGTTAGTACCACGAAAGTGATCTCTGGGCTTGTAATTATTCTTTTCATTGACTTCTCTGACTTTTACCTTTTCTTTTGCTTCCATTAGATGTAACCAATATTCTGTATTTTGATACGCCTTCAGGACCTGTTTTTCCCATGTATCTGCTGGAGACTTGTAGCTGTTTGAATTTTTAACCTTTCTTCACATGCTGAATGCAGTGACTGTGGCAGAGAAAAAGCTACTCAGACTCACTGCTTGTTGTGAACATTTAAAATTCCCTGCTCCCAATCCGACTATCAATAGATATTTGTATGTATTTGCACAAGCCCTGTTTTTCTCCCTGTGTGCTGATAACCCTTTCCCCTAAATGTTCAGAAGGGTAACTTATTTTCCCTGTTCAACCCCAGAAATACTGTTTTAAAAAAAGTTGTGATAACGTAGTAGTTCACTGCATCTCACCTATCCATTCCTAATTGTTCCCCCTTTCCCTTCTGCCATCTGACACACACATTTTTTCCTTCCACTCTTCTTTGGCTTCTCCCAGCAAGAAAGCTCCTCTTCCCATAGCACTCTCAAAACGGTGACTGCCAGTTCCTGCCTTTTGATGCAAAAAAAGGAAAGAGAAACACTGTCCCCCTACCCCCCAAGAAAACCTATTAATAGAAGTGTACTTACTGTGCGCAGTGCAAACTAAGAATAGTGTGAAGTACTATATCCTAATTAACAGGGTACAGTAATGCTCTCATTTTAATCAATGGGGTTTGAAGTTCCAGCTTTCATGGTATGCAATGAAGTACATTTCCAAGTGCTGTATCATAGAGCTCTATAGCATATTTTACAGGCATTTTCTTCCCCAATTACAAAGGGCAGAATTTCTGTAGCAGAAACATATTTTTGAGGCTTTTTCCCAGGATAAAACTTAGCAATGCAGCTGTAAATCAGCTCTGCATAAGAAATGCATAGACATAGTGAGCGGTGAGGCAGGAGGCTGTGGACAACATTAACCCCTGATGTTCTGCACTGTTCTTTCAAAACACTGTTGCTGCCACCGGCGTAACTTTGTGCCTGTCCTCAAGAGGTATGACATGGACTTTACAGTACAGCAAATTGAAGGTGGGAAGCAGCAAGAAAAGAATTCATGGCAACATGAGGCTTAAAGGCTGCAAGCTTTTCTCTCTGTCTTTTTGTGAACTAATCGTTTCAAACCGTTGCACCCTTATAGCCTTTGTTATTTCTTTCTTACCTTCAACTTGGCTGGTTTTCTTGAGAAATGAGGCTTATACAGAAACCTTTCCATGTACCTGTATGTCTGTCTTTCCTCCTTCCCTTTCAATAACTTTTGAACTGACAGGAGAGTTTCAGCCACATTTGACAAAAAATATCAGGTTTCAAATACACGGTGCTCCAAAAAACTTTGGGAAAATGTGTGACTGGGTGGAAGACAGAAATGCGCTGAAGGACAGGCAGGGATGTCTCAGCCCACAGCCTTTCTGCTTGGCTCTCCCAGCAGCCAAGGACCGCAGCTGGCTGGGCAGGCTCTGCATGCATAGCTCTAAACTGCTGATGGCATATGGCGTTTCTTGCATACCACATGGACATAGAGGAGAGGGCTTATTGCAGTCGGGAATATTGGGGACACGGAGGGGAAGTAAGAATACGGTATGTGAGGGATCTAGGGAAGATGGAGAGATATTGCTGCGATGTGGTGTGTGTGGGAGGGGTAATTGCAGGAGGAGGTATGGGTTTATTGCAGATGTGGGGGCTGCGAGGTGAAGGGATGTAGGGCACAGATCTGTGGGAAACCTAGCTTCGTTTCTACCCATGGATATGGAACAACATGTTGGTTGCAACCTGTGTAATTTCGCACAGTTTCTTGAAGCAGTAGTTAAATAGTTATATCTTCTTACTTGTATTTTGCAAAAATAAAGATTTGTTTTATTCATCTGAGATATGTTTTATATGAGGTTTATAATACTAGCTACGTAAAAGAAAAGTACATTTTTCATAGTTAAGATTTTTTCATGGTTCAATAGACTAAGTTTAAAATAAAATGGAATAACAGTGGGAACATAACCACACCATGCAGACAATGAAAGCAGTGTTTCCCCACTTTAAAAGCTCTTTGTTCAACATCCCTGCAACATTCACAAAATAGTCTGTGAACTCCTTAAGAAATATTCTACTAAATGTTCATGAAATACACAAGAAAATGCTACACAAAAAAAAAGGGGGAAATCATATAGGCCCTAAATTCTGAACTTTAAACCATCACTGTTTATCCTCCATATAGAACACAAAAGTCTTCTCTGATTAAGTGTCCAGAGCAAATGTGATTTTGGGGAGGGAGTTTCTCTTCATTTCTCTGCTCTCTTAGCTGTACAAATTGTAGCATGCAATTATGTGAGAAAAGCAGATACTGCCCAGCAGCTGGTAGCCTACTTAGAGCACAGTGCCATCTGCCCTCAGTTTCCAAAACCTCTCATCCTCCAGTAGCTTAAGCGATAGTTAAATTGCTCCTTCTTGTGATTTTTTTTATTTAGAAAAAGGCAGGAGAGCGTTAGCAGAGTCTCCCAGGATAAAAGTTCTGTCATCTCTATCAAAGTGATCAAGGTGGTGGGAACACCGCTATCTGTTTCACTAAAGAAAATAGGTATGACTTAACGGCAAGCAGTGCATCTTGTGCTTTTGCTAATCGTGCTACAGTGATATGGATGAAGTTGCCATAATAACATACAAGGCCAAAAATGTTACAGAAGCTGGTCTGACTCTGAACTCTGAATTGCAGAGCCGAGGCCAGCAGACAGCAAGATGTCGAATACATCCCCTTCCCCAAACCTGATACATATTGGTAAAGACTAGCAGTGCAACACTGGGCACTTTTTATTCAAAGCAGTTTGAAAAGGTACCAGACTGTCAAAAGGGGCAGATCTAGGAATGGATCTGTGTGAATTTGGTCCCAGAATTGCAGTTGCAGAGAGGTAAGGTTCACAGCACACCAAAAGAAAAAAAAAATCACAATGCTTATCACCTACACACACAAAAAATAGAACAGAGTGAGTAGGGAGGAAGAAGCAAGCTCACTCAGATGGATATAGTGCAGTACTGAATATGCAACTGCTAAAGGGGTCATGCTTTTGTGCAAACCAAACAGGTCACTTAGGCAGGTCTGGGAGAAGTTATTTCTGCTGATATTCAAAGCCAACTGCCCCTTTCAGAGCATCATTCCCTTGCTCTTCCTTATACCCATTTGCACAGTGACTCTTCTCCCCGTATTCTGTACTTAGAATTGTTTGGGTTTTGATATGCTCACCTACTCACTAGAACTAATAATAAACAGAATACATAGATAAAAAAAGCAAGACTCTTAAACCTGCCAATGTAAATTAGGTTAAGACGAAGCATTCAAGATAAGCTAAAAGCAAATTAAATGAAAGCCAAGCTCTGCCCAAGAGATTGCCTCTACACACTAAAGAAAGGAGAGCCAACTCACTTCCCCAAATGAGGAATCAGCACTGATGTAGTGGCCAATATAACAAAATTCCTTTTTTCCATCTACTTGTTAGGAAGATCCTCACCACATCCCACCTGGCACAGATGTAATCAGAGAAGTTTTAATCTTTTCTCATAAGCCAGTCCCCTCAGCAATCACTAGCATTGCATTTCTTTGAATTCCAACTACTCTGCAACATTATGGTAAGAGGTTATCCAGTCCCGTACACTGTCTTCAGAGGGCCAGCTCCCTTCCCCATCAGAGAGACCCAAGGGCATTCAGTAGGAAACAGTAAGCATCTTGTGGGATCAACCAAGATTTTCCTTTTCACCATTCGCAAACAGAACGGGATTATTGTGCCTTCCTGAATAAAGATATAATGGTTCTTCTTCAGCAGACTGAAAAAATAAAAAGAAAATAAAATTCAAAAATGGCTCTTTTGCTGTGATACTGCATTGCAGATTCGCATCTAATTTTCTGCCAATATTATCCACTCAGTCTCTTTCAACATTGCTGTTTTCCAAATTTTTCCTCCCACTGAATCTGTATGTTTGATTAATGTTTTCCCAGGTGTCTGAACCTGGGGAAAAAAAGCACTTTCAGTCTCATTTTGTTAAGTGCTAGGAATCTCTTTGATGATCCATAACTAATTTTACTGTACTTGTCACAAAGCAGATGTGTGGCAATAGTCCCCTAAGCATGCTGCATTCAATCATTACAAACTCCAGAGTTCTCCTTTCTTTTCTCCCCCTTTTTTGTGTTTATTTTTCATTAGTAATTAACCTTCACAGTTTATCATATTCTCTTTCACTGCACATTTGACACATGAGTTACACAGTTGGTCCAACCACGTTTTATCCCTCTTTTTAGTTTCATCCCTTTGTAGAATAATAGATTAGGATGCAGTTTCAGGAATATAATAAGTCTTCATTTTGACTATTTTGTCTCAATCACTTAGTGCATTAAGTCTCCTTATTTCTAATTTACCTGAAAGATTTTTGCATTCAAAGGATGGAGAGTCTTTAAACATTAAGAAGAGGAACTATGAAAATGAAAGACTGTAAATAATTCCTACTTAAAGAAGGTGTACTCTGTTATCTCTAACTCAGCATCCATAATTTGCAATAGCTTTAAAGCTCACCTTTGTTTCAGCCCTCTCTCCTGGAAAGGTAGAAATTGCCTCTGAATTGTCCCTCTTATTTCTGATAATCCTCAGCTATAACAGAAACAGAGAGATGACTGATGCTATTGCATCTGACAACGGGAGGAATTCATGGAACTATCTAAAAAGAAAAAAAACCCTTTGCGACTGTACAGAAAACGTGACTATTTAGAATCGCAGAGTAGCTGAGGCTGGAAGGTATCTCTGGAAATCGTCTAGTCCAACCCCTCCGCTCAAAGCAGTGTCACCTAGAGCAGGTTGCTCAGGGCCATGCTCAGTCAGAGTTTGAATATCTCCAATGATGAAGACTCGACAACCTCTCTGGGCAACCTGTGCCAGTGTTTAATCACTCTCTCAGTAAAAAAAGGTTTTGTTTTTTTCCTTTTGTTTAAAAAGAAGTTTTTATATTTCGATCTGTGCCCATTTACTACTTTTGAAAGTCACACCTCATTACACTGACAAAACAGGTTTCTTGCCAGGGTATTTTCTGCAGGAAAAATAAATCGGCTACAAATGTGCATCTATTTTTCTGCAGAAGTTGTCAAAGTGCAATTGTAATACCAACCTAGATATTTGTGCTACTAGATGTATCGAAGTCCTTATGAAACAAAAGTAGTATCTTATTCACTGTAATGTATATGAAAAATACACTGGCTATATACAGAAGTAAAGGAATTATTTGCCAGTGAATATTGGAATAGAAACCATAGAATAATTTTTTTTGTAGTAATGTCAGTAGGTATTAAGCCCGAAATTACAGTATTGTTCTTGTCCCTTCTTCTAAAACCATAGGAGAATTAGCTTGTTTGGTTTTTACTATTAGATTCCATTTTAGTGTATGTGAAAGGTGTGCATGTACCTGTGTGTGTGTGTTTGCATGCACATTAGGTCTCTGAAGAAAACATTAAATGCAAACTTAGATTAATTTTGTGTTTGAATCTCAGAACTAGATATTGGAGAATCCATCAGGAGTCTATGGTATAGAGTTTGAGCAAGAGCATTGTGGTGACTATCAAAAATATTACCTGGGTGACACTCAAACAACTGCAAAACTAAAACTTCATGAACTTCAATGCTGTCACAGCCATTGCTTCTGGTCCCTTCCTCAGGAAGTCCTTAGTGCCCATCTGGCCACTTACGTAACTTGTATTCAAACCGATCTATGTTAAGGGGGGCTCTCCTTCCTTTAAGGGAGATGAAATACAGAATACTGACCGTCTGTCTGATGAAGTGAATTGAACCTGAATTTTTGTCAAGGGTCATTCTGCTGAACTTCCGCAGGTGGATTGCACTGGGGAGAACTTTTGCAATAAATGTCCAGAGATCCTACCTGGTCAGTACCAGGTAGAGTTGTTTTTCTGTTTAAGGTCCACATCAGCTAAAAACTCACTGGCCTCCCCGGGACTGAATACTAATGATATTCGCTTTCATAGTCTACAAAATTTTCCTTACTATGGCTTGTAAAGCTATGTCTAACCTGGGGACCACTGCAGTCTTTCTAGCCCTTGGGTCTGACTAGTCATAGCCCCATATTTGGGTAATCCAACAGCCCCATCCTCTACACAGCAATACTTTGTAGGAAGGGAGCCAAGGAGTACTGGCTGTGCTCCCCCATCCGGATGACAGGGCAGGAGCTGGACTTTGAAATATGCTATCATCTATACCTGTTTCTCAGCCCAGACAAGGCAAATAGCTGGAAATGAGTAATTGCTGTAATGGGCAATTTAATTTTGGCAAATAAATTTGGTGTTCTGACAGGGACCAAGGTATCATCTTCGGTTTGGAGGTTTGTCAGGTGCAGGGTGAAATTTATCTTCCAAACAGGAAAGGCAAGCCCACAAAGATGTAAGTGGCTAGCTAAAAGATGCTAACTTTTGCCAGAAAGAGACATGAATTTTAGATCTCTCAAATCACAGATAAGTTCCGTGACTTGGTTATTTGTAGCTGTGTTTATCCTTATTTCTGCCCTGGTTAATACCCTTTACCCTCCTGATATAAAATGGGATTCTTCATGATATCTCAGAAACTATGGTCCAGGATGCAAAAAACCTGTTTCTTGCACAGTTGTGCTCTGAACCTTTTTGACAAAAAAACTTGAGAGGACATGTTAGAAAGGGAAAGCATTACCACTTTTTACTGTTTTTCTTTTTTTTTTTTTTTAACAGTGGATTTGACAGTGGGTGGAAAGTGGTGACTTAGACTTTGTCAAAATGTTGAAACTCATCAGGCTGGAAGGGTGCTCTGCCATGTGCTCTGGGAGAAGGGAATGGCATGAGGGAGGGAAGAAGAGAGAACAAGGTGCTGTTTCTTGGATGAGAGCTTTTGTAAGCTTCCAGAAGAGAGGAAATTCAGATGTTTAGCTGGCAGCAGTTGGTGGTGAGGGAAGAGCCCTGGCTCAGTTCCCTGTTGGGCTCAGGGAGCAGTTTCTCTCCATCTGTTAGGAGCTTCTGATTTCATGAGGTAGGTTAAATCTTTTTTCCCCTCTGTTCCCCGTTCCCAACGGTTGTGAAATTACTTATTTGTGTGGCTGGGAGCAAAGAGAAGAGAAATGAAACCACAAAGCCAGTGCAGGACTTTTTATGCTCTTTGCAGGCTGCAGAGGCTGGAAGGAGATGATTAGAGTGATTGAAGATTGATGGAAGTGATAAGATGGGTGAAAGAGTATTGAAGGGAGCAAGGAATGATGCATTTACTTAATGGGATATCTTAAGTTTCTCTGTCAGGCTGCCTTGTTTGCAATCTGTTTGATACTTGCTCTTACCTTATAACGAATAATGGTGGCTTATTGTACATTTTCTAAAATTGTTTTCAGAAAGGACAAATTCATATCTGCAAGTGTGTGAATTGGTACAGGGAAAGAGGAGTTACTACACACTTTCCATGTGCCAGTGTGGCTTGTCTCAAGGCCATACTGAAGTAAAATCAACTGCATCATGTTATAGTGATGTTTTCCACCTATAGGCACTTCTTAGCTGACTGCCATAGTGATTAAACTGAGATTGTACAGGACTGGAAATACAGGCCAGTACAAGCTCTTCAGGCAGCAACTCACTGACATCAAGCTCTGGCAGGTTTTAGAGCAACAAAACAGACCCACAATTACATAAAAAAAAAAAAAAAAAAAAAAAAAAAGAGGCCCTGGGAAAAGCCTTCCAGCAAACCCCAAATACATACAGGCACACAGACCAAATCTGAAAGAAAAGAAAAAAATAAAAAGAATACTAATTCTGAAGGAGAGGAGGAAACCTTCTTCCTTCTTCTTCTAGCCTCTTCTCTCTCTTTACTCTTCTGTGACTAATCTCCTTGGATTCCTTACCTCTCCTGCCATGATATTGATCCATCTCCTGTGAGGGCATTAAATTGCATAACACACCAATCCAACAGGCTGCTCTATTTGTGTAGCAGCCCCCTGTTAATTCTTCAATAGCTGGCTGGCCTGGCACAAGATAATAGAAAAAGACAGCCACAAGCATCCCACAGCCCAGTGCAGCATCGTTTCACTGGGTGTTGCCTCACCACCTCCCTCCACTTTGCCAGCCCTGCAGTTTGCATTGCTGGGTCTTCCTGCTTTAACCAGGTGTTATCACGTGAGCAGAATTGACAGCAGCCTCTTTTCTGTAAGAGGGAAAATTAATTTTGTGATGTGGATTCTACATCAACCGCTAAAGCAGCAGCTTTCCCATTGGGGGTTGACCAGAAGATTAGGCTTAGATTATACAAGACCCAGTTAAAGGTGGTTGCTTTTGCTAAATTCAAATTTCTAAGGTTATTACAGAAAGTCATGGGTTTGCTTAACCAGAAATCAAGAGGTGCATTTTTTCCTGTCTTAGTAAGTGGAAAGAGGCACATCTGCAACACCAAACACTGTTTTCATACAATCATAGAATCACAGAATTGTTTGGGCAGGAAGGGACCTTAAAAATCATCTAGTTCCAACCCCCCTGCTGTGGGCAGGGACACCTTCCACTAGAGCAGGTTGCTCGAAGCCCCAGCCAACCTGGCCTTGAACAATTCCAGGGATGAGGCATCCACAACTTCTCTGGGCAACCTGTTCCAGTGTCTCACCATCCTCACAGTAAAGACTTTCTTCCTAATATCTAATCTAAATCTACCCTCTTTCAGTTTAAAACCATTACCCCTTGTCCTATCACTATACTCCCTGATAAAACGTCCCTCCTCACCTTTCCTGTAGGCCCCCTTTAAGTACTGGAGGGCCACTATAAGGTCTCATAAGGTTTTCATAGTTAAACACTCCTCTCCCCCCAGAACTGGAAAAGCAAGATGGCCAAGAAAGCTCCCATGAAGCATTTTTCAAACATGCTCATTTATAACCCAAACTAGCTAATTTACATATCAATTTACATATATCCCACAGTACTTTATTCCATTGATTAGACATCAGTACATTTACATTTCCATCACTTCCACATTAACAGCAGTGGTAGGTCACAGTGACCTTACAAATATCTTGTCAAAGCCTTTTGTGTCAAAACAACCTAACCTCAGAAATGCACTATCAAAACATCCCCATCATCCAATGTCAAAACAGCTTCACCACGGAGTCTAAGCACGTTCAGATCCAACAAATTAACATATCAAGGCTTTATTGCTTTAATATCCAAGTAAAAAACAAAAACCTAATACCTTCCCTGTGAAAAGAAAATTGTTCCTACTCCCATTTCCCATTGCTAATTAACAAAGTTCCTATCTACTGGAGTGTCTCAGGAGTGATTTTTTTTCTGACATTCCCACTACAGTGACCAACATTTTCATTTAGTCAAACTTGCAAAAGTGGCTGGAAGATGCTTCTGGGTACTTAGCCTCAGTGATGGTCAAGTCAGTAAAATTCCTGGCTAGATAAAAGACTATTCAGCAAAGTGAACAGCACAACTGAAAAATTTTGTAAACAAAACCAATACACAGTTCTGGACCATCCCCCATTGCATTTTAATTATCTCATTGTTCAATTTTCAGGCCAAACCAATCTTGGTGCTTGGCTTCACTGCAAGTCACTAAATGAATGGGGAAGGGGGAAGCACACACTACACTTTTTTTTTTTTTTTTTTTTTTTTTTTTTTTTTTTTTTTTTTTTTTTTTTTTTTTTTTTTTTTTTTTTTTTTTTTTTTTTTTTTTTTTTTTTTTTTTTTTTTTTTTTTTTTTTTTTTTTTTTTTTTTTTTTTTTTTTTTTTTTTTTTTTTTTTTTTTTTTTTTTTTTTTTTTTTTTTTTTTTTTTTTTTTTTTTTTTTTTTTTTTTTTTTTTTTTTTTTTTTTTTTTTTTTTTTTTTTTTTTTTTTTTTTTTTTTTTTTTTTTTTTTTTTTTTTTTTTTTTTTTTTTTTTTTTTTTTTTTTTTTTTTTTTTTTTTTTTTTTTTTTTTTTTTTTTTTTTTTTTTTTTTTTTTTTTTTTTTTTTTTTTTTTTTTTTTTTTTTTTTTTTTTTTTTTTTTTTTTTTTTTTTTTTTTTTTTTTTTTTTTTTTTTTTTTTTAATTTAAAGGAAATGAGATAAATAGTCCCCAAAGATGAAATCTAACTGTTTATAAATCATGGGCTCAGTGGTTCGCTTGCCCTCTGCATACAAGGCAGAAAAAGTACCTAACTCTTATGCATAATTGCACAGTTTCACACCAGTGAATCCACGTGAATCCCGTAACTTGAATTATAATGCCTCTCCACCTCTGTTTTATGAGTGGGGTGTTTATAAGGAAGGTTTTCAGGGACGGATCCCATACAGGACAGCGTACTTGAATGTAAATGTACATGACACCCAAATATAAAGACAGTCAGGACAGCAATGTTTACTGTATTCTTGAATAAGGACATGCATAAACCATCATCTGAAAATGCAATAACACAGTAAACTTGTCTGGAATGTCAGCACTGCAAATATTCATGTTCAGGCAACAGTCACAATTTCAGGCAATGACTTTCTTAATAGGTAAAACTTTCAAATATAGAATATATAAATATAAATCAGCTTGTTACATTCTTTCCGGTTTTTTTTTTCAGGATATTAGTTAACAACCAAAACAATTAAATTTACAAGCAAGAAGAAGGTCATAGGCAATCTGCTCGTAACTGACCTTGTAGTAAAGACATTGTGTCACACCCATTTGTACTAGGGCAGGATCTGTTGCATTTTGCTCTGTTTCCCACATGAGTTATTTCTGTGGCAGCACAGGGTGATACCATGAATTCAGATTGATTATATCAAGGCAGAACAAATCAGAAGCAGCAGTTGCAAATTTGTAGAAACAGACCTGACTAGTGTATTACTGTTATCCCCAGGAAAAGCAAGTGGGGACATGACCGTATACCTTGATCTTGTATAAATGCTTTCTATTTAATTTTTCAGATTTGGTTCACTCTGAAAGTCATTCTTTTAAAATTCATGATTTTTTTCTTAAAAGATGTACAGCAGCTCCCATGTAAGCTCTCTCCTTAAAAATGGTGTCTCAGTATAGGAGATATTCCCTCTATTTTAAATGAGAAGACTGTTGCAGAATTCATGAGCTTCTTAAGTATGACTGATGTGAAGAGATAGAAAAACAATTCACTCTGCTGTAATTGTGGCCTTTAATTTATACTTAACTATGCTTTAATGGATCGCTACATTTATTCATAATTTTCTTTCATTTTCTAAAAAGTAAAATACTGATTTCCAATCTGCAGTCTGAGAACTGATCTCAGGATTTCAATGACCAGCTTCACAGTAGTAAAGTCTCTTAATGTTAGCGCTTCTTATTTTCATCTGCTTCTTCAAGTTCTTCACTGAAAACAAGACGTAGAAAACCAATTTAAAGTCAAGGGGGGAAGTACTTTAGATCTCTCTGGTAGAAACGTCTGCTGCCTGAGAGCTGGAGAGGAAATAGGAGCTGTTTTCATAGGTTGATGTGACCTAGGGGAATTACACGAAGTCACACACACACACACACACACACACACACACACACACACACACACACACACACACACACACACACACACACACACACACACACACACACACACACACACACACACACACACACACACACACACACGTGAAACAAAACGTGAAACAAAAATATATGGAGAAGGAAGACCACCATGGGGCACTACAATTACAGAGGGGAATAGAAAAAAAGAAGTGAAGTAGTAGGGTGAAGAGTCAGAAAAGAGACATATGTATGAAGGAATAAAAAGACCTCATGAAATGGAAAGTGGGGCCAATTTCTTCCTACATAACTTTGATTCCACCCGATTTCTGCTATCCAAAGCAACAAGGATGGCTGAGGGACCTGAGCAAGCTTGACATGAAGCGCAAGAGGAGGGGCTGCTGCTGCCATAGGGCGCCATCTGTAGAGGAACTTCCAGTAGAAGGCAGCTGAAATGTTTGCTGATGGTGAAATGGTAAAAAGCTGCTGATACTGTGGGACGCCCCAGAGGAGTACTGAGAGAAAGGCTGCCTCAACTGGACAAAAGCTCAATTATTAATAGATCCAAGGGAGCAAGAATATTAGGGACGGTAGAGGAAGAAGACTATTTAAAATTTACTTGATCACCTAAATTCTCTGAAAACTTACCGTAGGAGTGCCCGTACCCCTCTACGGCTGCAGCCCTTGGGCCTAAGGTTTCAGCACTATAGGAGTCACTCTGTGATAGCTCTGAGATTGCTGTAGAAACACCAGCCTCACAGTGCTGTGCCAGAGCGGAGAATCAGCCCTTGACATAAGAAACTTTCTTGGCAGCAAGGAGCCTGGCAAATTGAAGAGACATTTCCAGCGTTCTTGTAATTTGTGGTACAAATGGCTTCTACCAGAATTTATTCCAAGCAGTTGAGGGTCTCTGTACACAGGGCACCTGTGTGTCACCAAGCACGTATATCAATGCTGGCACAAAACACCTTAAGATTCACTTTCCAACTAGAAGTCAGCTGCCTCCATGGAGCCCGATAATCACCATGGCCAAGAAAGTGGGAAATGACTCTCAGAATAAATGAGCTTTCAAAATCCAATTTAGATATGTCGTTGCAAATTACAATTACTCCTTGATTTGATCATTAAGCTGATAACTGAGAAACTTAGTGTCAACTTTCTGACCAGTTCCTCTGGATTGCCAAGAAAGTAAAGCATTGGCCAAAAACTTCTCAGTAATATAATCCTGTATCAAAGACTTCTCTGCCATGGGAAATAATTCCAGTGGAATACAAAGATGGGCGGTATTTCAGATGACTAGCCTTATGGTAGTAAAATACAGATCTCTTCTTTAAAGGTGTGGGGGTCACACTTTACATAGCATTATTATACAAAGAGCTGTTTGCTATTGCTGCTAGTGAAACTCAGTTTGAAGCAGCAGTAACATTATGTTATTTCCACGTGGCATCCCAAGTAGAGGGAACCGTGCCTGTGCGTGTCACTCTTTGAAAGCTAGCCGCACCGCCACCTCTTTATAGAGCCAGATTGTCCCAAAATACTGGCAATGGTAGCGGGGTGCAGGGATAAAGAGTTTGGACTGAAGTAACAAGAAGAAAAAAAAAACACCACAAAAACTTAAATACAGGACACGTTTCCTTAACATTCAGCCATCATCTTAGCTTTTGCAGGCAATTTCTCTTTTAGTTCAACATTTTAGCTCAACCTGCTTAAGTCTTCAGAGGCTGCACTGACAAGCAAAAAGTCTAATTACCATGTTTAGTTTGCTCTTTTTAGCATGCTCTGCAGGCCTTGTCATCATTTCACTGTGAAAAGAAGTTGGTGGGTTTTTTTTCCTTTTAGCAAATTCTTCACTACTATTCTTGTTAAGGTAATACTGCACCAGAGATTCCTTTGATTGTTTGGTTATGTTAAAATTGCCATTAACGCTGTTGTCCTTTGAAACGTCTTCCTCTGGGTTTACTTTTATACACCCGGTGGAGAACTTTATTTGCTTTTTTGTTTATTTACTATCAGCATACATAAATCAAATACTTGTCCCTCAGGCTTCACTTCTGTTGTCTTTTTTTATGCTGTATCAAAAATTTCAATAAAACCTGTTAAATAATAACATTATAAAGATGTAAAAGTGGAATGTGGCACACTGACAAATCACTGGGGGTTGGACATACAAATAATCTTTTTGAAAAAGAGAGGAATTCTCGTTATAGTTAAATTCTTCCTTCTTTATTTCTTTTTCTAACTTGAAGTTTAAATAGTTTTTATTTACAGAATCATATACTTGTGAAACAAAATCTCTTGCACCACAGTAAAGATGGATAAAATTTATAAGGAATATAAAAGTGCCAGTTGTATCTAACATGTCCTTGTTTTTAATCTGATTTCAGTAATCATTTCTTCTTATTGTTACAAAAGAGATATCTTGACAAATGCTGACACTTGCACTGGCAGCAGACAAAGATTTTCACAAGACAGATGTCTTACTACAAAAAATGGAGAAAAAGATCACCTGATTGTATATTATTGCAGGTTGCACATGAGTGGGGTACAGAATTGCAATATGCAAAATATTGTTCATGGAGAAAGGTATGATAAAGAATTTTGTGAAGGGAAGGAAGAAAAAAAAATCCTAAACTTTTAAAGATATGAAGTGAGAGAGGTGGCAAATAAGAAGCACTGAAATAACGTTGCATTTTCTTCTGTGAAATCAAAAGACCAAAAACCTAATCACGTTGTCAGGCATTAACCAGCTTAGTGCAACAGGGGAAAAGCTGAGATAAGAATGGAAATTTTAAAAATGGCACAATGTCTTATAATATTATGGATCCTTTCAATCCATCCAACTTTCACCTGACTCTGTTCTTTCTAGTCTCTCTACTTTTGTGGGTGTTTTGTGTGTGTATGTGTGGCTTTTTCTTGTCCCAAGCATTTTTGCCTGAAATGCAACATGGCTTTCTACTCTTGCTGCCTCCTTTGTCCGCTGCGTGTTTCCTGGCTGTACAGTCCCAAACCAATTCAGTTTCAACTTTCAGACAGCACTGTGGCAATGACAGCATATGACTCAAAAATCATAGAGCAGATATGGCAATATTGACACTACTATTGTCATTTGGGATAACAGTAATAAACCTTACAGAGTCACTACAGGCAGTTTTCTGTGATATTAAAACCACACACAGTTGATCACCTAGTTCCTCTTTGTCTCCTTGGTCGGAGATTAAGAACTGATGCAATGGCATTAAACCCTCAGTATAACTGGAAATTATGGGAACAATGGCTTCTTTTCAGTTCAGCCATGCCTTTGATCAAAACATTTGTATTTGCCTCATTGTAAAAGCTGATTACAAGCCACCACATCTATTGCTTCACTGCCATTCTATACACTTTGAGAAAAGGACTGAGATATCCAAGCAAAAAAAGTTGTTTTGCATGAAAATATGTTGTAATAAATACATAAACAAGTCAAATGCAATGAGAAGCTTCTAATGGAATTCAAAGCACTGAGTAATCAGCATCCATGGCCAAAAAGTTCTTGCAAAGTTTCACTCAGATATTTGCAATGAGTTTCCACTGCTTTGCGTATACTTCTTTTAATTTTTCTTCTCAATAACAAGTAGGTGATGTCTTCTTTGTTTGTTTTTAAACGAGTAGGGATGTCTGCAGGTAAGAGAACTCCCAAGTCCTCTCTGCACCATTTGGCACGGTTACTTATGGATTTGCTGATTTGGATGTTTGTGCTTGGAGCGCTTGATTGGTCATCCAGTTGTCACCAACAACACAGTATGAATAAGAAGTGTCAAATTCTCAGAAAGACTCATGTGCGTGTGTATATATTTTTAAATGGCTGAAATCTTATTTGAAAGAATTCAGCTTCAAAAATCCACTTGCCATTCAATGGTTGCAGTAATATGAGCACAGTTTTAAGCAAAAGACTTCATTCCTTATTTTGTTATAGGATCAGTCCTGCTGTTTTATCTAAGCCTTATCCCTTGTCATGTGGTAAAGCTAACAGGGTGACAAAAAAGACTTTAGTGCTAACCAACTTTGTCTGTTGCCCCTTTTGACTTCCCAGAAAACATCTGGCAAGTGTCACTGGTATTTATTTAAAAGTCGAAGAGATCAAGCACATATAGGATATTTAAAAATAACAAGTCATTAGAAGAAAAAAAAACAAAACCCAAAAGTAGTATTTACAGCACTGCTAAAGAACAGGGATTCAGTTGGGGCGACCCTGTTTGCTGTTTGCAAACACTTTTACACCGTGAGCTATGAGACCTGGCCTCAAAGGAGAGCAAGAAATCATGCTTCTGTGAACCCTTTCACTCTCTTCCTTTGAGAAATGGAAAATTAAATGTTAAAGGTACCAATAAATAAAAGCAATAGAGAGAATGCTCCCCAGATCTTGCCCTCTTCTCCCTTCTCCCTCTCCCAGCTTGGACCCAGCAGAAGAGGCACTTGCACATGGTGTGTTCCTGCCACCCTGGCTGCTGTGGCTGCAGCCCTGGCTTTGGCTGCAGTGATCCCACCAGCTCAGCCAGAGAGCAGCCCCCAGCAGTGCCAGCAGCCCTCTGAAGAGGTCTTTCCCTTGGAAAGGAGACACAAAAGTCAGGGGGCACAGCAGCGCTGACAGCCGTAGAGAGCAGCATGACGTGCCTCCTCACTGAGGCTGAGTGCCTGATCTTTGTTCTCAGGACACTGGAGCTCAGAGGACAGTTTTTGAAAGTTTGAAGGTGTTTTAAACTGTCCATGTAGACCAAGATAGTGAAATGGAAAAGAGGCAATGTTCATCACGTCAATTGTGTATTACATCTGCTAGATATCTGTAAGCTCAATGAAATGCAGTGCATCCATTTAAAGCTTTGGTGGCAGGCCTCCCTGATATTCACCAAGGAAAATGGGGAAAAAAAACCTTCAAAATGTGACTGGTAAACTGCAAGGAGAAATCTCCTTCCTAGCACAAAGTACAGTGATGGTGACATACATGAAAGGAGTTAGTCCCTATTTCACCTCATCATTGGAGACGGGTGCGTGACTTTGGGAGCATTTGCTTTACCCTGTTCTAGGTTGTTTCTAGCTGTGCAGGCAGAGAGTACAAAGGCAGATGGTTTTAACAGAATGAAAACATAACATCGTTTATAATGTTACCTGTGATCTTAGGCATTGCTTTCAAACAGGAAGGTTGATGTCAGGAGCTAATGGATCCAAGTGACGGCTCTTAAAGGGGAATGGAGGATATTCCAGCTGCTGGCTCTTTCTGTCTGGCTGGCGGAGAAGTTTCTCGTGCCCCATTTTTCTACACTCTACCCTATTTGAAAATAGAATATAAGTACTGGCTTCTCTGAAGTTAACAGAAGTTTTGCCATTGACTTCAATGGGTCCAAGATTTCATAAGTATGGGGTTTTTTTCTGTTGACTAAAGTGTTATTATTGCTTTCAACATGGCACCTTAAGGTAGATGCCTGCACCCCATAAGATTAAATAGGCCTCTGCACTGTACAAAGTATAACTCCTCACTGCTAGCCACACTGTCTGCTCTCTTTTACATCAATGATCAGAGGAGTAAGTCCTGCTACAGCAAGTTATTTTGCTCAGAATACAAATGCATTCAACATGGCAGGATCTTATGGGAGAGAGAATGTGTTTTATTGGGCAAACTGCCATAGCTGAAAAGTGATCAGGTTTTGAAGCGCCCAAGCTCTTCTTCTGCACTGATGAGAGCAGACTTCTCATATTCTTAGACTAACATCACAGCTATGTACAAAATCGTAGCATGTAGGACTACACTCAGGAAGGAGATGGTCCTGTTAAAAAGTAACAAAACCAAATCACTGTAGATCTGTTGGAAGAATAAAGGGTGAAAAATAAGCTTAAAATTGTGCAATAGCTTTGCAGTCAGAGGAGTCTTAGACTTAAATGTGTGAGTTGAAGTTTGGTAACCATCTTAAACAGAGGCAATAGATAAGGGAGATTAACCATTAAATTACTGGTTGTTGGGAGGAACAGTCTGCAGATCAAAGACTTTGAGTTATTGGAAAAGAACTTTCTTCTACAAACAGTCAGAGAATGAGACAGAGGTGAGTTGCTACTGGCCCTAGTTAGCTCCAATCCCCCAAGAAAATTGCCCAGAGTCCTAAGGATTGAGAGGCACTTGGCAGTAGCAATCAATATGATGCAGTGGTTCTTTGATTGCTAGACAGAAGTTCAATGATTAAACTTTAATGCAGAATCTCAGAGCAAATGTTTTAGAAATTTTGATTGTGTTAAAAAGGATTAACTAGAAATACTGTATTAAATTTAAAAAGCACAAGGATGTAGAAGTAGGCTGGAATGTATCTAAGTCAATTTTATTAAAACTGCACTTACAGGCAACTCATTTACTTGTAAGGACTTTGGGGGGGGGCAATGTTTTAAGAGCCACAATTTAATTACTAAGTCACAATACGAGTTAAGTGTTCATTTTGTTTTTCTCTACTATTACTCATGTTGCATGTAGAACATGAATTCATTTGGCATCAGTATTAATTCCTGGAAAGGCTCAGATTCCCAATTGCATTCAAATTTGTTTAGTGGACAATTTATTACATTACCTATGCTATGCATTAATATTGTATTTGTACATCTGTGTCTACCAAAGGATGTCCTATATTTTGTTCCTTGTACTTCTCTGGGGTGTCAATTATTTTAATGTACATTCTTAACTTTTAATAAATCAAGGAGAATTGTCTACAACCTAAACCCAGAACAAAGTAATTTAACTTGACTGTTTCATCACCTATACTGCACATTTCAGCTCCGTTTACTTCACATTTGTTTCCCCTGGAACTCTTCCATAAGGAGAACGAAAATTTCAAGAAAGCAATAAAGTAAAAATCTCATCAATAGTAAAAATTAAAATTTCCTTCTTTGACACTGTGCATGTCATAGAAGCTTTATAATGCTCAATAGTGTAATTTGATTATACTGTAAAGTAATTATACTTAAAACTTTTCCTCTTTTTTACCATCCTAACATGCTGCTGATATCTATTCTCTTCATGACAAGGCATATAAAATGACAGAAATGATGGCAGTTGTAACTGATAATGATGCCAGTACAAAACCAAACATGACTCCCTGCAAACTCGTGCTGAAGTCCACAGTTGGATCTGTGCAAACGTTTCTGCTGAAAGTTGATAGGAACTTCTTACAGTATACATATCCAAGGACAGAGTTTAGCCCTGGTATCAGTAGCTGTGTTGTTTTCACTGTCTAGATCCTAATTACAAGTCCTGCCTTTAGTTTCAGCCAATCTTAAAGCTGCACAAGACTTCTCATTTTAGGATGTTGTTTTCATACTGATTTACTTTAAAGCTCCCAGGCTTTTGTCACTTAATGTGAAATTTTCCAAGCTGCTTGTGTCTCCTTTGGATTAATTTTTGGGGTGTGTTGGTGTTTTGGGGATGAGGGGAAGAGGATTTTCAGACAAACTATTTTAACCCTTTCTAGGGGCAGGATAAAGTTTTCTTGCTGTTTGGTTGAGAAGCTCTAACTTTCATTTGCTCTGCAGAAAACATTTGCAAAGTGGCAGTAGTAGCAGATAGTATAGAGTGCGGCAAGAGAGACAGTCACCTTCGTGCCATGGACATTTCCATGTTGTTCCCGTAAAAAAGACTCATAACCAGACAAGTTTTAATATCTGAAAAAATCTGTTTTATATGCTCAATGAGCAGTTTTTAAGGGGAGTCAAGGAGTAGAGGTGGGCAAGGAAAAGAAGACAGCAGCAGAGATAGAAAGCACAAAAAGCCTTCAGAGGAGACAGCAGTTGTTGGGTAACAGTGGAAGACAATAGAGGAGGCTAAGAGCATGGCACTCTAACACAATGAAGAACCACATAAGCTTATTGATTATGGCATGGCAAAAATAATGGCCCTAAAACATCACACAACATCTTAGAAAAAAGCAAACTGGCTTGTCTGAGTGGTAGGGAGATCTCCTCTGGTGTGCTTAAGTGCCTGATGACTGTCCTCAGCACGCTTGATGAATCCCCATGCCTCCCAACACACCTCCTCAAAGCATGAGCCCATCTTTACTCCAAACACAGAGGGACTGGGAGCTCCTGAAAAGGAGCTGGGGGCCAGCTCAAATGCCTCTCTTTCTGGGCTGTGAACTTCTGTCCAGTGAGCTTTCATCAGGAGCCTACACATCTTACCGGGGTTGAAGACTCTCAGGAAGGAGGTCTGACCCCTTATGTCAAAAACATTGGAAAGAAACTTTGAAAAGTTTTTCCCAGCTTCTACAAGCAATACAAGCTCTTGGTCCTATGTTAACAAAAATCGTGATGCGGGGACCAGCCTTGGCAGCTTGATAACATGCTGTACAGCAGTGGAGAACTAATGCCGGGGAGAATGGAGCAGCTCCTATCAACATCTGACCAGCTTCTCTCTAAGCTGTTTGTAGCACTGGAAACCAAGCCTCTGAAAGACACAGGCAGCAATGCAATGCTTTTTCTACTTCATTCCCCACAGTACCCCAGAAGACATGCTAGGATGTTCTCACGTGCATAGACACCTGTCTCCCTAAGAAAGCTTGCTGAAGACACAGATGTAGCCACATGAGATCAAATGGCAAAGATGTCTAAAGTCAGGCCCAAAGTTTTCCTGTAACTCCCATTCTTGAAGTCAAAACTGGTAGTCTGTTGGCAAGAGTACCTGGTGTGCGTTCATTATTGTATCATCTTGAATTACACAATAACATTTTGTTATTTTCCATCAGTTGTTGATGTGAGGGTTTTTTGATTACAAAAACTATTAAGATCATGCTGAGACTGGATATATGACTAAATCAAATAAAATGTTCTCTCTATTCTCTCTTGAACTAGAGGTTTTCCATTGTTAATTTTTGCCATTTCTTTTCTCTGTCATGCTAATTTCCCCGAAAGCCAGTTCCTTGTAAATTCTTTGAAAATGTAGTTCTTTGAGGTTATTAGAATGGGGGTCACCATTAGCAATATTACAGTTACAGGCTTTACAACAATATTTTACAACTTTATGGCTGGGGGGCAGACTCAAGTAGACTGAAATGGCTCTGAAAGAGCCTAACTGGCTACCAAAAACAGTTTAAGGTATGTTTTAAAAGAATTATCTGTGATTTTGTTTGTTGAAGATAGCATTAAAACCATACAATAAAAAAAAAGATACAGCATTAAAATGGTGTCATTTAATGTGATTTATGCATGAAACATACATCTTTGCAATTCTTTAAATTCATAGACAAGACGTCTGAGTCCTCATAGACTAGAATGGTCTACAATGAACTAAGGCAGTTTTTAAGATCATCACACTAAATTTCTACCTGATTTTGAGTCGCAAACATGTCTCCGTGTCATAACTTTGATAACTCATACCCATGGTTTGACTGTCATTTTTTGATAAAATGTTAGTGCTGTATTGTCATTACTGCTCTGTGGCAAGCAATCACACGTTGAAAGAGAGAGTGAAATGGCATTATCAGGAGCCACTGTCTCAGAATCTGTTTCAAATTTGTATACAAAGCCATTTGGATACCCTGCTCTGACGGATGCAGTAATGTTTTACAGTGCAATTTCATCTACAGATGTTGCCAAAGGACAATATTCCACTACATTGACTAATGCATTTCTCTGGAAATAACCTTCTGATTTTAGTGGGACTTGATGCTGCATAAAATGCCATTCAGCATGAATAAGGGTGTCAAAATATGGCCCGGAGTTATTATCCGTATAACCTAAACCTCAGTAAAGCAATGATACCCAGATTAATGGCTAACGCCTGGGATGACATTCCTATCTTAACCAATGCTGTCTGACTGAAGGTTAGTAATAACATGTGCATAGTATGCCATCAGACTCTGAAATATAGTCACAGTAGCATGAAATTTCAGAATAAATATCTGCCTTCTTGCTCTTTTATTCCCCTTGTGGATTTAAGTCAGTTCCTTAAAATATTGTTTAATATGATTTCAGAGATCTAATAACAATCTATTGACCAAGAGAGGACAAATGTCAGTTCTCTCCCCAGCTTGTTCTCTGTGGCATAAGTTTGTTTGAGAATGCTTTTCTTTTTAGTCTTACATTAAGAAACATCTTCTCAATTATCTTTGAAGCCATCAAACAGCTCTTCCCAGTTAATGGGAGGTTTTTAATAATACCTAACAACAACACGCTCTATAAAGTATTTTGGGATGCCTTGAATATAAAAAGCATTACCTCAAGCTGGATTCTATTTTTATGCTGTCTTGTATCATTTTCCACACCAGCTTAATTGCTAGTAACAACAAAGTCTAACTCACATATGCAGAACATAAAAACGTTTGACTAATAAGTGATAATTACATTATTTATGTAACTTTGAATGTTATATGGACATAAAATAAGAATGTATTTTACTGATTGCATAGAGTACTCCTGCACTATGAACTTCCACTCATAGCGTATTGCTGAATACTTTAATAGAAAAGAGGATGAAACTGGTTATCATTCCTTTGGTACTTCAAAGTCTTTCACCATTGTCTCTACAGCAAATTTTCCATGCTTGCACCATTACTTAATACAACACAAGCAAGTCTGGCAGAAATGATGGTCATGTCCATAGTTCAGCAATCTGGGCTTCTCATTGCATTTCCAGTGAATGTGTACAAATAAAAGGCCAGACCAACCTAGTGCCAAATTTCGTATTCATAAATCCATATTAGGTCCAAAATTCTCTCCTAAGTGAACAGAGACGACAAGACTTCCAACTGAGAGATGAGAGTCATAACAACCCAAACAGCCCAAATGTTCCCCAAAAGAAACACGCATTTGAAATGTTGTGTTTGGCTCAGGGCTATAATTTATATAGGACTGGGATATATATCCAGGAAATGTATTCCTGCATTTAGGTGCAGAATGAGTTTTTGAGGAGGATGGCGGGGTTTTAGGATAGTAGGACAAGAAGGCGGCATATCATCACCACTCTACAGTTTATGCCAAGATAAATTTACCTGAGATTAAAGTACAATTCTTGACCTTCCTTAGCCAGAAGTAGTTTAAGTTCATAGCTTTGACCTTCCCCTATGATGTCCTAAGTAGATGGCTATCCACTGGACTGAGGCAGAGAAACAGTTCATTGCCACCATACTGCAAAAAAAATCCAGGATTCAGAGGGCCAAACAGACAATAGAGGGAAATGAAGAAAAATGGGATTCTGATCATTAATGAGGATGCTCATCTAGTAGAAAAGTAATATAGGTTTAAACTTTCTGATATTTAAGAAGGCAAGTCTTCTGTTTCCTAGATGGGAGCCCGTGTTATTAACTTGTTCAAAAATTAGAGAATGACATCATCTCCTCTGGTTGCAGTTTTGATGGAAGTGCCCATCACTGCTGTGATTGCAAAGGCAATACACTGAATTTGCCCAGCAGAACAGACTTCTCAAAGCATAGAAAATGGTCTTAAGGCGTGAAATTGTTGCCATTAGCTCAGGCATGATGGCTGTGCTACTGGGTATATACATTAGCAGAACTTGAACAGCTTAGAAGGTAAAAGTTTAGGTGCCAAGGGGATTTCACAGACAAATGGACATTTGGAGATTTATGGTTTAGATTGTAGCTTGAAAATGTTCTTCTTACGTTGCACTTGAGGGTGTCCAGCAGGGTATATGTCACAAAGCCAAATGTATTTAAAAAAAATTGTGAAGAACTTGAAAGAAAAAATAAAATTAGTTCATCTTTGAAGAAATGCATATGTTGACACCTTTTCTTCTGTCATAACTTGATCATGGGAGTATAGCTCATGCAAATACACTGGGATATTTCCTTGACACTGGCTTCAACTGTGAGAGAGTTGCACTCAAGAACTGAAAGGTCATCCTTCTTTAAATGGGCCAAAATATGTACAGCAATGAACCAAGGTATATTTTAATAAGCGCTTGGTTTATATATATGTGCATGTGTGTGCTTTACTATACTTATATGTATGTGTGTATGTGTACTGACACATAGTTAAAACTGAAATACGGTAAGCAACTTGATATATCTAGTAAACAGATGTGTTGGCAGTAGAATTGCAAACCTCACAGATAAATAAATGTCCTCCATAATTACAAAATATAAGCAACTCCATAAAAAAGAGTTTAATTCCTGCTAAGCTATCTTTAAAATGAGATGTGAGTGTAATTTGCTGAATGTTTTTGATGTTGACAACAAACAATTGAAATCGCTCTTCAATTGAACATTGCAGTAGAAAAGAAAAAATGCTCTTATGTTGCAGATTTCAGCTGCATCTGATATGATCTATAAAGCCTGAGGTATATTGACAACTCAATACCCTTAATTTGGTGGGAAAGTAACTCAAGGCGGTCCTCATTGACTTTTGCTGTAACACATTAGTCACAGCAGTCACAGAAGGGAATATTTTGGGTGTCTGGGATCAAGCCTGATGACTAGTCCAACTAGCTAGGATCACTGATCCTAGGTTTGTTAGGGTATATTTCAAGTGTTTGGCTCCTTTTTGTTCTGGATTTTTATTTGTTGGGTTTTTTTTAATTGACTGACTGATTGACAAGATAGACTATTTCATACGCTTGAGATACAGAATGGGCTTTTGATGTGCAGAACATGATCATGAAGCTCTGAGGCCTTGTTTTAAAACTAATTATTTAGCTTTTCCTTGAATGGCACTCTGTGAGGGATTATGGAAGAAAATCATTATAAGGTTGCACATCAGCCAGGATACTTTCTGCCCCTTCTCTTTGATTTAGACATACACTGCCAAACAAACCAAAGATAACATTTGGGACCTGCACGTTGCTGTGATGGATCTCTGGAGAGGAAGAAAGAAAAATGAAGTGAAAAAGAAGGGGATGAGAAATATGAGGAACCAAAAAAAGTTTCAGCAAGTGTTGGCTCTGCTGTCAGTCAAAGGAAAGAGAAGGGACAATTTGATCTATTGCAAGCTCATAGCCAAGAATAAAGAAATAGAAGTTCTCCCTGACAGAAACAAACACACATTAATTTTGATTCACCCAATTGTTTGGTTTTTATTGTTCTTTTATAGACAACAGATTTCTCCCTGTTCTGGTGATATGACAATGCACCAGCATAGCCTCTTGATCACACGTAAAGCACACATTCTATGACACCAAATTATGTCCTGAAATTGGTAAGGCTGAGAAATGAGAAGCAAATAAGAATGTTTTCCATTTATTTCAGAGCTATTAAAGGATATAATCTCTAAATGTCTCAAAAGACCTGACTAATGAACTTTGACTACAACTACCACTAATTAGAGGTCTGCAATGCTTGATATGTGTTCAGAAAAAAAAAAAAAAATTCACAAACCAGCTTATTAAAACTGTGATGCTAGCTCACTGCAAACAGCTGCCAGCATGGGTAATTTGTGGAATGAGAGGGGAAAAGCTGCTGTAAATGCAGTCAAAAGAAAGGGGTGCATTAAAGCAAACACATTGATTTACGAGAGGGTGAGTTTATGGCAGAGTTTCTGAAACTTCCATAGCTGGAAATGACAAAAGTAGGTAAGACACCTTGCTTCAGGAGTCACCTCTGACAATTACATGATATTTTTCCCTTGTGTAAAGTTTTCTATAGTGACAGGATAAGCATTACTTCAAGCTGTGCTCTTGGAGTTAGCTGACTTAATTGTATAAAACTGTTTTTACCTGTGACTGTACACAGCATACCTTGTACAAGCTTCACCACAAAATGTTTTATGCTGGAGCAAAGGGCCTGAGGGCAATATACGGGACAGATACACGTACACGTCATTACAATAGAGTGTAGACTGAAAGCAATGTTTTCTTCAAGATACCTAAATAACCTTTACAAGATCAAAAAATTGTCATTAAAGTGCCCTCCAAAACCAATGCAAAACTAAAAGTGATGCTAAAAAAAAAGATATCTCAAACTTTACTGTGCCCTAGCAGAGTTGTGATGTTACAGCATGCTCAGATTGATGGTGGAAGCATTTCAATTTAATTTTTTAACAGGTTGCCTTATGGAAATCTGTATTTAAGTGAGAGAACTCATTAAAAAGTGTAGCAAAGTGTTGAATTAATCTATGAACTTTTGTTCATAACTATCTGGCCTTAGAAGATTATTTGACATTGCGTATGGGTGTCAAATACTTGCAGACTGAACTCTATTGCATATAACTATCACTCCCAGCTTGCAGCTATTACAGGCTAACACTTGAATACTTTCCTAACTATACATACAGCTTAACCATACCTTTCTATGTGTAGACCCTGCATGCAGAAATAACACTATGTCATCTTTACGAAAGTGCATGTAAATTTTAATTAAGACTACATTTTTTGCTGCATTTGAACATGTATCTTCCCAAAAGCGGAACATATGCTTTGAAGTTGAAAGTGGTGTTCTCTGCATGTCCAGTGATAGAATACATAAAATGCTACTATTTTGTATATGTGTGGGAGAAAGGAACCCAAGTGCATTTTTAGGTAAGGTTATTACATCTGGTCTAATGAAATCCCAGATTTGTATTCAGTACAACAGTCCCTGGTAACTGCTTAGTGCAAGAAGTGCCTTGTTTTAAACCTATGAACAAAACTTGAGTGTTGGATTCAGCTCTCCTGACTGAAGCAAGATTAAAACTGATTGCACTGGTGTGGCCTGTTGCACTTTCAGGATTTGTTCATTACATCTAATATCCCTGAAAAATAATATACTCTCAAAACAATGTGTCTGCAAATAAAACTTTACCTGTAAGTGTTTTCCTTAACCTGGAAATTTCACTCCTTTAACTGAGACCAGGGATCTGTAGGATCGCTGTACGTGAATCTGCAACATTCTGTTCCTGCAAAACCTAGAAAGTAGAGAAGGATAAGACCACCAGTGCTTATGAGATCTTCTGCATGGCTGCCTTCTTGTTCCTTTTGCTCCCTCAGGAAGTTTCCCACCAGCTGTAGTCTCTGACCAGTAGCGGGAACTCCTGCTGTTGTACATCCTCCGAGAGATGCATGAAGTGAATTCTCCCTTGCAACTGTTCTTACTGGTGTTATTGTCACCTCAGAGCTGGATGTCTACTTAAATTTGACCTAACTTCAATTTCTTGGACACAGAAAGTTTATTTCTCCTTTTAAACTTAAAGTGAAATCAAATTTTAAAAGCTTCCCTTAACAAATATAAACTTGTAACACTTTCCCACCCACCTTTTTTTTTTTACCTTAAAAATGTGAAGATTTCAGGAAGAATTGATGAACTTAGATGAATGTGCATTTTTGTCAGAAGAAAAAAAAAATTAAAAATCACTGTTTTCTTTGATCTAGTCTGTGTTTCTTGTGTCCTCAGAAGCATTGTATAGCAAAAGCATGGATCCACTTCCTTCTGACTTTATAATGATTTACAAAACTGAAATAGGGCTCATAGGAGGGTTCTGGGAACTTGATTGGGATTTTCAAAGGTATTTTTATTAAATGGCTGGTGGTTTATTTACCTTTTTAAAAAGTAGATGGGGAAATACAATCTAAGGATTTCATCTGCATCTAAAAACGTGAAGACTTTAGGTATATGTGGACTTAACATTCTATTTGTTCCAACTATATGTTAGTAATGTACATCTGGGAATAATGTTTATTTACATACACGTAGACCTACCTCTTAGAATACATTTTCGTGTGAATGATGTCTTTTTTTAATCTAGTTTGCATGAAATAAAAAAGAACATAAACTAACAATAAATAGAGATTTAATTCACATAAAGATTTCTAAAAAAGCAGACAGTTGGGAGCGTTTTATCTGCCCAACATCCCTACATGGCTTCACCAACAAAAAAACCCATATTTTTCTAAAGATATCTGCATTGATTTTAATTATATGAGATCACCATAAAACAGCTCATTTTCAATAGATACTGACATTCCAATATTCCACAACCTATTGATTCTAAATTGTTTGAGCAGTTATAAAGAGAAAAGAAAATGCAACAGAGGCATGCAATACAGTCTGCTCTACGGAACCAGGTAAATCACAGTTTGCAAAATCATTTTCCCCTCTAATAGAGTCAAAAATGGTTATTATGCTTTAAGGTTGCTGCACTTTATCTAATTTATTCTTCCATTCCCTAGCTGCCTAAGCAGTTTTTTCAAATGTTGCACAGTCCATCATTTGTTGCATCTATTTTCCGTATGAGAGAAATTGTCTTGATTTCCATAACAAAATAATAACACTTTGTGCTATTGTGATAACAATACTGCAACAATCTGAGATATCCACTAGCGTTTCCTTCTCTGCCTTTGTGCCCAGTAAACTGAGATTTCATCAGCACTATCCTAATCCAGTAAACTAGGGCTGAAGCACTGGTCAAACAGTATTTTACATATTAACAATGTTGTTCATATGCTAATAACTCTTCTGTATAGAAGGACCTCTTTCCTTCTTGCATCCATAATATTTTAGATCAGAAAGATGTGACAACTGATCTTGCAGAATGTGGCTACTGCTCACCTAGCCATGAATAGCCTAAGCAATTTGTTCAGAGAGAAAGTCCAGGTGTCTTTCTTAGTATTGCAAAGAGTCAGTATTGAAAGAAGTTAGTGGGCTAGCAAAGTATTTTTCTGGTTTTGATATCGCATTAAAGCTTGAGCTTTTTCTTGTGAATTGTACTTCCTAAAATGGCCATCTCTATCTCCCTACCCAGACCTCTCCTTTGTATGCTGCCTGCCAGCCAGACATTTTCCCTCTTTCACTTCTATTTCTTTCTACTAAAACTTCCAGCCTCCAAACTTCAGTACCTTCTTAGGAACACCAAGTCACTTGGCAGGCTAATTGCTTTTCTGCTAGAAGAAGTTATCGAGTGAATACACTATTTTCCATAGTAATTACAGAATGACCCTAGGGCAGAATGTGTACAACAATAAACCTCAGTAAGAAGGCAGATCCCTGCTATTGTAAATGGATAAAACTCCTCTAATGTCAATGGGGTCGTACCTATTTCTATGGGCAGATAATTTGGCTTGCATTAGTAGGCTGTTGGCGGATACTTCCCTTGTCTTTTTAGGAAGTATTCCTATATGAACTCCACCTGTCATTGCAGGAAGGCAATTACACCTTTCTTACCTCCAAGGTTATGATGACCAATACTCTCTTAGAACCAACAGTATCAAATTTAATTCAAATCATTCTCTCCTTTGCCAACACATGGATCAGTCTGCTCACTTTCATTTTGAGAATATTTCAAACTGCTGTTCGATAAAATCCCCAGATGGCAAAGCATTTAGCTTTCCTTCCTCAGTCAATAACAAATGTATGCTCCTTTTATTGTCTCTATTAAAAAGCTCAGGTACAATTACATTAGAGAAAATTTTGTTCTGTTTTTCACATATTCAGTTAAAGATGAAATTTCTCTGCGTCTGTTGCTACTTGGACAAGGACTTTAATGCTGCAAGTGATGTATCAGTCTGTCGCTTGTTCAGACTTGACTGCTTGTACCAGTGTGAAGCAGTAACCACTATTGGTCATGGGAGGTCATGAACATAGAAGGATCAAAAAAAAATGCCTGTCACCCTAATACAGTCTATAATTTATATGTTACATAGCAAACAAAAATTGTTGCAAATTTTCTGAAATGACAGCAGCCCTAAGAGCTTCTAACCTTGCCCTTCTGCTTTCTTTCCCTTCTTCCATAGTCAAACTCCAAATAACATTTTTTTTTCTTTTTTCTTTCTTTTTTTCTTTTTTTTTCTTTTTTTTTTTGAGGAAGAGGCTAGAGGAAAAGGTTTTAAACAATTAGCCATGAGCTCAGGGCAGGACACATATCTAAAGACAAAGCAGGAACATGTTTTTTATCAAACAAGGTCTCAATTCTTTCATAGCTATTACCTAGTATGTAAGAGGCTAGAGAAAAGGTTTTAAACAATTAGCCATGAGCTCAGGGCAGGACACATATCTAAAGGCAGGAACATGTTTTTTATCAAACAAGGTCTCAATTCTTTTCTTTCTATTACCTAGTATGTAGCATGCCTTGTTTAAAGACGTTTAATCATTTAATTCATAGCTTCATTTTTTTTTCCTTGCAGTTATTTTGTTTACAGGAAAAAATATGCTGTGTTTTACGAAGGCTGTCATTAACTCTGAAAGTGCCCTGAGAGACAACAGGAAGAGGCTAGAGGAAAAGGTTTTAAACAATTAGCCATGAGCTCAGGGCAGGACACATATCTAAAGACAAAGCAGGAACATGTTTTTTATCAAACAAGGTCTCAATTCTTTCATAGCTATTACCTAGTATGTAGCATGCCTTGTTTAAAGACGTTTAATCATTTAATTCATAGCTTCATTTTTTTTTCCTTGCAGTTATTTTGTTTACAGGAAAAAATATGCTGTGTTTTATGAAGGCTGTCATTAACTCTGAAAGTGCCCTGAGAGACAACAGCAACTGCAAATATATTAAAGTAAAGTCAGAGTTGTTAAGCTGATTACGGCAAGGGGCTTAATCCATAAACCCATCTTCACAGCAAGGGATAAAGGCCACAGGGATAAAGGTTATTGCTGGTGGTCAGATGCCTAAGTGAAATGCCTTGGAAGGAACCCTGCAGGCTGTCAAAAGTAGAGTTAAACCTGAAACTGCAAAAAGTTTTTCTTCTCTGGACTGGTCCTATTTTTAAAAATCCTAGAAAAAAGCATCGCCTGGTAAGATAAATGATGACAGAGCTGGATCTCAAAATCTGTGTCATAGTAAATAATCAAATTAACCTACATACATCTGTCTAGTTTATCTCCAGAAAACTGTGGAGTGTTTGAAAATCCCATAAGCAGAAACAGAGGAAGATCTGCTGTGTGAGCTCCTAGACTTATAAACAATCAAATCAACTCTTTGAAGAAATAGTAACCAAGGTCCTTAAAGGGAAGCTGTGCTGACTGAGATATGTGACCTGGTGATGCTATCACATCTTTTTGGCAAGCATTTTTACAAAGATTATAACACTGCCAAGGCAGGTGCCAGTATTCACCATCAGAACCTTGACACATTTTGATGCTTTTTTTTTTTAAGTAATAAAGGTACAAAATACTTCCAAGGAAGACCCATGGCAGTACGCTAAGGTTAAACAAAGAGGTAAATAAATCTTGGCTACATGTATTAAAAGAAATATTAAACTGAACCTGTACACATGTTCAAACCCATGTTCTTCCAAATTCTAGATTCAATAGTATAACTTCCACTGTTTAAGTAAAAGTTCAAAATTTCCCCTATGTCAAAGAAAAGGAAATATTACTCCTGGGTGCTTCTCACTCTACCTCAATATTGAAAATATTTGCAGTTTTTTCTCATTATCAAGATTAATGTTGGTAACCACTGCTTCTGGATACATTTGTTGTAGTCAGCTGTCTGCATTTCTGCTTCTCTAACAACAGTCCAAAAATAAGCCTGTCAGATTCATTCCTTTATGTTCAAACAGCTTTTTTCTGTTCCTCAAGTCAGGTGATACTTGGTTAGTTTTATCTGCATCATGTGTGATCTGATTTGAAAAATTACTTCAAGTATACTATGTCTTTGACTTTATTTTAGTTTTAAATCTGGATTTTCGTTTTTAAGTTATAAAATTACTGTATGTTTTATTGTGCCATATCTTGTTATTTTAACGGTTCTAATGTTGTTTCAGATACTCTAACAGCCATTTCCCTCAAAGAAAGATGGCATTTAGTGGGAAAGAATTAAGTCATTGTCGGCTACCTGGAAGACAAGTACAAACCTGCCATGACTCTGACCAGACCTGTTTGTTTACTTGTTTACACTTCAATTTCTGTCAGTAGTTCTAGATAAATTTACAGTAAAAACACTACCATGGTCACCAGAAACAGAAGAGTGTTGATGAACACAGCTGGCATTGGTGAACACCAATTACAAAGATGGCCACAACTTGAGGAAAAAAAAGTTGAGAAGAAAGACTAGCAGGTTACCCAGAGAGTCAAATCCATATAGGAAGAAAATTCAGGCTAGAAGCCCTTGAGCTCTCCACGAGAATGACTGGTTTCTTCCCTTGAAAATATAAGTATATTTACCTGAAGATCCCAGCTGCCTGTAGTTGTGAAGTTAAAACTTGGGGAATGATTTGGTCATCAACACCAAAGTTTACAGCAGAAAAAAGAAGCCTGAGAAGGTGCTCACCAGAAATCCTGATGAGCCATCTTAGGAAGTATGTTTCCATCATTTTTACATCTCTGTAACAGTAGTGTTTATAGCATCTAGATCAAATTCATCTATTCAGCATGCACATAGGTTCATTGTTCATTATCCTGGGATCACCTTTTAATCTCCAAGTACTTCACAGTCCTGACTAATCTCCAATGACCTTAAGTTTTGAAAGAAAGACAGCGGAGTACTTACTGTTTTCATTTTGATTTGCTAAGTGAATTCAATGATAAATAATAACCCTTTTCTCTATGGTATAAATATATGACTATTAAAACATATCTTATGTTGAAACAAGGAAAGATTTCAGTCTTAGTAATAATATTCCAAGTTTTCAAGCATGCTAGGTAGCAGTTTTCTCAGATATTTCACCCCACAGAGTGTGTATCTGTAAGCAGTACCTGAATATCTAAGCAGACTTTTTTTTTCCCCAGGGCACTGGTTTCACTTCAGAACAGCAATAAGTTGTTTAATCTTCATAAACAAAATAAAAAAATCTAAATGGTTGCCTGCTATTTACATTAACTTTTCGAAAGGTCTCCTATGTTCTATTTTATTCAAGACAATTTTTACTCTTATCCTTTTTCTGAAAAGTTCAGATTGATACTAAAAGCTGCATATTTCCAAAATGGTATCACTCCTCATAAATTATCCTTTTCCACCAAAACAGCTGTGTTGAGAGAACTGAGATTACAGGAGCCTTGCCATTTACAGAAAAAAAAAAACATCAAAAATGAAAATGAAATTGAGACCTATGGTTATCAATATGTATATATCATCCCATTATAAATGACCCTCTGTCTGAAATTCTACATTTAAATACAAAAGTTCATAACAAAAATGCTCTTGGGCATCAGCTGCTTTTAGAGTCCCAGGTTTAAAAAGTGGCTGAGAGCAGGTATTCCAGGAGATGGGTGTAAATTTCAATTCAGCGTAGTCTGGCATTTCTGAACCTGGGAATAAGATGCTTTTGAAAATTTTATCCATACTTTTTTGTGTCCATACTTTCCATACTTTTGTATCTATACCTTTTTGTTTTCATACTCGTCATACTTTTGTGTCCATACTTTTTTGTTAGATTCTTCTTTCGTACATTTCTTTCTCTTCATTTATATTCTTTCCTTTTTTATATTCTTCCTGTTTGGTGTGGTTAGATTCAGTTTTCAGTAGAGGCTTTAGGAAGAGCTCCTTTGAATACCAGAGAAAAAGAATGTGGCCTTTGCCAATTCTTATGTGTATGTAAGATGATGCCCCAGTAGAAGCACATAAAGTAATTAACATTGCCTCATTATTGATTAGCTTAACTGCTTCTCAGAAAGTGGACTCCTGACATATCAAAAACTTGTAAAGAATTTCATCTGTATTCTAGTGGTTTCCCTAGATGTCTAGAAGCAATTTCTACCTTTCCCCCTTATATCAAGAAGGAATTTCAAGCCAGTAAGTGAAGTGTTCAGAGTGAGAGGCATTACAGTCAACATCACTTCAAAAACATTACGCATGCAGTGAAAATGCAGCTTAGAGATAGAATGCATGCTTTGAGCAATTACAGCGGAGAGATTTTTTTTTTCAGATAGCACATTATTTGTGATGTCTCATTAAACTGACAATTTCTTAGACAAGAGAGAGCAATTTGAATTAATATATCTTGTGTTATATATATGTATTGCCATTTTGTTACTGTAATTCTTAATGAACTAAAATTAAAAGCATAGGTTATTTCTGGGTATAGCCCAAAGTGAATTTCAAGAGAAATTACTATATAGCAAATCCCTTTAAATTAATGAGATATTGTGTGTATGTGTGTGCATTTCTTAGACAAGAGAGAGCAATTTGAATTAATATATCTTGTGTTATATATATGTATTGCCATTTTGTTACTGTAATTCTTAATGAACTAAAATTAAAAGCATAGGTTATTTCTGGGTATAGCCCAAAGTGAATTTCAAGAGAAATTACTATATAGCAAATCCCTTTAAATTAATGAGATATTGTGTGTATGTGTGTGCAAGAAAGAAAACGTATGTTGCCAGTAATAGGAAATCTTTCGGTACACTAGTAATTAAATATTTTCATAGACTTCCAAATGTCTAATGTATAGATTCTTTTTTAAATTTCATTGATTAACTTTTGCCTGTAGTAAAGACTGATCAATTGATAACAATGTGGACTGAAGAATTATATCTCCATGATGACAGCAGAAGCATATGCTCTAAAAAAAACAGAATTGCAGTGATTTAATTTATTGCTTCTGACTAGTGAAATGGTAGGTGTGTCTATTTTACACAATGCATCTCAATGCAGATTTCTTCAAGCTAGTCATGAATGTGTGGTATATCACCAAAACCAGAATAAGCACAGAAGAGAAGGACTTACTACTTTGTCTGAAGAGTTATGTTACAACAATTTTATTTTTATTTTTCACTTTAAGAACCAAAGTAGCATCTGCAGTCAGCACAAAGCTGAGGTATCTGGACATATCTTCCAAAACATAATAATTTAATTTATTCCTTCTTGATTTCCTTGTTGTCTGAATCTACAAACTTCAGAAACAATGTCATACATCGTGCTAATGTCTTATCTAATATATGTTTATGCCCTCATTTCTTTCTTTCTTTGTTCTAAACATTTCCCATCTGTAATAAACTTTTGTGCAATGCAATAAATTCCCAAGACAAGTAGGAAGGTTAATTGTTACTTTAACTGCAATGTTAAAAGATTTCATAGGACATGTGTCTCTCAATTAAGATTACACAGTTTTTATTTAGAAAACAAACAATAATAGTTTATATTATAGGCTAGAGGAGGAAGTTTATATCTAAACAGAATGAATTCACTGAATCTGTTGGAGTATTAGGAAGAAATATGCTTTTTTTACTTATTATATTGGTTTATTTAAAGCAACTTCAGCTATCCAGAAATTAAAGTTTACGAAAACACCCAGAGGGGACAAGAGGATCACAAAATGATGATGCTTCCAAAAACCTGTGCATAAGTTGTCTTTTAGTCTCAAAAGGCTGAGGTTTAAGCTGAGGTGAGCAAAGCAGCTCAGCTGCGTTATCCTTACATCCCTATATTCTCCTAATATGGAAATACTTTTAAATGTCTCTAGACAAGTCTAACATCCTTTTTAGGGGAAAAAGTTCATTGCTGCTTTTTCCTTTGTCAATCGTGCTGTTTTTACCAATGCTCTTTTTTTACAAGAGAGATTCCTGAGTAAAACATTGCAAGTCATTGCTGAGTGGGCCCTGCACACCAGGAATTCCCAGAAATTGTATGGGAGGTCACAGAATTTTTTGAAGAAGGTCTTTCCCTTTTTCAAAATACTATTTTCTCCATCTGGCCACAACTAAACTAAGTATTTTCACCCTGGTCTTTCCTTGTCTCCTCAATTCTTTTCTTTTCCATTCTTCCACCTCATTTTTCAATGATACGGCTCCACTTTCTGCACTTCCCTCCCTGTTCTCTTTCTTTGTTGCTCCCTCTTCCCATTTACTCAAAACCAAGGCAGGTGCTATGCAACCCCACAGGAGTACATTTCTCGCCCTCCCCGAGTACTCTAATAGCTGTTTCTACCAATGCCTTATTTCTGTGCTGAACATTTCCTGAGTCAACTGTCCCACTGAGTTTAGTGCATCTACACACTCAAGTGAAGTGACTGAAAAATGTTTTGAAGCATTTCCTGGATGAGAACCTGCAACCAGATCTAGCATTTTTGTAGAAATACTCAGCATGTGTTCCTCTCACTGCTTAAATACCAGGAAAGCCCCTCACAACAGGGTTTGTTGGACTGAAGTGATGCACAGACCTGTCTCTGGCCCTTGCTCTTGACTGAGAAAAATGACAGGAAGAGCTGAACTCTGAACTGTGCTTGGCCATGTTGGAGTGAAACTGATAATGACTTAAACATCCTTGGGCAAAATTTGTGAAGACTAATTCAGAAAATTGAATGCTTATTTATTAAAATTATGAAAAGTACAGAAAATTATAGAAGTACCTGGTATTTCTCAGTTCTGTGCACTTCTGGCACATAGTATTATAGCAGAAAAGTAAAAAAAAAAAAAAAAAGAGGGATATGTTTTGCCCTTGAGAGTAATAATATGATTACAACAAGACAGTTTCAGATCTATTGAATATTTTAAACCATTCACTTTAATGTGTGTTTCATTAACTTTGGGGTGGGAATGAAAAGAAGGCTCCTTCATGTTGTTTTTCATACTGTTCCACTTCATTATCAAGCAATGATGCCAAGCTGTTCACCAGGATTGCTGCTAGCAGGCTTGAACAGCTTCTGCCAAGTGTGATTAATGCAGATCAAACAGAGTTTATTCAGCAGAAGAGATTGGCAGATAACATTTATCATCTCTTAAGAAAGTCGGGATTTCCAGACTGACGTCAGGCTGGTGATAAACTTAGAGGCTGAAGGATGTTTGACCAAGTAGTTTGCATATTCTTTAGAAGAAAGTTGCATCCATTTTGATTAGATTTGAAACCTGAAGAGAACCTCATTTACTTGCAAAGCCTCTTCCAGTGGTTAGCTTTGTTTTTAAAAGGACAAAGGTATATGAAGACTCTTATCAGGGATTATAATTTTTTTCATAAGCATAAGAACTATGTGTTAGACTATGTGTCACTCACTAATACAGAGTAGCCTGCTACTGGCCAAAACAGCATCCTTAGGCTATATGTAGGGTGGGAGAATAAGGCAGCCTGGATTTAATTCCTGGATTTGCTTTGTTACCTTAGGCAATCAGGTCCTACCGTTTTTTGCTCTTTCTGTCTGCTTGACAGCATAAACTTTTCAGAGGCCCCTGGCTCAGAGGACAGCTGAAATACAAAACAGAAACTTGCTGTCTTAGGTGAATATCTTTTTAAATAATGAGAAGATTTTAATGAGGAAATCGAAAGATGTTTAGTCTTTACCTTTCTCAAAAGTCATTATCTTCAGGTCAGTTTTCTGGGTGCTGAGCAACACAAAAGCTGTGTTGAGAAACTCATTCAGTTTCTAAGATCTATTGCTTGGCCTTGAACCTCTAACACGAACCTCTGCACAAAGATCTTCTTAGAATAAGTTTTCCACTTCCTTCTCCTTCCTCAGCCAAACGCAACCCTAATAGCAGTCAGCATAATAAATCTCCAACATATAAAAGCAACTTACTAGCTGTAGTCAGCTAATCTCTGAGACACCCTGTGTTGTCTCATCTATTTTGAGGCAGCAAAAAGCTCATTAGTACCAGGTGAATCATGTCCCCACGTTCAACCAGATCATCCTGGGGTGGTTATTGTCCATCTAAAGCTGTCTTGGGCAGAAAGACCTTTGCTTCCCTCCCATTTTGGCAGTACACTGACGTAACCTATTCTGCCAGAGCACGTATTTCTCTGCAATGACAAAAGTCCTTTTTGATATCACTGTGACCTAAGACCTCTGTTTCTCACCACTGATTTCCATAGACTTACTCTCTTGAAAGTGTCGCAGTTCCCAAGGCTCCAAATGATAAAGTCTCTTTGGTTTGTCTTTTCACAGAAAGGATACTTCAGAAAAACAACAATAATAGTTTAGAACAAGCACAGTTTCTTTTCTATGTAGGAAAAGTAAACACAAAGAAGCTTGTTGCAGGTAGTATTTTTGGCATAATGGTTTCCTCAGTATGTCTGAGGCTATGGCTTAGAATTTCCATTCCTAAATGAAAACCTTTTAAAGGTGACCTTTTATTTATTTGTTTATTTTCTGAAACATTCTGAACATCTCAGTACATTTAAGAAACATTTATCTGCTATTGATAACTTACTTTCATATTGATAACACAAGTTTAGAAATATGCTCTCTCAGATACCCTGTGCTAGTCCTAATCACTTTCTTTGGGGTCTCACCCTCAGCAGTAGCTTTGGCAAAGAGGCATTGTTTTATCTGAGACCAAACAGCAATTTTAAAAGCAAATAACAACAAACCCCAACAGCCCAACACATACAATCTAACACTGGAGTTTATGCAGCGGCTCATCTGGCAGATGTTCTGAAGAGCGTGCCTCTGACTATCAGAGCTCTGGTTTCTGTTCCATTCACAAATGATCGTTTCTGCTTTCGGTGGTGGCTGTATGCCAGATCCCTCTGGGCAATGGCAATATGCTCCACTTAGTTCCAGCCTTCACTAGCCCAATATATTTTTAAAGTAATAGTAATTTTGAGCTTCGACCAGAGTGGTAATATGGCTGTACCAAATCTATCCTTGGGGTTGTTTGCAGACAGCTTAGTCTTGCGCTTACTGCTGGAGAACCTCGGCTCTGAGACCTCCTTAACATCTTCCTCCGTGCCATACTGGAGGATTGGCAATCCTTGTCCTTTGCCTGCCCCTGCACAGCAGCGACTTTAGGTTGCTGGCTCAGGCAACACCACAGTTACACAAGTTGCTGTGCAAAGTTCATCATTCTGTTTTACTTCTTCGGATATCCTCCAGAGCCAGGAGGTGTGACACTGGCCTGCTTCAGGAAGAGAATAATGCCAGCCCCGCGCAATACAACAGCTATTTCTACCTCTCTCTTGTGAGGTCCTTTTAAAGCTTCCAAATTAAATTTGCTCCTCTTCAGCTCCCTACAATGCCACTCTGAGAACTGCTGCAGCTCATCTCTCCTCTGGCAAATGCCCACTGCTCCGCTCTCCCCCTGTATCATAGCATTGTGGTTTAACCACAGCCGGCAACTGAGCACCACACAGCCGCTCATCGCCCTGCAGTGGGATGGGAGAGAGAATCAGAAGAGTAAAAGTGAGAAAACTCGTGGGTTAAGATAAGAACAGTTTAATAATTAGAAATAAAATAAAATAGTAGTAGTATTCATAATAATAATAATAAAAAAGAATATTCAAAGCAAGCGATGCACGATGCAATTGCTCACCACCTGCCGACCGATGCCCAGCCAGTCCCCACACAGTGGACCCCTGGCCAGCTTTCCCCCAGTTTATGTACTGAGCATGACGTCACACGGTATGGAATATCCCTTTGGCCAGTTTGAGTCAGCTGTCCTGGCTGTGCCCCTTCCCAGTCTCTTGTGCATCCCCACCCTACCCCACCACACCACTGCAGCAGCTATGCTGGGGGCTGCTGGAGCCCCACTATCCTCAAAGGAGGCAGCTGACACCATGGACAACCGTTTGACCCCTCGCTGCACACACACACCCTAGGAACCTGCCTGGTTTGCCCGTGATTACAACTAAGCCAAGGAACAAGCCCCTCACTTTCATCACTAAGCCTGCCTTTAGCGAGCTACAGCTGCAGCCCCTCCTAATGATAAACCAGCACTGAAACACAATTTGAACATTCATAATCTCCTATATCAGGTTCTCATACCATTAATGCTACCAGTGCTCTGACCTTTTGGCAAGATATCAGGCACTAGCAGCAGGCTCAGAATTGCAAACTTCAATTAAAAACTGTGTTTTAAAATAAAACTCAGTTTAGATGCACTGATAAGTGATTTTCACCATGTGAAATTTCAGAGTGCTTTGCTGAGAAAAATCATTGCAAGCTTTCTATTAATTTCTGGTCTAGCTGGGTTTCAAGGACAATTTTATTAAAAATGAGCAGAGCCTTATATAATAAAACCCTTGCAGTTGTTATGACCACCTGTGCTACCTTCCACCCTGATCCACCACGTGACATAGCACAGCTCATTTTCCCACTTCCTAGCAAGGAAATTGAGCTGTTACAATTTTAGACTTTGGGGCTTACCTACGTATATTTTAGACTTCATTATTTTTCTGTATGGCAAGGCTGGAGCTGGCAGAGGTTGCATATAAACACCTTTAAGAGCTTTCTCTGTGCAGAACAGTATGAAAGTTCAGATAAAATCATTAAAGTTTCTGAATAGGTGTGAAAGCAAGAAACAACAAGAGGAAAATAAAAATGGGTTCCTAGTTGAAGTACAGAGCACTGATTGTACAGAAAAGGTCTCACAGGAGACAATCTGAATGGATTACTGTTAATAAACATTAAAGTTTATTAAACAGTTTATAAAACAAATAACAGGATAGCACTCATCTGAACTGAAACACAAACAGGGAAATTATGACTCCTGAGGCTTGCTCACCACAGATAAATTGCTTCCTGCTCTCTCCTCAGCCCTAGGTCTAAGTTTTATGAAAACACTAATTGCTCCCCACTCTCATTCTTAACAACCAATGACTTGGTGAAAAAAAAAAAAAAATAAAAAAACCATACACCAGCTTGATCGGGTCGCCGTGGATCAGCGTTTTTGGGTTGTGCCCATCTCTCTTTAATTTCATGGGGAAAAACTCTTAGTCTTAGCCACAAACAAACACCAGATGACTGGTCCTTTTCCACACAGGAAGAGCAGGACAATTCAGTTAGGGGAGAAACTTGGCAAACTGAAAAATGGAAGGTAGGGGAGGAGATTATAATTAATGCATATGGGTAGTTTACATGCTGTCTTCTCTCTATGGTGAGAATGTAGCAAGCTGTCTAATTGGAGCCTGGTTTTTGGCTCCTCTTAAATTCCTCAGAAAACATTGCCTTTCACAGTCTGCGTAGTTAGATTTTGTAGGTTTTGGCCACAGGATAAGCCTAATAAAAATACTGGGATGAAGAGGACAAGCTATTTCAGGCGTAACATTCTGGAGCAATGCAAAGAGGTCACAACTGGTGAGAATCTGCATGAAATTGCATTTAGGCACAGATGAAGTGTCCGGTCATCTTTCTGCCCAAACTCATAAATGTATTAGCACACACAACCGTCACAGTCACATCCTATACCCAGCAACTGTCCTCTTCACTTGTCTCTGACAATTCTTATTAATTGTCGCTGCCCTTCAAAAGAATTTTTGATTTTAATTTCAAATCCTACCTTGGGTGTTGCCAGTGGATTTGTGTCTAAAAAGGTGCAGTGACACTCTGGCAGGAGAGCGGATGGAGATCTTTCTTGCATTTGCTCAGAGCCTGTGCAAGACTGACAAGTGAAAGCTTGATTACCTAAATATTTGCAGTTCAATTGGTTATTTAGGTTTGGAAAATAATTCCTTAAAATTTAATTCCCAATATGCAAAAACTAATCTTAAAACAGCAACAATGCCTACTAGTTTAGCCAAATAAAGTGTATCCCTATCCAGTAAATTATGCAGCACATTGCAAGCTTTGTGAGGCAGATCTTAAAGATGAAAGCCTGGAAGCCCTTAAAGTTTCATGGCTGACATTCAGGGGAGTGAATTGATTGAGTGAGGACAACACAGACACCTGGCAGGGAAATGGAAAGACTAGTCATGAGTGTTAACATGAGCTGTGTCACTGTGGGCACCAGCCTCAGCTTCATGACTCTCTGTGCCTAGGTGCTCCTGTGGCCTACAGCCAACGAATAAGAAGAATTTAAGTAAAATATAGACTGGAAGAAACCTGCATCTTTTAGTAAAATGCAGTTAGGCATATGACATTTAAATTTCAACCTGGTGTTTTAGCAAAGTGATGCGAGTGGCTGCTTTTGAATGAAGTTAGAAAGTGCAACTACTAATGAGGTTTAAGGAAAGACCACTCAAAGAAAATGGTGCACACAGAAGGGCAAAGCTAGAGCTTCAAACACTTATATGGAAGTATCCCTGCTCTGAGACTTTACTGAAGTCACAACCTTTATTAACTGCATTCCTTTCCTCCTAAAAGACAGAATTCAACTATAAATTATTTGGAAAGGCCAGAATCTCCACATTAATTTACTGAGGCTTTCATCCTTCTGCACAGCAGTGTATTTTTTAATACTGCTCAAAAGATATCAAGTACCTTCTTTCCAACCTATTCACCAGCTCTAAATGGGATTTGACATTACGAGGTCAGCTTTGCTTTGCCTCATAGATGACTAACAAATTTGCAGAGACATACGTTTACTGTTCTCACATGGATCACTGCTCAACAGACCACCGGTTTTTGATGGCAAACATTTAACTTTAAGCCATTAAGTAGAAGAGGAAATTCAGGTTGTAACAAATTACCTGGCATCTAAACAATGTTAAAGTTGCCCATTAGGAGTGCCTTTAGACAGTGGAACAGCACATTAGTTTTAAATTGCAAAGTTCAGTCAATGGAGTGATAGAGTTCAGATCTGAAATGTTTTATCAAGGCCTGCACAGTGAAATGTATTTATAGTGAACAAGAGTAGAATGGAAATCCATTTCTATAGTCAGAAGAAGATTGCAGTCCCCCGCGTCCTCACCTTCCCCCCCACCAAAAGCAAACAAAAATACTGAAATGCACTGTAAAGTATAATGGTAGTTATAAATGATTTGTGTAGAAAGTTGTCATATTAAACCAATTTCACTGTGTTTTAGGGCATCCTGAAAAAAATATATTTTCACCATAATGATGTTACAGTATGTTATTCCTAGCTGCTACGAATTACTCTTTTCCCCTCCCCAGCCCCATGTGGCAGCAGGCGAGGGCACCAACCACTCCGGCAGCAGCATGCGCGCCCCCTCCCCACCCCAGCACGTCACCCATATGGTTGTTCACATCAGCTTCCCAGTTAGGAGTGTTTTCTACCTTGAATAAGACTGGAAACCTATATAAAGGGGAGGAATACAAAGAAGAGGAATACAAAGAAAGAGTATATAAAGAAGGAATACAGATAGTGGTACTGTTTGGGGCAGGGTTGTAGAGATGAGATCATTTAACACTTTGCACGTTAAAAAAAGCTCCATTGAAAACTTTTTTGGAATATTTGGCAAATTTTATTTACTGGTTGCTCTTTACTACGTCATGGGTGAGGGAGCACAAAATGTATATCTCTCATGAAAGGTTGGTGCAGAAGAAGTTAAAGATGCTGGTGAGAACCAGCTTCCAGAACAGATGGGAAGCGTGGGTTTGTTAGTGAACTATCTGGAAATGCAACTACAGGCATGATGCAGGGAGCTCTCAAACAGACCATTTATGGGTATGTGGTTGATTCTTGGTGTTTTCCTCCTCAGCCTTACTCCCTGCTTTGAATTTCTCTACTCCATACTTTCTTGGCTCTCAACAGAAATCTCTTGTATTCATCTCCACTTTTAACCTGTATTGCAGTTTCTTGAATAATCACATCCTTCTGCTGTACCAGAGATCCTAAAAGGAAGAGATCTGAATGGAGAAGAATCTGAGGGGTTTTTTAAATATAAATGACAAGCTGAAAAAAGACTTCATATTGCCTGCAGAGATAAGGAGAGTAAATTATGCTTTTCTGTTTCCTAATGCATGTGTTGAGAGTGTGTGCCTTGAAAGGAGGATGGCTAAACATAGGGAGGCTGTCTTTGGAGGAAACCTGAGAGATGCAAAGGAGAGGAGAGACCGATGGAGAAGGGGACAAATAAATGTAAGGAAAAAGAACATCAGGAATGATACAGAAAGAACCTCAAGGAACTGGAAGGAGAGCATCAGCAGGAAGGGGAAAAGAGATTAAGGAAATCTATGCAATTTATTATTTTATATGGTTTATTTGGTCAGCCCATCTAAGCTCTCTTTAAATGATTCCACTTTGTTCACAGTGATAGCTGGCAATTCACCAGATTAACTAGACAATATTTGGTATAATAGGGCTCATTACAGAATTGATTATAAATCTATCAGAGACATTGGTTGTAAATGTATCAGACCTTTATGCATTTTTACTACTCAAGAAAATTGCATAATTTAAAAGCATTCACCCATCAGTGAATGGATGAACAAATGTCAGGCAGAAAACTGCCAACTTGGAAGTCCAGGTGAACTCCTCCTACATGACCGCTCTTACTCGCTAAGACTGTTACTTCTCAAGAGCGCAGGAAGATATTGCCACTTGGAACTCAGTGAAGAAATTTACTCAGCTCCACAAGTCTAAAAGCCAAAGGAAATGAGTACCATGAATACCATGTCTCATTTTCCTTCTTCTATAAGGGCTGGATAATTTATAGACCTCTTGATCATCTTCTGCAATTACTGTGACAATCAATCCATTAACACTGAAGAGAGCTGATCACTTTAGATATCCAGTATAAATGTTTATCTTTCTGGAAGTCTGTTACAAGAAAACTGCATAAGAAAATAAACTGCTTTAAAAAAACCCAGATGAGCAAAAAACACACCTGTAATGAAAATTCAAAACATTAAAATTGAGCACTGTATAACAATTTTTGAAATGAGCCAAAATAACCCCAAAAATGTCAAAAAAGTGCAGCTACTACTCACCGTGGTTACTTGATCTATCATCTTGGAGTATGAAACATTTCACAACTGAAGGCCATAAAAATGTGCTCAGAGGGATATACTTATAGGAAATGTTCTGGCTCCTCACTGTTGTTTGTGTGGGAATTATTGTGACAAATTCTGCTCTTTGCTTGTAACTACTGTGGCAGCCAGTGCTGCTGAATTAGTGCTCTTTTTTTAATGAAAAGAAAAATAATGTTTCAACATTTATTCAGGACTGAGGACACAATTTCAAATCTATGAGGAAGAAAATCGACAGTTTAAACTTTGACCTCCAACTAACGCTGAGTTAGAAGGAGAATATACACCCTAAAGATCACAGAACTTCATTGTTATACATGCAGTCATTATTATTTTACTTCATTTTTTAAATTAAAAGAAGATTAAGACATCTTTATTAAGATTATTCTGTGTAATTAGAACAAAATCCATCTACCCTGAATGAGGCATTTCAAAGACTTTAGAATTATTAGTACAATAATGCCTAAGTACAACATAAACATACCATGGATCAAATCAATGATCTCTGTTTTTCTTTTCAATATACCAAGTATTTTAAATAAAGGCATAAAAATTTTTCCTCTCTTGAAGCATGAAGCCCAAAAGTCTTCATGTATATTTATGTTACTATAAGTAGAAAACAACAATATGCTATCTAAATGGAGAACTGCCTGTTTCTTTTTATACTTGCTTCTGTATCAACATCTCTCTGTTTATTCATCCTGTGGCAATGAAAGCCAAGGTCAGTTTAGCACTATGATAAAAAAACCCTGTATAAATTTAGGATATCTTGTACTTCTACTTTACTGTGTGTGACACTTGCCTATTTCCCATGAACTTGCTTTTTTCTACACACATTTTTTTAACAGAGAGCATGAAAATTACACAGTGTTTGAGGTGAATAGTCAGCATTCATTCAGAGCATTAAATACTTATTTGTGTGTTACCAGTTCTGTTTTACTTTCCATACAGCCTAAGTCTTGTTACGGATTGAGCTGTTCAGAACAGCACCGAGGTCTTTTTTCTCAGTGGCTACAGGGGCACAAGAAGTCTTAAAAAAGTTCTTGACAATATTAGGATGTTCAGCAGAGAAGAGAGAAACTTGGCAAGATCTGTAGGAGTTCTTCCTCAACTGTTTCACACTTGCCAAGGTCAAGTCTTCAATTTCCTAGATTTCAGTGTCCTCTTATTCTTGACATCTTCAAGTTATACTTTTACCTTCACAATCACATCATGCTAGATTATTACACCATTCTCTTAAAAAAACACTCCAGCAAGGAATGGGAAAGCAGCCAGTCTCACTACTTTGAGGTTTTTCTGCATCCCTCCCCACTCTGCAAAGAGAATTTACATTAGTTCTATACAGAGGGTGGGAGCAAGGGAAGTTCTGCACTGTTTTCCCAAGTGATATCAGCAATGAAGAAGAATGATGGTAACAGATGTGGCAGAGTGATATTCTTTCTGTGCTGTTTTCCAGTATACCTTACAATGGTTGCATAAAATAGAGTTGTTTGACAGTGTGTTGTTTTGGGACTGGGTAGCTGAGAGCCTGGGTGCTGGATCAGCTTTCATCTGGAGTTGTAATTCTAAAACCAGTCTACTGGAAAATGTTGCCCTAATGGTAGAGAAATCACAGTTCAGATAGGCATAAAAAAAAGAAGCAATTCCTGTATACGTACAAAAATGAGGGGAAAAAAAAGCATCAGCAGTCAACCAACACCCAGGCTGGGTTAGAGAAATAGCATAATCTCAATATTACCTTGAGGGAATCTTATTTTTGGCACAGGCAAGGATGTCTCACCTGAACACCCATCCTATTTAAAATGTGTTGCCAGCTAGGCTTAGAAGAAATAAGTGCTAAACTCAACTCTGGTGACCTTGGTATTTGCATTTTAAAAAGAAAATTTGTGTCAAATAAGAAATGCGGTTTCCTCCTTTTTTTAAACTTTATTTCCCCAGTGGAAGCATTTCAACAAGACCCATTTTGACCAAAATTTTCCACAAATTACAGATATTTCAGCAAAATATCAAACACCAAAATATTTCAGTGAAAAGTGGCAAGGCATCAGTTTGCAAAAGCCAAGGCACAAACAACTTATTGAATAACACTGGTAAAAACAAATCTCTCCATGACCCCAGGAAAAATGCCCCTACTCCAATTTCTTTGTGAGATTTCTCATTTAAACCAGTTCTTAATATATTCCATGAGAGCTGCAGCGGGTTTTGTACAGTACTAACTTTTACACATAACATGAGGTCATATGTCAACGGCTATGGCAACCCAGTGGGAAATACAACTTTTAAGAAACCTTCTCTATAATACATGCATTTCCCAAGGTTTTAGAGTCAACTCGCTAATATAAAGCACTGGAGAATGTGATTTACTGCATAGGTCTTTAGAGGTCAAAACTGACAACATTATTAATTGTACTACCAAAGAACCCAACTGTATAAGCAATATAAACATCACTAAGCACTAAGTGAGGAAGAAGAAGGTTTACAGCCAATATCTATTCATCATGCGTCATCTTGATAGGACAGGTGATGCTTCCAGAAAAACCTGCCAGGCCATCACCTGTGTTTATAACACTCTTGGTTTCTTCACATATGCATTTTAACATGGTGCATTAAAGTTTTGTTGTTCAGCTTCAGAGAAACTCATCTACTACACAGTGGTGCTGTCTCATCTGAGTTAAAGCCATGTGGTGTTTCCTTACAGATAATATGCTGTACTGTCAGGAAGATAATCATATGTAGAGTGGCGACACACGTCTGTTTTGTGAAGTCTCCTAAAACTGACTTGGATATCAATTTAAACCCACCGGGTTAAAACATCTGTGAGAAATTCCATTTTTAATCAACTGTCTTGGATAACGTGCTGTTGCCATGAAATCCTAATGCTAATATCCAGTAGAGTAATGCTTCCCAAAGAGAAACAGAATGTTGAAATGAATGACATGACAAAACTGTTAAAGTTAAAAAACCAAATCCAGAAAATAATAATTTTTAAATTCTTCAAGTAGAAATGCAGTACGTTAAACATAAGTAATACCAATATACTGAGAGAACATGTACAAAAGGAACATTTGACATGGATATCTAATATTTAAACAGCATGCATTTTTGTCCTTTTGAAAAATGTCCGTGTTCAGAGATACAGAATAGTTTTATTTGTACCCAACGTTAATCCAATCAAAAATGTCAGGAAAGAGTATAGTCTGCCTCTCACTCTTTAAAACAGGGACCTATACCTCACTGCGAAGTCAGCTGCAGTTTTAAATTCAATTCATAGAATAATGCATCTCCAAGTTTGAAATTTTTCCAACTTTTGGATAAGTGTTTGAATAAATAACTCCTTAAACTGATTAAGTCCCTTGTCTAAGAAACATAAAGGCAGATATTTTTATGTCAGCTACTGTTCATGTTTGTATACCAACATATTTGCCAAACTTGAAACACAATAGTCTAAAAATAAGTTTTAAGAAACATTTAGATGAAATGTCCTGTTTCAACCTGTAATAAAATAAGTATTTTTCCATAATGTCTCACAGGTTTGTAAGAAAACTAGCCTAGGTATCATATCTTTCCCTGGCTGCTGAAGGAGATGCCTAAGGAATGTGAAATGATACTGGCAAATGATCTTGGTAACCTCCCAGGCTGTCAAATCTTAGGCTGCACAAGACTAATAGCTCTTTTATAAAACATCTCTCTTAGCAACACTCCTCAAGCCCAAAGGCTCAGAACATCAACTTTTTAAAGGAAAAGCGATAAAGGTTCACTAACATTGATAAGCTGCATTTTGATCCAGAAGCAAGTCACAGAACTCATTAGCAGGTAGAATTCTAAAGATAATGGACTAGGACTCCTATGGCTCATATGGAAGCTTAAAGTATTTAAGTATTTAAGTTAATTTTGCTTTATTACAGGGTTTATGGTAATTTGCAGTCATGGTCTGCAAATTTCTTCTTAATGCTGTTTCTCTGCAAAGAACCCAAAGGGAGGCACAAAGAGCCACAGAATTTATTTCAGTTCTCTAAGTTTAAAGCAGGAGTGACCACTCTATGGCTCACACGCCACAAGGGATGTTATATACTCTCATTTGTGACAGAACTCATATCTCAAAGAGAGAAAGAATTATAAACCAGTGTGGAACTCCCAGAAAACAAACCTGTAAAGCAACAAAATTCAAGTAGCAAATAACCAAAATGAACAATTTTCAGTCAGAAAGACACCCAGTGATGAAAAGTTCTGCATGTAGTCACAGCAGCACAAATCCTCAACAGCTGCCTGCGGCCCTGGCATTGCACAGTACAAGGTTTGCCTCATCTGTGACTGATGATGCTTCAGAAAAAGAAAATGAAAAGGGCAAAAAGCCCTCAGAGAATGTAGCCAGGGTCTCACCTGCTTCATTTTATGAAATAACTTCAAAAGTTTCTTCAAATTTTTTTGTAAGTGGGTATATTGTGATCATGAACAGGAAGACCAAAACATCACCAAAAAAAGGAAAAAGGATGATGACACAGTAAGGAGACAAATTAATATGATATGGGAAAGCCATGTCTTATTTACAGACTGATCTTCAGCTTGTTTGGCTTGTAAGACTACACCCCCAAAGAAGTTCAATACAGGGTAGCATTTCATGGAAACCACGAAGAAATTATTCCACAGTGTCTTGGCAAATGTGTTATGCGATCATCTCTCATACCAGAAAGAACAACCACCGCCCAGTAAAACATTCTTTTGAAGTTCATTAATTCTGTACACACGTGCACACACACACAGACATATATGTATCTCTCTATCTATGTACTTTTACACACACACATGGATGTAAATACGTAATGGCATAGGATATATACACACAAAGACATACCTATACATATAATATATAGTAAAATAAAATGTAGTCTATGATGATGACATGAAAGAACCCTATTTCCAATTCACAGGAAGCAGTAAAGAAGTGAAAGAATCAGCCAGCACTGATGTGCATGGCTGTGACCCAGAAAAAGAAGATAACAATTGATGGGACTGTACTTTCACATAATATAATGATGAAAAGGATTTGAGGAGGTGCCCAATGGTATATCAACCCCAATTACTTTTTAAACAGCTGCATATAAATAATTTTCACTGGCAAGTCATGAGAGTTGTGATCCTACTGTCACTATACAGCTGAGTGGTTTTGCTCAGTGTATGCATGGAAACTTTGCTATAATTGAAGAACTGCCTTTGCTCACTTTCTTCTACCACCACTGCCCAAAGTTTGTTCAAAGAGTCGAAAAAAATGCAGCTAGAATAAACATGTAAGTAGCCCTTTTTTGGAACCTATTGGAATACAAATGAAGCATCTGAACTAAGTGAAATTTTTTCGATGCTAGTACATTTTTGATTATTCCTCTACTAGATATCCATAATGTAGTATTTCCAGCCAAATGAATAATGAACTTTACAAAACTTACTCTTTTGTAAGTGTGTGACAGCTATTGGAAATGGTAGGCTTGATTAGACAGTGTATGCTCAAATGGGGCACATACCTTGACTGGTAAGAACAGTTGTGCTGTCTTGCTAGAACATGCAAGAAGGAAGGTTTGTGCCGTCAGTGTAAGTTTTTCAGATACTATGATGCTGTTCACCTACAAGCCCCACCTAAGTCAAAGACTTGACATCATTTATTCATGTTAAAAATTCTGCTTTTCGCTGCATCAGCTAGGTATATGCTCATTAAATCACCAAAGCGCTCATACCTTGTTCAATGAAGAAGCATGAGACAACATTCTGTTGAAGCGCTCATTGGCTGCCAAAAGGTAAAGCCTTTCAGAGGTTTGGAAACTATCAAGCTAAAGTGTTTGTAAGAGATGTGTGAAGACTTGTTCATTAAGACTGCAACACATTCAAAGACAAGACAAGGACTGGTTAAGTGATCTAGCTTTTCTTGCAAACTCATATTTCTTCTCAACAGCTTTACACAGTTACTGCAGTTTAGATGTCACCACAAACACATACGAAAATCCTATACTCCATTGCTTTGTCTGTACTGTAAAGTCCTTAAGTGAAGAAGCCCTGAATAGTTTTTACTTTCCCTTCTATCTAATTTGGTAACTGATCTTCCATGGCGTTACTATGTCTTTGGAAAAATCATTGCTTTTCTTTCCTTCACTGCACTGGATTTTTGGATCAAATTACTTTCATACCTTGGTCTTTTTTGACAGTATTAAAGAAAAGAAAAACCCTCAAATCAGTGCATCTTTCCTTCTCTAAGGTAAGGGATGCCTGGTCATTGTAAAACAAAAGAGAGGGAAGACAATAAGAGTATTTTGGAAGGAATTCCAGACCTGTGTCATGCGTTACCTCTCACCAATACACAGAAGTTAGACTGTGTGATTCTGACTTGAAACAAGACTGCTGAAAGATGAGACAATCTAAACCGCTATCCAGGCTCTGAATGACTGAATATCTTTTACAGAATGCCTCTGCATTAGCATTTCAGTTTAGACCAACAATGTGCTTTTGAATTAAATTTTGGTTGTTCCTATTCACCATCCCTTGGTCTGCATCACAAAGGAGTCTCAGAGTGCACGAACTGGTTCCTTTCCAATCAAGCTAAACTGAAGGATGCACTTTGTGATCTCACCCTACTTGCTTCAGCCATGACTGGGTGTTCAGTCCATGGGATCAGCCTAGAGCTAGTCCAAAGGAAAATGCAGGAATGCCCACAGTGTGTCTGCTGGATCCTCAGCACCATCTGCTTTTCTACACAGAGCCTCTCCATTGTGTAGCATATCTTGCTAAGGTATACGCAACTTTGGGAAGGCCTGTAATTTTCCTCTGTGCCTAAATACATCTTGAGAGAAATATAATCAGCTCACAGTTATACCTTGAGAATACAATCGCCTATAACTACAAATAAGTTAGACAGCACTGGCTAGAATGGTTCAGAATTACCAAGGAAAAGATGAAATTATAAATTTAATTCTGAAATAATGTTTAATTCTGAAATTACTTGGATTAAATAAGGACAGCACAATAGAAATCAGTGGAGTTAAAGTTGACTATGCCATCTGTGAACTTGGCTCACAGACTCATATTGCTAGTGGATGTTGGAAATAAAATTGCAATGCACTAATTACCTGCTTCTTAGGATCCCTATAAATACACTGAATATAGCAACAATATGCTTAAGCACTTAGTTCATAGATACTATTAAGATAAACTATTTTCAGTCAGCTCTGGCTCATTATGTGTGTAAAATAGTGGTCAACTCTGACAATCACACTACATTAAAAACTCTTGCCAAGTGGCATGTATTTTAACAATGCACAAAATTTCTTAATGTGACCTATTTCAGATTATTACCCTTTTCCATAACCTTTTCAGAAGACCTAATAAAACCATTTAATCATTAAAGTTTGGGATCATCAAAATATTTATTAATTTTTTTTTCTGTGTATGTTTTAATTTGTAAACTTTGTAATTTTAACTTGTATCTTAATCATGTAAGTTATAGAAAATAGCATGATACAATATTTTTTGCCAAAAAGTTCCAAGACCGATGACTGTAGAGTTAAAAAATAATAATTTCCTGCCTCTTATTTTCTTGTCAGTAGACAGATAGTACAGACAAAAGCATACTACAGTTCCCATTACAATATTTGCAATGCCACTGAAAAATAATTAGTGTTACTTTAGCATTCATGGAATCCCAGACTCCTGAAGTTGCATTAGTTGCTTGCATTGAAAAATGAAGAGCTTTGTGACTAACTCTGTACAACTGAAGGGTCTCACATGGTCTCGTGAATCCAGCTAGTCTTTCCTCCTTTCCTTATGTATTTCAAGCCAGAATGCTCACAGCCTTTTCCATATTTGGTCTCCAAAACTTTATAGCACCTGTGATGTTTCAAATGCATAGTTTCCATTCCATGGGGCCAGATTTCTCTGCCAGGCTGAAGGGCCAGGGTAAACACATTTCCAATTTCAAAGCTGTTTGTTTTGGTAATTCTAGATAGAGAGGTTCTGAAATTGGTATACACTCATTTTTGTGTTTATCAAAAGACTATTTCAGATCAGATTTATTCCCATAGCTCTCAACTTGCCAGAGTCCATATGTGTAGAATGTCTAACAAAGAACCAGAATGAGTGACTCTAAATATTTACTAAAAAAAAAAAAGAAAAATTAGCACCCCAAACTCAACATCCTTAAAACACCACAGACTTCATTTCACTTAAGAAACAGCTCTTGCTATATAATCATTTATTGCAGGTGAGGGGGAAAGTGTTGTCTCAAAGGTAATTTTAACAAGAAAATTGAGAGGAAAAGGAGCTTTTAAACTATGTAGAATGGTGATAACTTTGACTCTAATTAAATTTTACATGAAGAGAGCCCTCAAACTGAAGGACATTTGAGAAACATGGTGATTTCATGTTACTGTGGTAAACTAAACTGCAATTGAGAAGATGCCTTTGATTAGATATTTTGGTTACAAATTTGCAGTGCCTTGTCACAAGTTCTCTGAGGCTATTAACATCATTATTATCTTATCTGTATAAAAGTGGTGCCTAGAAGACTCAGATATTATCAAATCTCTATCACTTTAGGCATTTTACAAGTGCTCTTGTACTCGCTCTCACATAAATACCAATGAAATATAATGAATGAAAAAAGGAAAATGGCAAGAACTGGAAAACCAGTTGCTCTGAGTCAAATAGGGCACGTCTATCCTACCTTGTATTGGTCTAAGATTAGACTTGGGCATGCTGTAGCCCCTGTACCCCACATACCACACTGTCAGAAAGACCATACTGTTAATTCACTGCTTATCATAGAATCATAGAATAGTTTGGGTTGGAAGGGACCTCTAAAGGTCATCTAGTCCAACCCCCCTGCTGTGGGCAGGGTCATCTTCAACTAGATCAGGTTGCTCAGAGCCCCGTCCAGCCTGACCTTGAATGTTTCCAGGGATGGGGCATCCACCACC
>NW_008794836.1:1465779-1483698 GCF_000699145.1 Aptenodytes forsteri
CATACCTATAGAATCTTTTCTTGTTGCCCTTGATGTCCCTGGCCAGATTTAATTCTATCAGGGCTTTACCTTTCCTAACCTGATCCCTGGCTGCTCAGACAATTTCTCTGTATTCCTCACAAGCTACCTGTCCTTGCTTCCACCCTCTGTAGGCTTCCTTTTTGTGGTTGAGTTTGTCCAGGAGCTCCTTGTTCATCTATGCAGGCCTCCTGGCATTTTTGCTGGACTTCCTCTTTGTTGGGATGCATCGCTCCTGAGCTTGAAGGAGGTGATCCTTGAGTATTAACCAGCTTTCTTGGGCCCCTCTTCCCTCCAGGGCTTTATCCCATGGTACTCTGCCAAGCAGATCCCTGAAGAGGCCAGTCTACTCTCCTGAAGTCCAGAGTAGTGAGCTTGCTGTGTGCCCTCCTTGGTGCCCTAAAGATCTTGAACTCCACCATTTCATGGCCGCTGCAGCCAAGCCTGCCCTTGAGCTTCACAATTTTATCCATTTCCTACAACACGACTGCACACCATGGCTGTGTAGAGCAACTCAGTAGGAGATTTATTGAGTCCCCCCGTTGGTGGCAAAGATGCGGAGTTCACACTATAAGCATTTCAATGGGTTTTACTTTGAGATAACTAGTTTAGCCCTGTGGGCTGAGTTCTTGATAGCATGCTGGAGGGCATCTTCCTGCTTAATTTCATGTCAGGGGAACCCAGTTTGTGTGCTCTGAGGCTGCTTCATGGTACAAACTCACATAAGCGAGTAAGTGAGGATAACTGGGGGATTTGATTCAAAAGCACACTCCTGACCCAGACTGTAGCACTAACGTACACACATAGAATCATAAAATCATTAAGGTTGGAAAAGACCTCTAAGATCATTGAGTCCAACCGTCAGTGTTGTGCACACTGACAAGCGCATCATGGACACATGAACAGCACATTACCAACATACATAAGTGTTGTGCCACTCTAGGAAGAGTCTTGCCTGCTTTGTCAGTCAGCCCCATGGCATTACAGGATGGGGAGAGGTAGATTCAGCCAGACACAGCCCAACGGCACTGCAAGAGGTGGCATGCTTTGGGCAACTGGTCAAGGCTCCCCCCTCACCAAGCTCTAGGACACCAACAAGGTCTGCAGCTTAAAATGGGCTTGTATCCAAACACCTTGGATTTGAGTGTCTTTTGGGTCAACCATCTATTTCTGGGAGAACAGCCAGAATGAATAAACCCAGATCCCCTCTCAGGCCAATGGCTTACCATCCAGAGCACATGTTTTTCCTCAGTCAATATATACTCCACAGAAATGGTTGCCATAGCTCAATAACTTTACCTTTATAAAGGAGTGAATTCACTCCCCTTCCAAAATTTTTGTGTTGTCATAAGTTCATGTAAGCAGCTGTATTTTAGAGTTAGCAATACGAAATCTTCAGTGGGACCACTATCTTTATAAAACTTATTATACAATAGAAGGAAATTTCATTCTCCAGGTAATTCATGTGTGACTGACTAACAATTTTTATTTTCTCTTGGTAATTTTTTCCCTCATCAGGAAAATATGTTTCATGGGTATATCATGTATCATATTTTAAATAACAAATTTTAGTGCATGATATCCAATACCACATTCATTATTTTAAATAAGACTAGGGAATCTAAAACTGTACAAAAAAAAAAAGTGTCATATGTCTAGTCCATGAAAAGAAAGTTGTTTAACCACATAAATATTTAAAAATAAGTGCTATATTAGAATTTTGGCAAATGCTGGTTTCTTAAGGTAGTTCTTAAAATCTAAATGGAAGAGTATTGCTCCTAAATATATGAGTAGCCAGCCATCTGAAATAGATTGTTAACTGTTCCAGAGGAAACCTAACATTATTTTTCAAAGAATCCTACAAATACTTACATTTATGTATACACATACATGCATACATACCTAAAGTTACTTAATATGCATATACTGAATGTTACATATATGCATAAATGTGAAAAGCTGGGGCCAAAATGAGAAACTGTTATTTAAATATTTTGTTTCAAAACACATTATTTTAGGCTGTACTCTCTCTTGCTGATTTAAGAAAGTCACGTCGTCTTTAATTCATATGGACCAAAGCAGCAGGAGATAAATACTTTTTACTTTTACTGAAAACTTCATGACTTGTGTCATTTCTGCCCTAACCTTGACAACACTGAAGAAGCATTTATAATAATATTTAAAACATTTCATGAATTCACAAATATGACATCTCCTCAGAAATGTGAAAAAGCAATCAGGGAAAACAGAATGGAAATTAGAGTATTTACCCACTTTAAACTAAGCAAGTTTAGCAAGCAGCCAGAGGTGGTAAAATGGCCTATACTGGGGTTCAACAGCCTTATGTTGCAGAATAGGGTGGGGAAATGGTTTCTAGAGCATAGCAATGGTTAGAGTAACAAAAACCAGAAAGCTATCAGTAAAAAAAGCATTTATGCATAAAGATACTATATCACAGCGCATAAAATTGCAAAAAAATCTAATTTGTTCTTGAAAAATAAAAAAGGGACTCTTTAGAATTTGTAATACTAAGTATGCATTTAGACAAATGTTAGTGAATTTAAAAAAATGCCTATCAGTCTAAAATGACTAATGAGAACCTGGTCTTGTTTACATCTGACTTCAGCACAGCTCTGTTTAGATGGAAAAAGCCCCATTTGGTATGTGGAAATCAAGGGCACATATAAGAGCACACGCATTTGCATGATGTACATGACTGCATGCAATAATTGCCTAAAAATATTCAACTTTTCTGAGGGTATCCAGTTCAGCCAACACATACCTTTGCCAGCATTGATCGCTCCAACTGTGATCAACACAGAGTGCAAAATTTAATGATGCTGCACTCCAGAATCCTAACACACTATCTTGTCTGAAATATTTTATCTAGTTTAGATAAAATAATCTAGCTAAATTTGTCTACAATACTTATATCATCTCCATTACTGGAACACCTGAGCTCCTCACTGTCTTTTAGTGTGGGCATCCATTAAGAAAAGTCATTTCTGCTTGCAGTTTATAGACTGTGAACCTCAGAGCAGAGCTGCACAAGACATTTGGTGAGCTGCTTTGAAAGTCCTCTCCTACCAAAAGAGGAAAGGCGGAGCACAGCTTCCAAAAGCATCTGACGAGTACCAAAGTTGTGTATGAAGGAGGAAAAAGTGAGGTCGCTTCCTTTTGGATGAAACGCACAAACAAGATCAGCTCAGCCACCCATGAAACCACAGCTTCCAACCCCATGCTGTTCCCAATCTTTAGATTCTTTGCTACCTACTGCAATCCTTTGCTCAGGGCGAGGAGTGCATGCAGGGTGTTGGAAGAGATTGGTGCCTATGTATGGGTTTTCACCAACCTCAGCTTGCTGAAGGAGTCACCTAACCTAAGTAACCTGAGACGCAAAGTTACTCTTCTCCAAGATCTGCAGGTGTTTTATGATGAGCTGCAGAGAGGTACCCCTCTTTGATCTCCATTTGGGATTAAGACTCTCTCCATCACCTTGGATTTAGGTGTCCAGGTCTGCTGTTTGTCACAAGGTAGAGGCTGTGGTAATGGTTGCCCTGTATTTAATGACTGCGTGGTTAGCTGCCAAAGTCCACCATGTAGGCTTTCAGAGTCTTCTGCATACCTAACTCCTTGCATATACAAAGTCAGGCTTTTGACATGCCCCGAATACCTTTCCCTTTGAGTTGCACTATCCAGGTTTTCTTCAGACAAATTATTTTTCCACCCTGCAGAACCTTTAACTCCTTGCATATGCAAAGTCAGGCTTTTGACATGCCCAGAATACCTTTCCCTTTGAGTCGCACTATCCAGGTTTTCTTCGGACAAATTATTTTTCCACCCTGCAGAACCTGAGGAATTTGACCATCTGAGCAGGAAGTCTGGATGACCCAAAGTGCCAGACAAATGTCACTGTAGATTTGGGATCAACTTAGAGCAAATGTGCTTGGAGTACAGCGTGTCTTGGATGCGCTGGATACCACACAGATTAAATCTGACACATTCTGGGATTGCTGGGCTCAGCAGATGCACAGCCTGGTAGGTCTGCAGACATTTTAAAGTTTACAGACAGAAATAGGGAGAATGTCATCTAAGATTATTTGAACCTGTATTCCCTATCTTCTGAGGGAGGTGTTCTAGCAATGAGTGACAGGTATTCAGGAGTGACCAGAGGTTCTCACTTTCACTGCTAGAATTAGTTTGTTTTGTATTGAAAAACTGACTAGTAACTGGACCAGAAAAAGGGAGGGAGGAAGCCAGAGGGGATATTACTCTTTAGCGTGGTAGTAAGGGAAAATAAAAAGGGAACAGTATGTCTGCCATGACCTGCCATGTTTTGTGTAAGAAAGTGTTAGATAGATTTGCTTTGACACACAGTAGATTTGGCCACACAGGTGAGACAGTGGAGGAAACCTTTCTTTGTGGGTTTTTTTAATCAGGATTAGATATTGTGAGGCACACTGACAAATAGATCTTGTTTGAGACATTTTACTCATAATAATATAGACCTCCAATGAGCTAAGCAGTGTTTTTTGAGGAGCTGTACAGGCACCTTGCTCTTGCAAAAATAAATGTGAATAAGGGATGCACATATCCTGGTGGCTCTAGCCACTCACCCGAAGGCATACATTTCTAAAGCTGGGACAGAGCACTGAGCTCAAGTGTCTTGAATGCCAAACTGGACCTTAAGCAACAGAACTGAATCATGGATACATCTTCAGCTTTGTAGACAGAGAAATAAAAACCCAGCAACAAAAAAGAACAATTCAGATTGTGTAAGAAAAATATAGTAAAATCACAAAATGTATGTCAAGTGGCTGCTATCTTATTAAATTACATAATAACTGAATTGGATAACTGTCTGGATTCCCTGAGGATATACTTTGAGCATTTAAAGACAAAAGAAATGAAATTTGAATAAGGTACTTAGCCTCTGATCCATGAAAGCACTGAAACACCTGCTCTAATCCGTATTTATTTTACCATAAACATAAGTATTTGTCTAAATATTGTATTGAATGAAGATATTTTCCTAGAATTAGGTGTTAGCTTCCAGGGACACTTTGAAGCTGGCCAAAACTTCCAAGGGTATTTGGTTGTATGTCACTTTTAGATCTTTTCAGTTGAATCTTACATCGGAAAAAATTACTGTTTAAGGAATAAAATGGATAAAAGGATAGTCAAAGAGAAACACATTAGGCCAGTTATCCTTCCAGTTTTCCACAGTCATGTGAAAGTTGAGATGCATATATCTGTCTACCACACTCAGCAAAAACAGAGACCCCCAAGTCCTAAATCCAAGGAGGAAATTATAACAAGGATAAAGGGCATTTTTAGTCCCTTTTTTCTGTCACACTGCTTCTCTGTGAACCGACCATAAATTTCTGCCACCATAAACAGTTTGAAGACTAGTTTCCAGATCATATTTCAACCCCCCGATGAAACATCTCTGCAGTTGGAATACTAAGTAGTTTTTAGGAAAGGGATTTAACATGTCATGCTTTATTCTTTTAGTTTTGAGCTTTTGGCTGAAATCTTCCAAGTTTTATGCCACAGTCTATTTAAGACATTTCTGTAAACTCATTTCACATATGAATCACTAAATGCTGAATTTTGAATTTGACTCTTCCCCCACCTTCTTTTGCAGATAAGAAAGCTCAAGGCTTCTCTTACAAATTCAGTTTTGTCTTTCCAAAGATTCTTCAAGCAAATTCAATTTAGCAGCATAAGCAACAGGCCAGATTTGAAGGAGTCACCGGCTGGCAGGTGAGCACGACTTGGTGATGGGGATTGCTGAAGGGTCAGGAAGGACACAAAGAGTTGCAAACCAATATTTGGGAGCTGGACTCAATGATTCTTATGGGTCCCTTCCAACTTGAAACATTCTATGATTTGTGTGGTAATGGGAATGTAGTAAAATTTTGAAGCTCTCCATGTGGCAGGAAGGACTACAGATGAATGAGATTGAGTTTCCTCCATAGCTCTGCAGGTAGGACAGGGACGAGAGTGGGAAAAGGATAGAAGGGCATTGCTGGAATAACCTGATAAGTGAGGGGAGAAGAAAGCCCAGCTTGGGAATTTCACCTTCATCTTCTGCTGCTCGCTCTTCTTTTCTGTTGCTCTTCTTCTTTGCTCATGATCCAAATAACCCCACCCCAGCCCCTTGCTTACTGCTTCTGTTGCCCCTGGGCCAGGGAGGCAGTGCAGAGCAGAGGCTTCGGGATAATAAAGTAAGACCTGCCCTCATACCTGGTGCATGCTACTGCCACCAGAGAGTGAGACTGTAGGAGTACATCCATGTTGACCTACGTGTCCTCCAACACTGGCAAGACAGCCTTTCCCTGCTGCAGCCTGCCTCCTAAACCAGTGCCTATGTTTCCTATGACATTTGCTGGCTCTGCTCCAGGCGTAAGCTCCAGCTTCCACAAATAGATCCACCGCAATCAGTGTGACTACTCATGTGAGTAATGGCTCACAGCTGGATACAAACAGAGTCATGAGCTCCCTACATTTTTAGTTTTTGAATTTTAGTAGTTTTCTGTTGTTTTGGGTTTGGGTTTTTTTTTCCCCCTGAGAAATTGGATAAGAGTAAATTCCTTTTCCTCAGCTCCTCTACATTTAGGATCACAATGATCATCACAGTAAGACAAATAAAAAGGAATCTTATTAAGTGAAGTTATCCCAATGCTGCTGCAACTCATAGCTTTTTTTGTTGTTCTATCAAGCTCTTTTTCTGAGAGCAGAGGTCTTCAAGAGCACTGGATGACTGTGATTTCAAAGCATCCTCGATTCTACTAAATCCAATTGAGGTGTTCAGAGTTTGTCAGTTCAGACATCTTTTGTGAGATCACACTGAATTAATTTTTCAACAGATATCCCATTGCTGGCAGTTTGTGGGTTTGGGTATGTAAGTATTAGTCCCTAATGACAGTGCCCTCATGACTAAAATAAATTGAAATATCTATTTTCTTAGATTCTTTTATTTTAATAAATCTAAAGAAAAGCAAAGAAAAAAAAAAAAGACAAATCTCAGGACAAAAGAAGGGGATTTTTTGCTGAGGAGCTGATTTTTACATGTTTGTGACTACAGTAGGACACGCTTTCAAGAAGTGTTCAGCGTCCAGCCATTACTTCTGCAAAAATGATGTCTGGATCTTTGGTGAATTGAAACAGCGTGCCACTGGCTACTTTACTGATGTGTTAAAAAGCTTTAGTTTCTCTTGAAAGCTTGACTCTGCAAACGGGCAACACTATCTTCTGAAAATCCTTGTACTTCCTAGCAAATGTCACAAAGCTCCTTCCTCAGAAGAATGTGGCAAAGAACTTCCTTACCGATCCTTAGAAAAGCAAATATCTAAATTAAATCTATTTGAGCTGAAATCTAGCTGAAAATATTTTAAAAACCCCTTATTCTTTACTGAATTTCTTTTTAAATTCTTTATACAGACATATTGCTTTGTGATTTACTTCTATGTAATTATCTCTCCACCCTCCTTCCCCTGTAGCTACCTCTGTACAGCTTCCTTTCCCTGACAGCTACCTCTGTCTCTGGGTTGTATAGCTGATCACTCCTCATTATTCCTAGTACTAAGCCTGTTCTTTCCTTTGCAATTACTAAAATTCCTTGTCCCCCTTTCCCTGCTCGTCTCCTCTCCCTGCCTCCAGGCCAAGTCATCTTCCTTTCTTGCTGCAGCTATAGTGAGGTCATACTCTTTTTTTCATGCTCTCCCTCTCACCCCATTCAGTTCATATACTCTGCCCTCACACCTCTACAAAACTCTTCCTCTGACCAGAACTGACCTCTTCTTTCCTTATTGTCTCTTACTACACCTGAAGTTCAGTGAAGGACAAATATCGCCAAAAAAGAAGGTGAGTTAAGAAAGCCACAAAGGCTGCACAGGACATTCCCACTCCAATTTCAACATTAATGAGCACTTCTGCTAGTGTCTTCCATTTCAGTTACTCCCTAACTCTGCCCCAAATCTGTTTGTGACATCAGAATTTCTATTTGTAAAATTTTTAGCACTGAAGTCCACATGAACAATTGCATATGAAATTTTAAGTCAATAAATCTATAAAACCTGAAAAGCATAGACACATTTTTTCAGCTATATTCTCTTGCCATAGATGTCTAAGCAAGTGGACTTTCTGGAAAAACATTTATAAGATGGTGACTTTTAGGCCAATAAGGCAGAAAGATGACTATTTGAAAATCTTGTGTCTATCTGAAAAGGAAACAACTTTGAAGAGAGGTATGTCCATCTAGATGGATCTGCATTTACAACACATAACAGTCTTGCAACATAATCAATAGGTAAGGGTAGGCACATTGGCAAGATAATATCTTCCTTCTTCCAGAGTTTGTCTGTACATATCAGGACTGTACTTTTAATGAAGTGATAAGGAAGCACAAGCTGCAAATATCTGCTCACTGCCTCAGCTGAAAATAACTTCACTTACCACTGTTGGGAGCACCTCAAAAAAACACACAGAGAATATTAACACACACATGCAAACATCAGTTGTACTTGTAAACTTAAGTCATTTTCTCTAGGCTGTTGGTTTTTCCTTCATTTTGTTCAGACACAGCAAATAGATGTGTCAGCTTTTTGTTGGTTCAGTAACAGAGAAAAATCTCTAGAATCCGATTATCCCAATTTATATAAAGTCTGCAGTTATTTAAAAATAAGTAGTCTGGAGACTTAGCTTTGCTTCAGAAATCAAAGTAATCTTATTGTTCCCCAATAAGTATGGCATGAGTCACTCCACTGCAATAGTCCCTCCACATTCCAGTCTTAATTGTCTCCAAATTAAGAAAAGCGTTAGATGCATCTTACTGTGAGAAAATGAATATTTCTGATCCCTGCTGCTAAATAACATGGCAGAGAATTCCTCTGAATGTACACCAGATCAGCTGGCTAATATGAAAACTGTCTCTTGAACGCATTATTCAATCATTTTTCATTTCAGAAATTATTTATAATTTGTTAAACCCATAGACTCATTTCACAAACAAAAAGCGAATGTTACTTTTTTTTCAAGAGTGGTTCCCGTGAGCTCCCAGCCTTTCTTAGCTCTTGACAGAAACTTGATTGCAATAACAAAGCATTATAGCTACAGCTCTGTTAAAAAACACTGGTTTTGTTTTTGAACAAAGTTGTGACAATTGCCTCCCGTTTGAATCAATTTTACACAAGTCTCACAACAATTTTTACTCTGTGATTATTTATTACGCATTATTACCTGAGTACTCAGTGATTCCCATCACTGTGGAGGACTCGTCCTGCTGAGACCGATATACAAATTGATGAGCAAACAGCCTTCGCTCCGAAGAGTTTGCAGTCAAGGGTCCAAAACATGCCATGTGTGGTGACAAGAGGAGCCCAACCACCCACCCACACAACACCCAAGGGAGACAAGCCAAGGGTGATGGTACAACCCTGCCAGTGACAAGTGCTCTGGTTTTGATCCAGAAGAGCACAGAGGCACAAGTATTTACATTGAGCACCAAAGTAGCCCATTTACACCAGCACCTACTAGCTAGGTAAGTGGTTAGGTAAGGCAGGCAAGCATAGCAAGTATAACTCACCTCACTGGGAGCAGGATCTCCACCTCCACACATGCATAAGATGAGACTCGGATGCATAAAAGTTTTAACTTTTTAAAATGGTTGCAGGAGGGAGACCTAGATCTTTATGCAAATACTTCCCCTCACTTCAAAGAACCCTATTTTTGACAGGTTTTAAGGAAAAGACATGTTTGTCTTATATTAATGCAGTTTCCACCTCAGTAAATCAATGTAGTTTAGGAAACACCTTATTAAAAACAGGTTCTGGTTTTGAATATCTAAGAAACCCTGCCTAACAAACTTGAGCTGTATACGGTTTCTTGTTTTCTTAGCTTATTCTGTATTATCTAACCTACAAAACATTTCAGAAAGAGTATTTTTGTGTAAAACCTGCCAACAAAAATCAATGCATAAGTGGCAGAAAAATAATTTTGAATACTGCCTGCATTATCTCCAACACATGAAATTTAACCAGCAGAGCTTGAATTCACTGAAAAAAAAAATATTAAAAATTAAAAATAGCAAGTGCAGAAAATGGAATTGAATCAGGATTCTCCCACCACCTGGGAAAGCATGTGGAAAATGTTTTTTTTACACAGGAGAGTCCAGATGATATTGACCAAGCCCCTCTTGACTTTCTCTAAAACATTTGTTGCATTAAAAACAACCCCTAGGAGCAGTAATTTATTTCTGAATTCCCTGGGTGTGCAGAGAGACACAAAGGTCCTATATCTGCTGACTAAGATAAATTGCAGGTTGGAATATATTTAACAAATTATAATGCAAAATGCAGGAAAATATACAGAGAAACAGCAGATAGCAGTGGAACAGAGTACATGACCTGCTGAGAAGTTACTACACACAGCCAAAGAGCAGATATAACTGCAGACGAATTCCCTCAGCTTTCAATCCCTACAGAAGTAAACTACTATTAAAAGAACACATATTTCTCCCTGTGAGTGAAACCTTCAACTGCTTAGCAAAGATGACTGGGAAACTGCTATTGCAATAGGAGAAACAAACTTTTTTTCTGAAGCAGAAAAAAAGTTAGGAGAAAGGAATGTCCTGAAATTCATTTAATGAGTTAAGCTTCCAAGGCAAAAACAAGCAGGAAATAAAAAAAAATATAAGCAAGTGACTATTAATAGACACACCTCCTGCTACTACGGCTGCCTGCTGCATAGTGCCTTGTTTCACGCTTTGAAGCATCTGGCGTTGGCCAGAATTTGAGTTAGGACATGACTCAACAGACCAGTGGTCTAATAGGGCATGGCAATTCCTGCGGTCTTGTTTTGTAGACAGGTGCAGTCAACCCCGGTTTTGGTTTGTTTATTTGTTTGTTTTTTAAATCTCCTCCCCTGTTTCTCTCCCCACATAATGCCTGAAGAAGCATCTCATCAAGCTGTCACTGCAAGCCGCTGGCAGACCAGGTCCTACCTTGGGCCAGGGCTCAGCAGCCAAGTAGCAAGTACAGAGCTACAAGAGCAGCTCATGGAGCAATGCAGGTGAGAGAAACAGAACCTGCCACCACCTTGCACTCACCTGCCTTCAATCTTCTCACTTCCCTGGCTTCCAGGCACTCAAGGGAGGAATGAGATGCACCAGAGCATCCCTCTGTCCACTCAAGAAAGCAGCTAAGCAAAGACATTGCAGTCAATATCAGAGAACCCCAAGCTGAAAATTGACATAGAGAATTAAGAGGGGATATTGGAAGGGGAACTTATCATTGGTAGCTAGGAAATAAGACAGTTTAATAAAAAATAAATTATCATGCTTATAAATTAATCATCTTCTACTGAGACTCCTTCACATGCTTATTGTTGCATTGTTTGTACAGCACTACCACAGTGTGGTGCACAAACACTAGAGATGGAAATCATTCCACAGAGGATTTAAAGAATTGTTCTGGAATACAGAGCTCAATTCATCTCCACAGAATCCATGGTAAGGTAGGGATAACACCACTAAAAAAAAAAAAAAAGAAAAGAAAAAAAAAGAGACATGACTATAATTTTGTCTCCGAGTGAGAACTGGCTTCACCAGCTGGGCCTGAAAGGAAAGGGAGGAAACAACTAATTTCATGAGAAGCAGATCTTTCCAGAGACAGGTTTCACTATCCCTTTACCAGAATACTCCTAATTCTGCATATGGCTTAAACCCCTATTCCCTGTGCCAACAGGGGGGTACCATTTTCCTTCTTTAGAAAGCCAGCCTTAGCACTTCTCCTAAGCTCTGGATGACTATAATTTTGTCTCCGAGTGAGAACTGGCTTCACCAGCTGGGCTGAAAGGAAAAGGGAGGAAACAACTAATTTCATGAGAAGCAGATCTTTCCAGAGACAGGTTTCACTATCCCTCTGTTACCAGAATACTCCTAATTCTGCATATGGCTTAAACCCCTATTCCCTGTGCCAACAGGGTCTTACCATTTTCCTTCTTTAGAAAGCCAGCCTTAGCACTTCTCCTAAGCTCTGGATTTACTTAGAGAAGAGGCCAGCGGAGCAATCAACTGTTGACCTGATGCTGTGAATTTTCCTTCATAGAAGCAAAGACTCCAGTTTTTCTCCTGGACGAGTTTTCACAAAACAGGACTTTCATCTTTGAGATCTCCTAATTCATCTAAGTCTTGGCTAAATTGGGGAACAGTTTCAGAAGTAAGTGGAAGCAGGACTGAGACACAACAGGATCATATACTCTTGCTTGCCTGGAAAATCAGGCCCAAATCATGAGACTTCAAGCAAAATAAATATTCTGAAATAGAACTATTTAGCTAAATAGAAATGTATTGATTTCTCCATTCATTTTTCTATTTTTCTAACTTTAACAAAATATATAATGTTTTCTCACCCTGGGAAGGTCACCCTCTGCCAAGAAAATGCGGATGAGGATCTGCATTACAGCCCACCTACAGCCTCCAAACAGATTTGTCAGGGTGCCTGGCAAATACAGCAGACACAAACTGAGGTGTATATGGGGAAAGAGAGGAAAATGTGCAAGGATGAAAGGTTTGCTCTCAGACCACAATAAGTTCTTCCAGGGCTGACATTTGATGAGTCCTTTTTTTTCGGGGGGGGGGGCGTTAAAAATCCTGTATTTCAAACTATGTCTCAGTTTTGGAAGAGGCAGAGAACAGGTCACTCACTGTTACTCGGGACAACTATAAGAGCACTATGTGCTCAGATGTAATCTACAGAAAAGCAGCTGACCTGCTAAAGATGTGATACCTGAAAGTAACGAGTCGAAGAAAAGCAACTGCAACACTCCAGAAAATTCTGAACAACAAGAAAAAATGAGAGGTCTGCAGTGAGATTGCTCCTGATTTTTTTTTCTAATTGAGCTGTACAGCCAACCAGATTTCTCTGCTACCTGTATCTTGTTTATAGATGAGTCATCTTTGTGCTGCCACTGCTCTCAGCTCCTTCCTTCCCTGTCTGTGGCATTTCTTTCACCCTTGCCAACATCTGCTATAAGGTCTGACCAGTCCCAACAATTGACTGAATAAGATTGTGAAAAATAATCTACAGCCAAGAGAAGATGCTAAAAACTTCTTCCATTTTACTTTTTTCTCCTCTTTTCTTCAAGCATGTTAACCCAGCACCTACACCAAGGCTTCTTGTGCTTTATCCAAAAGACCAGATCCTGGTTACCTTTAGCAACATGCTAAAGAAACGCTCATTATTTATTGGATATGACATAGCATTTCCTACATTCCCGATTCAGTCTTTGATCTCTCCTGACAATTTATTTCAAAGAATTTTGCTATCTTAAAGGATTATAATTGGTGCATGCTGTCCTTTCAAAAAGGATTTTTAAAAAAAGAAAATAAAAAAAAATTCCTGAAACATCATTTATGTTCTTTCTGCTCTTAAAAAGTTCAACGAAGCTCACGTTTACCAAACAGCTAAGAAATATTTATATTTGTTTTCTTTTCCTTCAGCAGCAAACCACTAATGCCTTACAACACCGTTATTACAGCATTGTCCTGTGAACTGCTTCCTTCAGTCCTTTGATCGTGAGCCGAAGAGCCTCACTGTGTCACCTTGGTGTCACTGCAAGTCGTGACTGCAGGGCAGGCTGGCATTCTTTTGCACTTATGTACATTTAGTAACTTGTCTTCACTGAAAAAAAATATTTAACAGTCTTGCCATCAGTTGCGTGGGTTTCTTTTGTTTATTTTCTCTGCTAGTTGTCTTTGGCTTTTTTTTCTTTTCTTGTATGCTACTCCTCAATAACAAGAAAGGTAAGTTTGGTCAATACTCTTTTACAGGCTGCTAAAGCATAAGTTAGCATTCTTCCGTGTTTGTAGATCTACATCTCTGCCAAGAGCAGCCAAATTTACTTCTGGAAGAAACTTCCAGAAGCTTTATTAGTCAACAGTACTGCATTTTTAATTGTGCCTGTGCACTTTGCATGCTCACACTGGCAGTCCTGTATCATTACTGCCAGCTAATAAGCATGACAAAGACTCGGTGCCCCATGACCAGTATCTCTGTGTTCCCCCATCTCTTGGGTGGCTTCATGCCCCAGGATGCACAGGGATACAGCTGCAATGCATAACGAGATGCCAGCTGAATGTCAGATACTTAATTTTTTTCTATCCTACAAGGTTTTCTGAATCTTCCTAAAATATTCACCCATTTGAAAACATCCTAGCATTCCTTCCTACTTTTAGTCTTTCTGCCACCCGCATGGACACTGAAGAGATCCGCAGCATTCTTGTGTCTGATCTATAGACATCCTAGGCAATTCTGCATATGCAGAAGTTCAACAAGTATAACTAAAACACCATTTGAAGACATCAGGAAGAGGATATAGAGTTTACTGAAGTGAACGAGCAAACAACAGTGGCTAGGGCAGGCATTTATCAGCTACACAAGGAAGAATGATACTTCAGGGTCTAAGAAACAAACGCTAACTGATAGGACCACTCTTTCATGAAATCTGGGACTACTGGGAATGGCTGCCAAACTTTTGGCCAGGAAAGGTTCTATCTAGACTACAACTCAACAGCTCAGAAGCAGAAAGCAAGTTAACTTTGACAGTGGAAAAGAGAGTGGTGAACCTTACCAGAAGACTGAAAGTCTAGCTTGTGCCAGGCAGATGCCAATCACTGGGGAATCAGTTTCAGATCAGAAAATACACAGAGAAAAGGGCTGTCATTCAAGTATGCAAGGCCAGTACTTGCATTTTTCTGTACAAAGTCAGAAGGAAATAGCTTCCTGAAGAGCAGTGCAGTCAGAGATAGGACCCATATCCTAATGAGATCTTTTTTTCCTATGACTACATAAACAGGAAAGCTGTTAATTTTCTTCAGTTATGTAAGCATCTGTCTCAAGTGGGAACATTTCACTGAATACCTGTGCTGGCTGGTCAAAGATGGTGTGTAACATAACATTTACGTTGTTAGGAACATACGTCATTTTCAGAAGATGCAAGCAGGGATCTTTTTTCTTGATAAACCCTCCACATTTCTGGAATTGCAATATCAAGAGTAATTTTATCCTTTGCTTCCCTCATTTTTGGACCCATAAAAGAGACATCTGACTAGTACCACAAAGATTCAGCTAACGTTTGAGAACATGCTCAGGTTAAATTTAATATACTTTTAGTTTCCTGAAAGGATATGAAAATGTATCATGAGTCAGACTGATATTAGCAAAGTTAATTTTTCTATTATTATTGCTATCTACAGTGTACTGAATCATCTTTGTAAGCTAAGGTGACTATTAGCAGCAGAGGTTAAAAGCATATTAAAATCAGAAAATTTGCTTGTTAATTTTCAACATCCAGATACAAAGGCAGTTACAAAAATCTACCAAGACTCTGCTCAGATCTGAAAGGCCATACAAGATCATAACAGTATGTCTGAATACTGAATTGCCTGCTTTTTTTTACTGTTTGTTGGCTAGAATATTGCAATTAAGTGCCATATAAACAAATTATATGAACAGTTTTGGAGAGAAGAGTGCTGTTTGGACATCTACAATCTTCTAATAAATTTCATAATAAATGTATGCATTTCATTGAATGTAAGCATCGGAAAAGGAATCTGTAAATACTTCACAACAAACAGGAAAAAACCAATACATTCTGCAAATACTCTTTCATAACATCACTGGGGAGAACACAGTGCTTGCATAGTATGATTTAGGGATATAGGGAATGTCACAGATCTTCCTGATTTATCACTGGCAACTATTTGAAACAGAGAAGGATGCTGGCCATGTGTGTCAGTCATAGTAGGGGTAGTCCATGGTCTCCAAAAAGTGGTGAGATAACTCAGCTTTTGCTGATTCTAGTCCATAAGCTGCAGTACCACTATCCAATGCTTAAGTGTTAGACAGTGTTTTGGTACCTTGCCATCCTTCCCTGTCAGGCCTGCAAAACCCTTTTTCATAAGCAACTTGAGGGCAGTACAGGTCCTCTGACTCTTGGTGAGTCTTCCAGTAAATAAGGAGGTTACTCTCCCGCCAGCCAAGTCTGCTAGAGAAAACACAAATTTTTAGATAACTGTGGAAAGAAAAAAAGTCAATCTTAAACTTCCTAAAGTCTTTTCCAAGAAATTATTTGAAGAATAGAGAACATGTTTCAGGGAATGTACCTCAGGAGCCCTGTCACATCACAGTGAGCCCACAGGAAGGACAAATCTGCAGAGAAAAAGAAACCTTCTCAAGGGGTCTTAGGTTATCAGGGTGGAAGCAGAAGAGCAGATGCCTCTAAATTACTCGAGACATGTTGATTACGGCTAACGTGTTGCTCTGGAGGTTGAAAAGGGCTTGGGTAAGGCAGAAGCTACAAGCAGCTTTGGTGCATGAGGGCCTCACTGCTGCTCAGTTTTTTGCATTAAGGCCTACAAGAGCTAGGGGAAGGACACAGGAAGGTATTAGATCAGGATGGAAGAAATAAAGCCTTTATTCCTAGAAACCTCAGGAAAAGGTTTTTGAGCTATTTCTAGAAAATGCTGTTGTTTAACATGAAGCATAAAAAGGACATCTCTGTACAGATCAACATAGCTATCTCACAAGGAAAGATGAGTCGTCCTTGGCACATAACACTGCAAGACAAAAGAAAGTAGAAGTCACGAATCAAGTACATTGCTATTGTAATTGCTCCTTTACCCTTGTGAAAGTACAGTGCAGGTGTGAGACATTTGAAACTGGCAAAATTTGATTTCTAAATGGGACTACAGCCTTCTGCAATTTTTACATTTCCTGTGTACTAGAGGTTTATAAGAATTTATTCTTAAAAGCTGGGACCTCAGACTGAATCGTCACTGCTGTTTGTGAAGTGTGTCTTGATGCAGTCTGTTTTATTTTAGTTACATATCTAGATCTGTAGATTTTTCTTTGTTGCCATGACGTGCATTTTCTGATGTTGTTGCTTTATGACAGCTGAAATTCTACCACTGTTATTAAGATGTGGTAGATAACTAATGGCTCTAATATTCTCCTCGTTCATTGCTACGTCTTTAAATAAAAAAGTTATTTTCAAAATATATTCTTATGACTTTTGGCCATGAAATGAACATTATTTTTTGAAGAGTGTTTCCAATCTTTTTTGATTGGAAAAATAATCATATGTATTATTTCTACCTTAACTTCCTCCTTTATCGGGCTTTTTCTGGTTTCCCTATGTCTGATCCTGCTAAATTTCAGAGCACTACAAATGCCTAACAGAACCTGGATTGCATCCCATGTACCTCTTCTTCCTGGCCTCTTTGGTCCTTTTTTGGTCCTTGACTGCTGTCTCTGCAATGCCGTTGACCTGAATATCCCTGTTTTCATTTCTGCCTCATGGAAACATCTGCTCAGCCCCTTAAACCATGCAGGGAGTAGGGTTTTATTCAGGTGTCAGAAAGGCAGTAGGATTAAACTACTTCAAATTTGCACATGCGTGCATGCAAGCCTAAAGAGATAAACTGATGTTTCATAGAATAGAGGAAGGAATAGGAATTAGTCCTTGGATCATAATGCTTTCAGTGCAGGCAACCATAGACCTCACTACCAAAAGAAAAGTATTTGATATTGGGCACCAACTGTGCATTCAAAATAGGAAAGGCAGCAGGCCTTCTCTTGATGAGTTTAAGCATTCAGGGACACATTCTGTCTCCTTTTGTGCTCACTCTGATTAGTCTTTTACTCCCTTTATATTCCTGCTGTAACTGGGAGGGCAGAATGTGAGCTATACAATAGCGACGTGGATGGCAGAATGCAGTCTGCAATAAGGCACAAAAAATACAATACCCCAAAAGGAAACAAAATTACTAGTATGGCATTGAAGAGAACTGACACTGCATAATCAAATGGCAGGATATAGCTAAAAAAAAAAAAAAAA
>NW_008794836.1:1483943-1512541 GCF_000699145.1 Aptenodytes forsteri
ATGGGAGGAAATAGGTAAAAAAAAAAAAAAAAAGCCGAGATTAGGTTATTATATTTATCATTTATTTGTGCTCTATTATTTTACTGCACCTCCCTGGTATATGTTTTATTTCTCAGGATTTGCGGTAGAAAGATTGAATAATTAATCTGGATTTTATCACTAAATGATAGAGTCCTGAATACCTCTTTCCTGGCTTCAGCAGTATAAATGGTTTCCAAAGCTCCTCTCCTCCACTCTTTCCAGTGTATTTTCAATGCTGAATGTTTGTTTTAAGCACACAGGGCTACATTGCCTGGCTCCTACACTACGGGGATTTAATGTGCTTTAGGTTTTATGAAGAAAGAATTCTCCAGAATTACTTAAGCTGAAAAGCCACTTGCCTGAGCCTTCCCCAAATCTGTTATGATGTCATTAGATCCAAATGGATGGGTGTGACAAGAATGTGAATATTCAGGTCATGGGGTGAGTTCAAAGAATTTTTAAAGCTCACTCCAAAGTTGTAAGAGCAATCCTGTTTAAAAGTGTGTGTAAAACTAGGTTACTCTTACAGTGATTAAAGCTATGAAATACTGCTGTCTTTTTAAGCACCACAGGGGATGGATGCCAGCATGGCATCCCAAGGAATGGTAAATTCTTAATGTGAAGAATTGGATAACACATCATTTCCAAAGGTTGGGGGGAGTGATATGAAAGACTGAGAAACCTTAAAGGACACAGCTGCAAAGCCAGCTACTGCATATCCTTGAGATGTTCATACAAGGACTCTGTGATGTACAATGCCAAAGGAAGAGAGATCTGTGGAGTCTGTTGAGACAAGGTACCTCTGTCAACATTAATAAGAAGCGAGGTTATCTCACTGTTATGTTTGGGTCAGAAAAACACTGAAGTTTCTCAGAAGACACATGGCTAAAGAGATAATGAAGTAACTGAAGAGCTACCACTTTCCCCATAATCTTTTCCCAGTATGGGAAGATTAATGATAGAATGATAAATGGCCTCTTCATCTAAAGGAAGTGAGGGATTCTTTTCTTCTTTTTCCTTTCTCTGTTTTTCTTGCTTAGAATTCAGGCACTATTTTAGGAGACTGTAGAGCTTTCTCAGTCTCACTGAGAATGTAATTTTTATGGATATGTGCAGTGTCCAGGCACTTTAAAGTAACACACTTTTTAAAAATCTGACTAAAGAAAGAACAAGCAACTCATCCCAAAACCTACGTGCCTACAGGGATGAACTAAAATTTGCTCAGGACTGAGGACTCTGGTTGGGTCAGACCTGTTTAACTCAGGTCTCCATAAAAACCACATGCTGATGGCTCCATATGTTTTATTTTTATGTTTCTACCTATCCTTACCTGGCCTGACTGTGATTTTATCTTTTTTTTCTCTGAGCCATGGAGATAGCAGCATGGGACACAGAACAGCAGTAGATTGCCACATTGGTGGTTGGATTATCAATAACGGAATAGTAAAGAGGGTCCCTTCCCCTCACAAAAGAAAGGCAGTAGTGAAGAGACCGCACAAGTGAGCTTGCCTGTTGCAGTGAAACAGCCCCTTTCTGCAGCCACAGTTCAAGTTCTCTTGCTTACCATCATAGTCAAAGCCTACGATGAACAGAGAATGTATATCCCCTGTTCCCTCTTCCATCTCCCCTCCTGGCCCTTCTTTTTCATCTCTCTTCTGCCCAGTCAGCCAAAGAGTCAGAAATGTTTTGTTGCATCAGTCAGATCCAGTTTTGCTTTTGGGTTTTTTTTTTCCGCCTTTGTCCCTGAAGGATAGGAATTTTCTATTTTGTTTTAACAGGGTAACCTGAGTCACCTCCTGACTTACGTATTTGCTTTAATACAAGCCAAGGCACAGATGATGGTTTTCAAGTGGGATCTAAACTAGAGATGACATTTGACTGGTCCTCCATTTCTGCCCACTCGAACTGGCCTCATCCTGCAAAGCCCATGGGCGAGACTTCTGCACCACAGGGGACATCTACAAAGCAGAACAAAGGTGTAATTGTAGTAAATGTCAATATACTCCTTGCTAGTTGTGTCTGGCTAGTACAGTGATAGTTATGCAGCAATGATGTGCATTTCACCATGCAGTGGCAGCCAAAGTAGGTATAGAAGGTTGCTGGAGCATTTACAAACACATACCATTGTACATTGACTACTTTTTTCAGTAGAGTAAGGGCTGTCAGAGACTGGTCTAGCCCCTCCTGAGTGTCTTCAATCTCCTAAAACTTCAAAAGAAGCACTTTAATTCCTTGTCTTTTAAAGCAGGGAGAAGTACAAAGAAAGTTTGCATGTAAACCTTTGGTATATGCAATATAGCAATATTCCTTCTTTAGCAGAGTCTCTTCTTCTTCCTCCATAAATAATCTGTCCTTTATTCTTCTTGTTTTCCAGGTCAGTTTGACCTAGCAGGTTGTTCCTTGTCACATTCCCTTCCTGTTACTCCAAATTGCCAGTACCCATTTTCTACACGTCAGCAGAACTATATCTGAAACTTTTATACACCTGGGAAAGACAAGATTAACCATCCCATCTTCCTACTTGCCTACCAGTGACATTATGCCACCTTTTGCCCGATAATCCAAACAATTCCTAATCCTCATTTACATAGTTAGTCAAGAAACTCCTGAACTCTTCCCTTTCCTAAAGCCCTCCTTATATTCCTGCATCTTCCAATAAATTGTATTTACCCTGCTATAGTTGTAGCCTACTAGACTGTAGGTTTTACCCCATAAGCAGGGAGAATAGATCCATTTTTCCTTCCTTCCAGAAATTTTTGTGGTTTTAAAAAAAATCATGTGCTCCTCTCCATCTTCTTTTTTTGTTTTTTTGCTATGCAATTCCAATTTGGTCTCTGATCTCAGATGATGGTTTCTAGGTATTTAATCATTCTTGCAACTTCCTTTTAAAGTGTCTCCATCTGATCCATATCTTTCTTTAAGTGAAGGCCCAAAATTCAATACAGCCCTTTAGCCTTGAGGCCCTTGAATCTTTATCAAAGTTGAGCAGAATGGAAAGATTACCTCAAGTGCCTTGCTGTCTCCCAGTATGGTATTTGGATTCACCACAGCAGTATGACATTTTTAACTCATGACTCATATGTATTAGCTTGTGGTTCAGTACAACCCCTGACCCTTTTCTGTATAACAGCTTCCTAGCCAGCTGCTCCTCATTCTTTATTTATGCAGTTGACTCAGCTTGCTTACGTGAAGTACGGTGCACTTCCCCTTATTCCATTTCAGCTCATCTTCCCCAGGTTGTCAAGATCATTTTGAATTATGCTCTTGTGGTCCAGTGCATCTAGCTTCCTCCCTCTCAACTTGCTAATGCCTTGAGGGTGGTGATTATTAATGAACAATAAGCAGTACAGGGCAGCTCCATATATCACTCTATTTTGATAAGGAAACTGATAATTACCTTCTGTGTAGAAGTTTCAAACAATTTTGCACACACATTGTCACAGACCTTTGCAGACCATGCTTTCTTTACTTTTGAGGATGTCAGGAGTGACATGGTCAGAAGACTTCCCAAAGTCAAGACACAAGGGATTCAGTGCTTCTTCTCTGGCATGCTGTAGAACAGAAGTAGGTTGGTTTGACACAATTGTTTTCCAAAAAAATCCATTCTGGAACTATTTGTCTCCACATAAACTACTAAGTGCTTAGAACGATTGGGGGAGCTTTGGTCTAACACCTTTCTAAAAATTTTGGTTACCCAATATAGCCATACTTCACTGTCTCCTTCAATTTTTAAAGATAGGCATCTTGGTATCCCTCATGATAACCATCATCTCTGACACCCCACACTGACCTCACTTTCTACAACTGGATTCAGATCTTGGATACTCAATGCGTATTTACTAAGAGAGAGATTATTGGCAACATTGACATGAATTATTTAGGGGAACAAAATAAGTAAGTCACCAAATTATGATTCTGGATTGTCAGTAATATTAGGAAATGGTGGGGGAAAAAAATCTTTCTATTCATATTCCCTGATGATTTATAATCTTTTTGAATAAAAAAGCTCAATTTCAGCTGTAGAAATCATCCCTATTTTTCTAAATTTGCTCCAAATTTATTATTATTTTCCCTGAAAAAAGGTATTTTTCAGAAAATCTACCTTTAAGAAAAGAAAAAAGAAGTAGACACTTTTACTCTAGACTGCATAGTCTCAGCACAAGTATAACTTAATTCAGCATGGATCCACAGTACATTCTAGGCCTATCAAGACAACTTTGTCCATAATGTGATTTTCAGTGTTTGTGAGAATAGGTTATTGGTTAAACAGATGGGGGAAGAGGGGAGTGAAAAGAGCTTCTGAAGTTATGAGATCATAGAAAATTTATTCTGATGGTAGAATCAAGGGACTTGAAAACTGGTGATAAAAAGAAGGATTTTGCAATTTCTCGTGTCTAGTTAAATTTGTACCTATTCAGGGCATTGCCCTTATACTGCAGCTGAAAAACCTGTAAGACATCCAAGGTTACACTGCAGCAGGGCAACTTCCCCAGCTTCTAATAAATTTAAACCAAGAGGTCTCCTAAGATATTGAGACTAAGGCTGAAATAGTCTTCTGTCTGACAGGTTAAAGAAAAGCAAATGATCCTACCCGAAAGGATGCATTTTGCTGAATGGACACTCAGGAGTCACTCTGCTAAAATGTATTAAAAGTGATGTAAAAAAAAAATTCTTATTTGTGTCTGCAATTATGATTTCTACTCAGTATAAAGCACCGGATACAACAGAAGAAAAATAAACTTTAAAAGGTAGGGTATTCAGAAACTGCAGCACCAAAAGGTAACTAAAAGGCTCAAGTCAGTTAGCAAATAGCTACAAAGAAAGAAATTAATTCTTTGGGTTTGACTCAGCCAGGTGGCATAATGATTTACTGTGGTCTATCACAGGTCCTTGCACCTAAAAGCCTTTGCAGAGGTCAGCCCCGAGCTCTGTGTCCTGGCAGAGGCAAAGTGCCCAGAGCAAGGGGCAGGGACATTGCTACCTGCCCCCAAGACGCTTTGATTTCAGCTCTTCCCCTGGCTAGCTGCCCACGAGAAACTACAGCTCTCTCCCCCTAAAAGAGGTCCTTTCTCCCTCAAAAGCTGCAGTGGCAGACAAATTGCCTGCCCTCTCACTCCAAGGACTTCCCTTCCCCCCCCCCCGGCACAAGGGACACAATTCATATCATTCTGCATCTGTAGAAGTGCTCATTAAAACTTGCAGACCACTGTTCCTATGATTATCCCACTTTTCTAAAATTGAGGGCACACAGAGGAAAATAAAGACTGTTCATAGCTTTCCCAGAGTGATAAATACATATGTAAATAAACAGACAAGACTCCCTCAGTTTCCTTAGGGAATTTCCACACAGACCAAACGGATGTAATTCTGCTTGCTTGCCCCCAATTAGAAGCAAAGTACCCCCCTTTTGTCACAAGTTCAGGATGCTAATGCCTGTTGTCGTCACGACTGTTTAATATCTCTGTTAGAAACAAAGATATTAAAAAATGGTTCTAGTTTTGAAAGTGCTGGTATGTGCCAATAAATTTGTGTGTCAAAAGTGACAAGTAAGGGGGTTTGTAAGAGCTATAGAAGTTTAATATTCAAATATTGCTACAGGTATTTAAATAACTAAATGCGGAGATACATATCTCCCTTTTATCATTTACTTCAACAGTTTTGATGCCAACTATTTCACCCCACTTAAAAAGTCAGACTTGCAAATTTATTTAGCCTCACACATCACATACCCCCATCAACAGCATCATGGACACATACGTAACCTGGGCATGTAACCTCTCCAAAACCCACAAACTCCTGCTTCTGTCAAAGGGAGTTACGTTTCTGTCAAGCTAGTGCGTTTTTTTTTTTTTTAGACAAAGAACTCTCAGTTCTAACCACAGCTTCACTAGGCCACACTAACAGTAAAACAACAATAATAATAATGATAAAATTCAGCAACGCATAAAAACTTGTAGAACAGTAATAGTGGTGCTTTTGCCATTTTTATGAGGCACTAATCTAGTTGCCTCATAAGGAAGCAGATTATGGTCTCATAAAACAGCACAACGGAGCTATGGTATAATGACTTTAGTAGGTACAGTGGCAGCTTTACTACAGCTCTTCTCTCGACAAATTGTATGATGTGGGATGATAAGTATAAATATAAAATCAATCTAAATTTTATTTGATTGTGATTTCCACCTTATCAGGACAGAAAGAGATCACAAGAGAACATGAAGTAGCAAAGACAAATGCAAAAACCCAACCTATAATAAAAGACAAGCTAACATTTTCAGCTGCCTGACTGTAAAAATATTTCAGCAGATGCCCAGAACACTAAAGATATTTACACAATTCATACAAAGTAACAGCTTTAAAAGCAAGTCATCAGCTACACAATAGGAAAGAGTAAAAAGGCAGAATTAAGTAAATGGAAGTACCCCTTCAGAAGCTGTCATTTATATCACATCAGCTTGTTTCATGCCTCTGTATGGAAGAATATTAAAAACATACCTTTTAAATGACTGTATCACACATTTTATGCCAGCATAGGAAAAAAGGTAAAATAAGAGTTTTGCTTGATTGTATATTTTTTTCTGCTTTGTGATATTGTAAAGGAGTAATTATACATGTCATTTTATATATTCATACAAAATGAATACTAACAGAATAAGGTTCAGTATCCCAGTTATTTACAGTACCAAGACTGATAAACAATATACAGTGGCTGTATGTATTTAGCGAGGGCATGATCCAATGTTTAAAAAGTCCACTAGATGCCTTTTTGCATCAGATACCAATTTAATCTCATAGTATTGCCTCTATATTTTCTTTGATTTTGAATTGAAAGATCAGACAAGGACCTGCTTTTATTTTAGTGCTTGTATAGTATGTAACAGTGTGAAATCCAGGTCTGCAATTGCAGTGCTTCAGTTCTAAACACCACTGCACTTCTAAATAAAACCTGAATCTCTCTGATCATCCATGAAAACCATGAAAATTTAAGTTACTCCCAAATTTTTTTTAAACTTCTCATTGGACTTACAGTTCTATTTCAGAGCCATTAAAAAGCAGTTTGGAGGGTTTGTAACAGAATAGTTATTATTTTGCAGTGCTTCATTGCAATTTTTGACAGCATCTTACGATGTAGAATCTGCAGGTATACAAATATCCTTGCAAAACCAGCCTTACCTGGTTCCATTTAAATGCTGTTTTGAGTTTTGGACTCTCCTGCTGCTTCCAAAAACCATTTCCCTTAAGCATCTCCCATGGTTGTATGGCAGGCCCTCATACAAACCGTGATCAAGTGTACCTCTCCACCCCTTCACACTGTTAAATTACTATTTGTGTTTTAGGATTAAGACCTTTAGGTGCCAGGAGAACAAATGACAGTACCTGCTCTGAAGAGTTTATAAACTGAAACCTAAGTTTTGCAAATTTCTAGTATACCTTGTTCATGCACCATCATGAGCTCTGAAAATGGCCTCTCAAGCAGCTGAAAGTGCTACGAGCTTACTGTCCTACATATTTTCTGTCCGCACAGCTGCTGCTGCAGCGATAGCTCCTATGGAAGTGGGCATTGCTGTGTTAAACATGCCAGGTCTTTCACATCCTCTGCAGGATCCCATGGGTGCTCTGTACCTGTATAGGTAGGTAGGTAGGTAGGTAGGTAGGTAGGTAGATGGATAGATAGATATACATAGTCAACACTTCATTTGTTTCCCTCTTCCATGACTTGATCCCAGCAAGCTCCATGAGTCCACTGCTACCTTGTCTGCTTTCAGCTACCCTAGTAACAACTGCTCACCATTGTCTCCTCGTACTCCCTGATTTTGTATTTAGCCACAGATTTTTTTTTTAATAGCAGCATGAAATTGGTCTAATGAATGAACTGAAACAGCAACCCAACAAGTCCTTTAGATTACACGTTTGCAAGCCCTGCCTCCAGAACTGTGGCTTACGGAGATGAGTAAGATCTGGATTTTTGGAGGAGCTGAATATGGCAGTTCAAGTAGATTTTAGCAAGGCTTTTATTTACTCAGCCTTGCAAAGAATCAGCTTAAAGGTACTGTGATACCTACAGTCATCTGCTACAGGAATTTACCTCAAAGTTTTTTTTTTTATACAGGCTCCTCTGTCACTGCAGGTTAGAGCCAAAGTGATCATAAAAATGATAGGTCACGGCTAGGAGGGAATCTTTTAGATATTTTGAGGGTCTTATACTGAGCAGAGTAATGTTAAATAGCATTGACCCCAGTGAGACTGGGAAAAACAAGACTCCTTAGCTGAAAATGGGCTTGGTAACAGCTGTACATGCAGAAGACCTGGTAGAACAGGACAAAATGTATCAGGAATGCAAGGGCCAAACATGTGGGATGTTAAAATGCATGTATCCACCAGAATCAGAGATGTAAATAAAGAAATCTGTCTGTTAGCAAATAAAAATCCAGTTAAAAAAATATATGTGTCATAAATGACTAAAAGAGTACCTGAAGATCTTTGCGTTTTAGCTGCTGGATTGTCTCTGCCTCTCATCCCTTCCTTACAGTTTCCTCCTCTTTTATATAATCAGAAGTAAGGATACAAGGCCTGGGCAGCATGGTGTTATTGCTATGGCTTACAACCAGGCAGCTGTCTAGCAGCAGGATAAACTGACACAGAAGCAAAGTTATCTTACTTTTATGTAAATTCCATCTTTGACCTGCATGCAGCTGGCAGTGCATATTTTATTGTGTTCACTGGGTTTTCATTACACCCCTTGTCATTTGCTGAAAGGTATTTTAACTTCATTTAAATCTCCTTGTGCCTCAGAAATGTCAATAAATGTCATTGTTATCATCAGTTTTGTCCTGGGTTGGCTTTTCTGAGTTTTCTGTCTTTAGATTTGATTAAAATTGGGAAATAAATAGCGAATAACATATTGATTGCAGACTGGGAAAGGTTGCAGATAATTTATTATCTGGTGAGCATGATACTGAGTTTTTTTCTACCAGAATCTTCAGACTAACAAAATTCATTCTGATGGGAAAGAGGGGTTTGTAACTATTCTTTAGTGCAAAGTAGTTTTGCAAGTCTGTCTTTGGTCATATATAGAACATAAATCAAGTTAAGATCAATGGTAGTTACCCCATACTGTTAGTTTAGCAGACCTTAAAAAAGAGGCTATTAGAGATTATTAAATCTGAAATCAAAATGCCTTGCTTACGGGAGGTGGGGGTGGAAAGTTCAACAGACATTGTCTGTGAACGTTAATCTAAAACATAATTCATTGTATTAACAGTAATTTCATTATATTGCTTTATCCAGCCTTACAGAAGAGTATTTGGAGCTATTTGTCCTAAACTGACATTTTTTCATTCTCCAATACTGCATCACTAACCAAGAGAATGAAAACTTAACCTGCCAGCGTACGCTTCTGCACTTTTCATCATACCAATGAACCCTGAAGAATCTTCCTACTTTCAAACTTTTCCATGATTGGGAATTCTGAGCATAACAATGGTGATGATATAGAGGAAGCAAAATGAAACAAAACCAGGTAAGACATCAGCCAGGTTCTTCAGTCTTTCCTGTTTACCTCTCAAGGGGTACCTGATCTAATGCCCATTTAGTCTAGAGAGACTTATATACAATTTCAATTGTACTTACAATTGGAGTCTTTGCCTCTAACTGCTGTCACAAAAGTCCCTCTCCTCATGTCGATCCAATGCCCCTTGTCACTAATGGCAGTGGGAACCACCCTCTGTGACAATCCAGCTCTGATGGCTGTAGGGCCAATGTTTTCAGCACATAGTATTTGGCAGGAGGGCTGCCTTCCACTTGTGGCAGCTCAGGACAATGCCCAATTCACAAGTGGAGACTCTAGGTATTACTGCAACACAAATAGCAATCAGAAAACTTCTTAATATGTCTGGTGGGCTGAAGAATCACCATTAGCTTTTATTCCCCTGAAATATCAACAGCGTTGCTGAAGTACAGGACAGCTCAGGTAAGCAACTGTTCTACCACACAATAAGAAATCGCAGAATGCCAGAAAACCCAAGAGGAACGTTACCAGTAATGGAGCTGTCAGTGGAAGCTGGCCCCCAACCACAAACCCTCTCTCACCTTCGGCCCCCCAGAATCACAGTAGCTGTTCTGTGGCTCAAATGGACTTACAGACCGGCCAATGCATGCCATTGATGCTAACCCTCAGTAGCACAGGAGAAATATATGACACTCTTCCTGAAATATCTGAGACACTTACCCCATTTCCATCATCTCTGAGTACCTGACAATCTTTAATCTGCTCATTCTCACTCCATTGAAAGTAAGGAACAGTCACGATCCACATCTTCAGAAGTAACATTTTGCGTCATATGGGATCATTTGCTGAGCAGGTTAAAACAGGTTTTGTGATTAGCATCAAATTCAAGAAATCCTGAATTATTCAAACAGTTCTCCAGAGTGGATAGACCTGGCTCCCTGTATGGCAAGTGCAGAGTAGCAGCAATACATAAGCAACTAACATAGTAAAAGGCACCAGTTTAGGCATGTTACTCTCTACAAAGCATGCATAGCATCTCTTGCTGTTGCCTTGCTATTTGTAGAAGGTAGCAGTAATACATATTCATCATTCCATTTAAAAGACATAGATGAACAATACTCAGCAACGCTGATATACCCATGCAATATCCAGGCAATAACAGCTAATACACAGTACCTGTCCCTAGCTTCTGATCAGATTTTGCATGCATCTGCACAGTCAGGAAGGCTGCCACTCTGAAGCAACACTAGCAGTCAAACAATGTATTAACAGGTGATTAGTAGTAATACAACGTAAGCCATTCCAATTGTATTGGAAGGCCTGAATTCAGTACCTCTGGAGCACTTAGGACAAAAATGGTATATGGTAAAATATGAAAGGATTAAACTTAATATTATCTTCTGGGCATTTATAAAGAATAAACTTGTTTTCATCCACAAACTTTGTGTGCAGTTGGAGAACAGAGTTACCATGTATTACAGGAAAGGACTCTTGTAGAAAAGGACTAGCCAGAAGAGCTGTCTCAATGATAACAGAGATAGAAATGAACTGCCTAGAGACGAGACGCCCTCATGTAAGGTATTGAGCTACATGAAATTTGTTCTGTGTTTTATTCATTTGTAATATAAGGGGGTCACGGTGCATTTACTAAGGGCCCAGATGGTTGTATTGCTCTTGAGCTATTGCTTTTTTACTAATGTAAAAACAGGAATATAGAACGTGTAGGAAAAACAGCCCAGATTTGAAGGTGAGCAATATGACAAACAGAGCACAGAATCATCCCTGTGCTTCCATTTCAAGCTGAACTGTGGCATTAGCCTGTGAACCTTAGTTCCCAGCCTCATTGCCTCTGTATCCATATCCTTTCTTCCACCAGCAGGCCGCTAATGGCATTGCTGTTAAAGAAGAAACAGACTCTTACATCAGCTGCAGTCCTTTTGGGACAGATCCTATAAAAGTTGAATAAAAGATAAACATTACTGAAGTTATTCTGTTTCTTGCCCCAAATTATTCAGACAGTGCCAATGACCCAAGCAACAAAAGACTACTCATTGTTGGTTGCAATCAACAGGGAAAGATAGGCTCTGGAGAGTTATTTAGCATAGAAACACATCTTGTGTTTCATCTTCCAGCATTTCTAGCCAAGCTAGAAAGGGATTTTCAAGAATATCTAAGAGATTTCAGCAACACAATTTCCACTGAAACTAAAGGGACTTTTGCTCCTAACTGCTTTTCACTCTCCTCATTAAGTCTAAGGCATTCTTTTAATCAGATTGGTACCTAGACTACAAATGTCTGCAGCATTTCCCAAGGTACAATTAGATTTAGTAGCTTCCTCCACTGCCCAGATATTCATACAATCTAGCAACTTGGAAAGATTAAGTCCAGATGCACCAGTTTCATGCCCTGACCACTAAGCTGCCCTCAAGCATTCGTACATGGGGGAAAAGCATGTCAATGTCTATGAGAATGAAGCCTCACTGGTACGGGCAATACATTTGGCTCATAACAAATACAGAGCATGACCACTAGAACTTCATTTCCGTGGAGTTCACACGTATCTCAAACTGCTACAAATTAATGTAAAACATCTAACTGAAAAGATAAGCAAAGAAACATCTTGGAATAAGGGATTTTTACATGAGTGTTATTATTCTGTGTTTCCACTGCAGCTTCTCATTCTTTCCATCACTGTGCTTCAGGCAATGACAAACCATTTCACCTTAAAAACAATGAATGGGATGTTTGAAAAGGTATGTGTGGCAGGGAGATTTGTAAATATAATTTTTTTTTATTTCCCATGGCACCCACTTAGCAATGATTCCATGACACCCCATCTACGCACTGAGCAGCATCTGTATTTCAAACTGTAATACTGCACCACTTCAAAGCTAGAATAGATTTGCTTCCTACACTCCCGATTCTCTGCTAATGCCTGCTGCTGACACAGAGGCAATGCCCAATCAACTGACTGAGCAAAGTGTTGACGGACCCTAGAGATGCTTCTCTGCCCCTGCTGTGATGAGAGGGCAAAAGGAGAAGAAACAGAGTCCATTAACAACTTGAGGGGGATGTCAGGGGATTAAATATTGTTCTGAGTTTCAGTATGAGATGTGGAATGAGTCAGAGCTCCAGCTGATCCGCTGGGAAGAGAGAAGCAGGCTGCAGAGAGAGATAGAGAGGAAGAGGCTGCAGAGGGAAGGTGAGCAAATGACGCTGCAGAGAAAGAGAGGAAGCCTGGGTCCATCCAAACCTTTAGGTACAACCCCTGTTGAGAAGAAACATGTAGTTGAGTTGTCTCACACATACCCTCTCCTGTGGCCCTTGAAGGGTGCAATTTACGCTCTTGCCTTCCCCTCTCTGCCCAGCATCAGGGAAGGACTGACCAGGGATGCACAGCTTCCCTGTTTCTCTTGTCTTTCCCTTTGCGCATTGCCAGTGGAAATATCCAGAGCATGGAGGGGCAGCACCTGCCCTGTAAGCAAAAGAGGAGTCAGTGGGGAAGAAGAGCTGTACCATTAATCTGTCTGCTTGGCTGAGTAACACAAAGTCACAATTTAGTTCCTCATGGCTATCTGAAGCTTGAAGTTCATGTCAGAAAAGGGATCTGGAAAGCCCCTCATCAGGCAGACTGTCTTCTAAGGTCCAGATGTGGCAGTGAGCAGAACAACTTTCTTTACACACTTTATTACAGTTAAACATCTGGGTTTTAACCTTTTCTCTGCCTTCCAGACCTCCGTATCTTTTCATTGTTCATTTCACTAAACCACCTTCTTTTTCTAGACAAGTTGTAGTTCAGAAAACCCTTATGCAACTCTGAGCATTGCAAAGTTTGCTGGAATGAATCTGACTCATTAATCAAGCAGAGAAAAATGCATCATATCTGCACTTCGTGAATGTCACAGAGTGTACAACAAAAGAAATGTTTAATTACACTGTCACTAAGGCTTATTCAGCCCCCCCCCCATCCTCCTCATCCCAGTACGATGGCAATAATCAAGGTAATCAGGAAGTTGGTGTTTATAAGTCAATTAATACATCAATTAATGCACTGCTTAATGTGCTGCCTAGAGCAGCTATTATTGAGAGTACATGTCAGTTAATTGTTTCCTGCCTACCCTACTGGCTCAGTGGGAATGTATTGGCAGAAGACATCTCTTGTGTTCGTTTTGCTGATATTGAGAAAGATGCCGGACTCTTGCATTTGTGGGTGGTGGGATGCAATAACCAGTATGCCTCCCTGTTTCACTGCCTGAAGAAAAAAACTTGCTCCCTGACATCCTACTGTAAGTAGAGGGTGAATCACATTCTTTTGCAACATAAGACAGGTAATCAAGGACGTTGCATTTCAGGCTGCATCACACCCAGCCCCTTCTTCCCTGGCAGCAGTACCAAGGCCTGCTGAGGGACTGCATAAGTCACAATACCAACCTAACAATTGATGCTGTAGGATGTATCTCACATACCAGTAGGGACCCTACACCTTTCAAAAACTGTTAAATGAGTATTCTGTGGAGTAGCTGTGAATAATTGCAACCTGTTTTCCCTCAACACAGCAGCACACTGCAAATCAGAAATTAGCCTCAGAGGTGTAGTCACAGAAGTCACAGAAGAAGTTAATGTCACAGTAAGGTGAAGGACCTTATGGACTCCTGTCCACCAGTCCTCTATTTTAGCCCTGCTGCTTTTCCTGAGGTTCACTTCCTTTCAATGTAGGCACATAAAACACAGACTTACCAATCAAGATCAAGCTTGATTGCTAGTGAAACTTGACAAAACACCTTGTAAAAGTCTATCACTGGTATAAGATGTTGTCTTGCTTTCTCTCCTCTGATGCAAAGTACAATAATGATCTGCAGTTTTAAGCAACATGGTAACAAGTTTTGCACAATACATTTTTCACATCACCACACACTTGATTCTTCAGCATTAGTTAGTGCAGCTGTCAGTACCTATTAAGTACAGTCTTGCACTGAAATGGCACATGAGGTGAATTATCCATTCAGGTTACAGTGGAGGTTTTTGGAGGGACAAGGATGGATTTGGTTCCATCTTGGGCTTGAACTAAAATATTGTGAAAAAAGACTTACTTTTTTTTTTCTTTTTTTTTTTTGGGGGGGTGGTGGTGGTGGTGGGGCTTTTTGTTATCTGTCCATATATACAGAGAAAACAAACAGCACTGGATAAAAATAGATTTGTTCAGTTCCAAGCTCCATCTTGCTTTCACCTTTCCTTCTTCTTTCTTCCCTTCCTGAAGTGTGAAAACACCATCTTAACTTTCATTATTGCTAAGAAAAGGATAAATAAGAAATTTTTCTGCTATGAGAGGTTATTATATACTAGCAATCAAGTTCTAATTCTACTTAGCTACATAATTGTTCTAGTTAAATTGTATTACTTTGAGCATATGACATATCAATTCATGGGCTTTCTATACAATTAGAGTGCAATAAATCAAAGTAATTTGCTGCTATTTTACATGCAGACACTTATGTGAGGGCTCATTATCTTCAACTTGCCACAAAAAGTTTTGTACCTTTGTACATGCAAAACCTATATAACAGTATATGGAAATAATTTGCCTAATCTTAAATTCTGGGATATCTGAGTTTTCACACACATCTTACAAGAGCCTATGTCTTTATAGATATCTCTTCAATAAAAAACAGCAAGTCAGAGACAAACATAAAACAGAGTAGCAACAAGATACTAATGCTGAACATCCTCCACACAAAACCAAGAAAACCTCAAAAAACCCAAAACAGCAAATGCAAAACAAATAGTGATGTAAACCCAATCAGTCCAGAAAGTCCTCAGATGTGGAGAAACTGACTCCAGCCAGCATCAGATAATGTATTAACTCTGAACACCATCTTCATTAAATGAGGCACTGGAGAAGAGAAATACATACCACAATGTACTAGAAAACACAAATGGGAAAAAAAAGAAATTCTGGTGCTATGAAACTGGCGATGAATGTGGAAGGGATGATATTTTCAAAGGCACTCTGTATTGACTGAGCACTGCTTCAAATGAATGGAAAAGAGCTCTCAGCAGCTGAGGGAGCTCAGCTAGTTCTGTGCTCAATACTTTTGAAAAGCTGTCTCTGTAGCATGCAAACGCCAGCAGTTTTCAAACTTGCAAAATACCGAATGATTACATGCATTTCCACTATCCAAAGTCCTGGGTTTTCAGTACTGGTGCAGCAGCACTCATGTTTTTAACGAGAGATACCTGCCAAAGAATCCTTTTTGTTCTGCAGCAGCACTCATGTTTTTAATGAGAGATACCTGCCAAAGAATCCTTTTTGTCTCAAGTTAGTCACATAAAAACAAAACTCTTTGAAACATATGCAGCCTGTGCAATCTCAGCACTGGAAAGAGAGGCAATAGTTCAAAACTGAAGGACCATGCCATTCCCCAAGCCAAAATGAAGGTATATAGTCATGGTTTGAAGCACAATAGTTGGCTTCAGATTGCAAGAAGTGAAAATAACTTTAAAGCCCCAAGACCCACTCCCTATTGGTGGGGAAAACCCCCCGTTCCCCCCCCCCCCCCAGCTGCAAAAACACAAGGTTGCTTTTACTCTAAAAGGAAACTGTTTCACAGGAATGGACTGTTTCAAGCAACTTTGTAGCTTTCAAGGGAGTTAAACCAAAAGAATTGCCACCTTTCAGAAATGTGTACACAAGAGCCTTAAACTCTACCAAAAACATCCCTCTAGAAATTAAGGCATAGCTATCCACAGATGCACTTCTTAAAGTTAGAGATGTAAAGTCTCAGGATTGATACTGCCTGCTGTGCAGTACCAATAATTCAGCTGAAACCTACGTGAAGAGGAAATTTTACATAGACATTTGCCTTAGATGTCTTGACCCTCTGACAAGGTCTAGAAAGAGTTCATTGCTCTTAAGGCCATGATTCATACACAAGCAGAAATATTCTGCTCCTCTGTGAACTTGTCATTAATGGACTTCATGGAAGAGAATTTCCCAAGTCTGGAGATGCAGTTGATACCAAAATACACCAAAGAAATACTGGACAGTCGATACCAAAATACACCAAAGAAATACTGGAGGGGATATTGGGTATGATTCACTGATTGCCTCTGAGCCAAGACATAGAGGGCACATTTCTGCACAGAAACATGAAAGAGTGCTAGCAAGGCAATGCTGAAGGAGAGCTAACAGAGGAGAAAAGGAATTTGCCATATATGATATTTAGGCTGAGAAGCTGGAGGAGGACAGGGAAGAAAAAGGCAAAGAGAAATAAAACTAGTTCCAGCTAATGGAGAAAGAGACAACAGTAACCAAGATTAAGGAAAGAAAAGAATGAAAATAAACAAAGAATTGCCATACTTAGCTTAGCATGACTACGAGCACCTGTTAGTAAGCCTGTCTCAGTAGAAATGAAGGGAATAGCAGCATACATTTTGCCACTCTGGGGTTAAAATTGACACGTAATGCAAACATAAAGAATTATTCAGATTGTGGTCTTAAAAATACTAGTGAATGCTCATAATTTTATAAATAACAAAGTAGTAAGGGATGGGATATGCAGTGAAGAAGCAGACTGATTTATATGCTCCATTGAGAAAGCCTCTCGGTGCTGAAGACAAGAAAAGAAAGCACCAGACTGAAAATGGGCATGCCAGTTCTATACAGAAAAGATTTTGAGAGTCATGGACCATTACAGTGACTCCTATGAGGAGAAGCTAAAGTTGCACTTTCTTATCAAGCAGAAAAGGTACCAGTCTCCTGGCTGAACTAACAAATTACTTCTGAATAGCTCCAAATCTATCACATCACTCTTACCAAGTAGCTCCAAATCCATCATACGTTACTACTGAAATGTGAAACAGTGAGAGAAGTTTGTTTGTAGAGCCCAGAAGACAGAAAGAAAAGAATGGCAGACTGCACTTCCCATCAGCAAGAACCAGTTGACACGTCTCCATAGATGACTACTCAGAGATGAGATTGTCAAACAATACTACTTCTGGTAAAATGGATCAAGATAATTATACATGGTTGCCTGTTGAAGAGGTTGTAATTTTGTAGAGGGAACCCACAAACACACACCCACAAACAAAACAAAACACAAGAATAACAACAAAAATAGCGTGTATTAACACTATCCAGAAGGCCCATGGCGAGTTAAAACCACTTTTATAAACAGATTGTTCAGTCTTTAATGCTTTAATCCTGTAAAGCGCTATATAAATGCTAAGAATAGATGTCTGGTTGCCCTCCCTATGACACTACTTCTTTCTCCATCAGTGCATAGTTATACCTAAACATCGACTATACAAAATAAGGTGTTTTTTTCTCCTACTCTCTCCTCTTGCACAGGTAATTATCTAGACATACTCTCCAAGAGGATCATCACCATCTCTTATGAAACATCCATTTAGTGCGTTTAAGTCACTAAACACTCACAATTACAATTATTGCCGCTGGGAAAAAGACCTATTTTTTGTTGTTGTTTTCATTCTTATTACTTGTATTTCTCTAAGTGTTCCTTCATATGGAGAAAGATAGAAATAGGAACTTTCTCTGTACTTTTGATTATCCTCTGTTGTAACAAGTGCTCTGGGGATGTTAATTAAAAGCCTTTGTAATGCCTCCTGTCCCTGACCAAGGGTATTAACCTAGCAGAACAGACATTATCTTCTGTGTCTCAGAACTGGAAAAGCTGTGCTCATACAACTTTTACTCTTTCTCATTTGTTTAACACTATTTCTGTCCCCTAAGAAGTGAGTTATTGAAAGATTAAGGCCAATGACCGTCATATGTCTATTTTATGAAGTTGAAAAAAAACCGCAACGGATCCTTGAACATAGCTCCCTTTGACATCTTAATGCAATCTTTACTGTTAAGCTTCCCAGCTGATTTCCTATGCAATAGATGTAAGATTTTTATGCAATTCCTAGCTCATTTCCTACAATACATGAATGACAGCATATCTTAAGTGCTATGTCTGCGGAGTGTAAGCTGCAAAGTGTTTTTCAAGTAATCATGAAATCTAAAGTGGGTTGCTTACCATGCCTGAGTAATGTATTCTAGAGATATGAGTGCTTTTGTATATTTAACATTGTGATTTTCTCTTTGATCTCAGCTATCGCATTTAGAAGTATCCTAATCTTGGAGTTTTATAGCTCATCTTGAAAGTTTATCAAGCAAAGCTTTCATGAAACATACACATAGATATACCACATGCTCTTATTTCTTCCTTTTGATAATCATCAGCCTTTTCCTCTCCTCCATGACATTTTCTATCAACTGTCACATCTCTTAACTGTGCTTCAGATAGCCCATTTTAAAAACAGTCACAGTCTTCCTAAACTGTTGTGAGTTTTGCAGCTTATTTAAGGTCATTAGTAAATAGGAATGGAAAAAAGCGTCCCCAACAAAAACATACATATCACAATACTTTGCTTAAGGTATGTGCCACTGTAGAAAACAAGATATTTGCAACAGTTTCAAAATAAAATTGGCTCTGACAGAAGCAGATCAATTGTTTTTAATGAACAAGGAGCATGTCAAAGCCACTGTAAATTCAGGGTAGCAGAATCCACATTTCAAACTTTTCTCTCTACTTCTTTTTTTTAATGGTAATGAGTTGATCGACATATTCCCCAAAGGGGCAGACTTCTGAACACTGATAATATCACCAGCAACTGAGCAGATTCTTTCACTAACTACTTGAAATTGCTGGAACATGTAGGGTATTCCTTTGCTAGTGCTGACAGTAATGAATACCTAGTTTTGCACAGCTTCAAGCACATGAGGGAATCACATTTTACTGTCTTCAATTTTCAGCCGGTAATCTCATACATGAGCGTATTTAATACCCTCTTGACTTGTACCAGAACACCCACTAATATCTTCTCAAGCGCACATTTTGGAATCCTTGCACTTGAGGACTTCATAGGTAGGGGGTAAATTGCAAGGATTTGCCTTCTAAAGGTTTATCAGAAGTGCTGTTACGCCCTACAAGTGTCTCTCTTTGCCCATGCAATATTATAGACCTAGAATTACAGGGTCTATCATAAATCTTAATTTTCTGTCCTTCCTCATGGGAACAGATCTTCAATCTGGAATTCAATACACAGCTCCCTGCAAAAAATGAACATCTTTTCCTCCCCATCACCACCCTGCATGTGTGTGTGTGTGTGTCCAAAGAAATAAAACAATAAACCTCACAATATCTGGCTTGGTGGCTAAACCTAGATGTTTAGCCACTGAAGTTTTCACTGCTGTTACCAATGAGCTGCCAATCCAGGCTTGGTAACTTTCAGTGACATATGCGTCGTTTCATAACATGGATGGATCACTGAAACTGTAGGCGTGTCTTTGTCAAAAGAACTGTAATGGCAGTTTGCACGGGCTCTAGGATCTTGATGACACATTTAACTCCTGTCAAATCACCTTCAAAGAAGTCATGAGGTCTTACCCATTTCTCCAGACCTGTTTTGACAACAATGTGGCACTAATAGCTGAGCGTTGCTCTAACTATCTAGATAACATGTCATAACTTTGCTGGAACATCTGTTATTAATTTATATTGGGAAACAGCCAGCAGGAGCTGCTTTTTTTCCAGCACAGTACTTGCTGTGTGGATGCTGTGGAAAAATGATGCAAACACTGTTCACCTGGTGCACATTTAGGCCCTTTTCAGAGACTGAACTGAAAGTATGTAAAGCATCTAATATGAGAGGACAGCTCTGCTTCTTTAATTGCAGTCAACATCTTAACCACATTATCTGTGGTAGCAGATGTGTTCTGACAATACTTTTGCAAGTCTTACTGAAATGCAACACTAGTGAACAGATGAGCGAGATGGTGATCATTCAGCTATCAGAATGATCTGACTTGTTCAACTATCACTTTAGCAACACAAAGTCTTGATCTGATGCTAGCTGTTTTTTAAATATTTTGTTATTGCCACTCAAGATACTGTGGCCCTAGAGGTTATAAAAGATACATCAGAAGCTTCTGATGTACTTTGGCCTTTGATTTCTACACAGACTTATAAAAACATTTGCAAATGGTTTCTCCTGGGAATGTAACACTTGGACTGAATTTTATATATAAGCATCCAAATGCTTTCTTTCAACCACTGAACACAGAAGCAAACACGATAAAGGTTCTTTGTTATCAAGTTCACTCCACAGTTCAGCCCTAAGTTCTGGTACCCTGCTTCTCCAAACTATATACAAGTTAATTCAATTTTATGTTTGTTTGTTTTTTTTAAGTCAAGCAACCAGTTTCCACCAAACCAAAACTGAGTTGTTCCAAATACTTTGCTCTAGGGACCGTTGCCTATATTGCATTGTGGATAACACTGTGCTGCTTTGGTTCTCCTCACCATGTGTAGTCCTCCAATACTACTGCAGCCTAGGGACCATTGCCTATATTGCATTGTGGCTATATTGCACTGTGCTGCTTTGGTTCTCCTTACCATGTGTAGTCCTCCAATACTACTGCAGCATCTTCATCCAAAAATCTCTCTATACACTTTTCTGCTGTGTTCCAAAGCATGCAGTGCAGACCCTTGGCTCTTATGCTAGAACAAAAATACTTCTTTTATAGACTGCTTTAACATTATTTCAGACATTTTGAATTAGGCAAGAAACCACACACATACAAATAACCTTGTTTAAGGTGCAGTGGTGGGCCCAGGGGAGGTCTGCATCAAGTGCTAAGCAGTGCTGAGACACCCTTAGTGTGGATGCAAGCCATTCTGCACCATTTTATCTAGAGCCAGAATTATTTCCTGGGATGGAGGACTGTAGCAGTGCAAATATAACCAAACACAGCAGTTAATTCTGTAATGTGACCACATGACGATTTCAGTTTACCTTACCCCAGCATTAGAAGAGCTGCCTGTATGGATTTGCACTATCTTTTTACTGTGGGATTCACCAGCAGTCTCCAATCTGTCTTCCAGAGCAATTCCACATTTTTCTCTTCAGAGGCATCATTACAGTATTGCTGACTTTAGAACTCATGTTGCCATAGCAAACATTGTGTATTGTCTTGTTATTATTTGTGCTTTGAATGCTTCCATATGCAATTATTTCAAAACTAAGGTATTTGCATTCTTGAGACCGAAATGACGCCATGGATCTTTGAACTATGATCTCAGCATGTTTCAGCTAAACTAGTTTTTGCATTTGACCATTGTGGGGGTATATACTGGTTGCTGGGGCAAGATACTTAAGGGTCATTTCTGGAGGAGAGAGATGGTGGGAACTGGGGCCTCCCAGGCCACTTCTGACAAAGAACATGGCAGGAGTTTTTGTCACCTAATAGAGACAGCAGGAAACCTTGGGAGATGCTGAACTTCTCAGCTAGTAGAAAAAAAACACACAACAAATGTATCCAGTTCAGCATGCACACAAGTCAACCCTCCTTAACTCAGCAAGAGTCAATGAATTTAACAGGAGGTTAAGTACCTAATCAAGTGCATTATCATGTGCTGAATAAACTGTGAACAGTGAACGGTTTCTCTGAAACTGGTAAAGCTACACATATTTTAATAGCAGCAAACAAAGGAGAAAAAGGGTTTGTGCTTTAGGATTTCCTAACTTTATAACTCCATAAAATTGCTCTTCTCTTGCACTGACTAGAAAAGGACCACATTATCTTGTACAGAGCCTCAGGATCTGCCAATTCTTTGCAACAAAAAACATGGAAATTTGTAAACATCAGGCATTTTCATCATCCATGTGTTCCCTTCCCTTCCCCCAAATAGCTCTAATACTAAACATTTCCCCAGCTATTCACTTAAGGTGCAGTGTATTGTGTACCACAGAACAAGTAGAGTGCTCTCCTTGTGTGAATGAGAGCAAAAACCTCACCTGTGTTCAGTTCCTGTTAACTGTGCCATGTTGAACAGGAGCACAGCTTGGACCCAGATCAGGTGTTATATTCCAGGGTCAGACAATATCTTAGAGATGAACACAAGACTAGGAAGCAACACCTTTTTCCCAGGTGTTTTTGAAGGTGTTCTGTCATCTACGTCAGCTTTAAATACAACCAGTAAATTCACCAACAAGTAAAAATGAAAATGTATTAGCCTGAGCTTATGCCATGTATCACAGTAAAATCCTTTAGATGATCTTCATTCTTTTTTGTTTTATTTCCAACTTTTACTGTGGTGATTTTTCTACATACATTGAGTACAAAACCTATTTTTCATCACTGGATGTGGTTTAGAAAAAATTATGATTGTAAAGAGCACCTTAAATTTGTATCTAAAGTTGTTCAGCTGATGATCCTAGCTATTTCTGGAGGGAAATTTGTTACGCAACTTTGCAAGTGACCCATAAGAATTTGTGTGTCTATTAGGAAGTGACATGATCAAATAAAATTGCGTTGACAGCTATGTACAAATACTTTTCTTTGCCTAAGAATGGATATATAAATGCCTGGGAGAGGGCCTCAGTTTCACATTTATTAAAATAATCTAAATTCTTGTAGAACACTTTGTCTTGTAGAACACTTTGGGGGGGGGGGAGGCTGCTACTCACAATCGGGGGGGGGGGGGGTGAGGCTGCTACTCACAATCGCTTACCTGATTTCTGTACAAACTTCTTGATGGCATTAGAGCCTTGTCATGTAATTGTCCCTACCTCCTATTTCTCTTTCATGCTCTCCCATTGTCATAGATTCTAAAAGTATTTGATATTGTCCATAATAATAATTTACTGTCCAGAAGTTGGCATTAAGCTGAGAGTTAGATTTATTTTCTTATTGTATATAATTTCTTGTTAATATTACAATTTTAAATAAAGATACTCTCGCAGTGGAAACACAGCTGCTGGGGATTTTTAATGTACTGGAAAGGCTTTGATAGCACTGTGGTTACCTGAGTAGCCACAGAAAAATGGCCAAATTAAAGGCTGGTAGCTAACAGGAGTAATCAAAGATGGACAAAATAAATAACTCCTTAGCACTGATAGATTATTTGTTTGCGAAGGAGAAAACAAGGATATGGGGAGAAAATACAATTTTAACAGAAGGTTAGTTGAGTGCACTGCAGCAAGGAATTTGAGTGTAATGCAAAATTGTGTATTGTTTCACTTGGCTTCCACATGCTTTCCTGCCATGCTAATGAGGAAAACGTCTTTAAGATATCAACAGAGAACTATGAGTTTGTACCAGAGAATTAGATTTTGGATGCAAGGTCATAAAATTTAGGTCACACAGCCCAGTGCACAGACCAGTGCTGATAAATTCTGACTGAGGTTGTAATCAGGATGAAAGGAAAATAAAGAATTAAGGAAAACAACAATTTTCACATGGCTGTAGTGCACTAAACAGCTTCTATACTCAGATGCAATACAAATAGTTCAAAAGAAAAGGCAACCTGCAGTGTGATAGCCATTTAGCCAAATGCTCTGAAAGCTGAAGGGCAATGTTCAGATCCTTTCTGTTTTAATAAATATCACTGGTATGAAACCTAGGAAAAAGAGGATAACCAGGTGAGACCTATATATGCGTAAAACAAAGAGCTCAGATATAAACCAAGCCACCATATTACAGGCTGTAGAGCTTTCAGAATTTAGAGGCTGCTATTTACCAATATCGTGCCAGAGTCAAAATAAGAATACTGATTCCCAGAAAATACATCTGAATTAAAATCCTGGGTTGAATCTAGTACAATCCATGTCCTGCTAATATTTTCCTTCTTGTATGAGTCTTCCTCTGTCTCACAGTCTTACAGCCTGGGCCCTTCAAGCTTAAGCATAATTTGAAATAGGAGGTATGATGCAGCATTGGCTAAAGCTGCTGAAATTCTTTTCTGCAAATAAGGATTTTATCAAATAGCCGAGCCTCAACCAAAAAAAAATACTAAAAGCATGTCATTTTCAGAATGAAATATTCACATACTCAAACCATCCTAGTCTTTTAAGGTAATTCTTTTTTTTAAATCCTTAAAAATAATTGTTTCATCTTAATTGAAAAAGTGTGTGTATGACATGACTTCATTATTTTTTTGAAGTCATATAATGTAAGAAATTGCTGTATGCTCACCATTGGCATGCTGGCAGTGCACACAAGCAGAGAGGCTGTGCTGAAGGCAGAGAAGCAGCACGTCTGTAAAATCCTGATGTGATGTGATCTGAAAACTCAGCATTATGATAGGGCTTAGTATGATAAATAACAAATGCTTTCAATTTGACTACAGGAGCTTGCCCATTTTAGGTCTGGGTAATGCATTGCCCCGGTTTCCCTCCTTGCCAAAAAAAACTTTGTTGGCAGGCTGTATGAACTGTCTCTTCGAATTTCCTTTTCCCCTGCAAAGACTAATTACTTTTTATTTAAGTATTTAAGCTTGGATGGGATTACTTACTATTTCCAGGATCTACTTTGTTTATACAAAAAAGTCGCTTATTTCAAAGTCAACACCATTCAGCATATATTCCTATTTTCATCAGCGTCCAGGTCCCCCCAAGGGTTCAATAGTTCTTGTAGTCTTTACCAATCCTTCACAATTCCCTTGGGAACCCTTCTCAAAAAACTATTACAAATGCTTCACTCAGAGAAAAAAATCTGTGTAGGTTTTTTTTTGCTTTTATTTCACTGTGTCCCTTCCAAGTGCCACACGAGGTTGGTATCTATGAATGCTCTAGGATGTCTTATTGTGCCAATGACTAAGTTATGATATAAGCTTGTCTTATGTACCTACATGCAGTCTAGCAGCACCATGAAACAGATCCTGTTCCCCCAGACACCTACATATTCCAGCCTCACTTTCTCTCACAAAACTATAGCTTGAACCAGGTTGGCTGGTCCTCAAGTCCCACTGTTCCTAAAATGGACAAGGTGTTTTGTGGCAATAACTTGGTAAACATACCACAGGTCAAGCTGCCCAAAACCCCACATTAACAAAAGTTATATCAATGTCCCTATGTAAAGACACCATGAAGTGAGTTAAATATAATGTATTGCCAGAGCACAGTAACAGGAAAACAGAGGCCAAAAGTTTAAAGGTGTGTTGTAACAGGCAGTCGGCACTGGCCAAAGACACAGCCAGACTCTGCTGCCTCGCTCTGCCTCGCTCATTGCTCAGGGAGTAATTTTGACAGAAACAGTGCTGTGACTCACTGCAGAAGGTGCTATTTATCATAACTATTTGTAGAAGACTGAGGACCCAGTTTGAATAAAATGTCTGATTTGCATGTTTAATGTATGATAGTTTATATTTTAAGTTATTAATGAGTATGCTGATCTGAAGAAAGAAATTTGCTAAATATTTAATGTTAAACAAGCTATGGTTAAACAAACTGGAACAGAAGAAATTTCTGAAGTTGCAATCGCAGCATTTTTAAGCCATGGGTTTGTCAATATTCAAATAAATGTAGGAGATGTTTGGGACTCTAAAACCACATAATGATCTTACATTTCTATAACACCTTTAATTCAAAAGGATGTCAAAGTGTTTAACAAACTGCAGGCAAGGATCATTTCACCTATCATTAAAATGCAGACATGGCTGCAATGAGTTTTGGAAGTGCTTTAGCAGCTCAGAGGATCACTGCACAACAATATAGGAAAAGAATAAAGAATGCTGCAGCTTCAGAGACTCGATATCAATGGGGATTTAATCCTCAAGGTTTATGAACTCACGCTGGCATGTCTGCAACTTTAGGTCCCCATGCAATTAAAGAAAATACAACCCATAATAAATTGAGCAGATCGAAAGCAACTAATCAAATAGGCAGAATACTGTGGTTAGCCTATGACTATATTTTGAAAAGCAGGATGAGACTGAGCTCGATATTCCTTTATTGAAATACAGCTTTTTCTCTGAGCTGAGAGTATCTGGGTAACAGACATTGTGATTCTGGTCATGGTGTAAAGTATTGAGTCCATAATAATCCCCCAAAACAATTTTACTTATCAAGCCATCGACAATACTTTGGTTTTCCTTGCCCGTTTATTCACCCCCAAAAAACTGCTTCTTTAGATTATGAGACCTGATGGAACAATGTCCCTAGGCTATTGGTGCATAAACACTGCCATTGCTCAGTGGCACCCATGGCCCTGAAGTGCTTGAGTACAGTCCTTACAATCAGCTGGAAAACCAGAGGCAGAAGGGGCAAAGCAGGGATGAATATTCACGAACCATTGCTTAGAAGCAGTTTTGCTGAATTCCACTGGATTTGGTTCAGTATCTAATCTGGTTTGACCTTTTGCTGTTTGAGGCATTTCTGATCTTCACCGAATGGCACGACAGCTCTGTCTTTAAGACTATATGGATTCCTGTTTAAAACCACACAAACAAACCAACAGCAACGACGAAGTAAAAGCACCCACTTCTTTGATCCTTGCCTTGAGGAAGGCCAACGGGAAACTAAGTGGAATGCATCCTTCATAATGCACCCCCGATTCAGTTTTGATTCTAGTCAGCCTATTTTTACCTCGTTCAAAAGAGACTCATGCAGAGCTGTCCCTGCTTCTCAGCACTGCAATCTGATCAGCTTATATGTTTCACTTAATGATGTTCAAACGGAAAAATTCCGGTGCAGTCCCTCGAGCACAGAGCACACCCTTGAACACACTTCTGAGGGAGGCCGGTCCTCACTGGGTTGTAATGGCAGGTTACCATTTTCTTAATATTTTTTCCTAGCATCCTGAATCTTTCACTCTGTGGTGCACCCTGTGCCACCTCCCCCAGGAGGGACAAAGTCCATGCTCCTGTCTCAGCCCAGCTACCCAACAGTGTTGCCTTTGTCGTACTCCCAGAGGAACTAGATGTGAAAATTCAGCCTCTTCAGGCTGAATTTCCCATTCAAGTGTTCTAACCACAACACTTCTGCATGAAAGGGCAGCCCTAGCAGAAATCTGTTGATATGCGCACAGACCTAGTCTGGTTCTCAGTTCCCATCAGTAAAATGCAGGTAACAGGGATGTTCCACACTACTCAAGTTTTGTGAAGGTAACTGTAGTAGAGAAGAGGAATTGCTCAGACACCATAGTAATGGGGGGATCATATAGGTATGTTAAAGAGAGAAATACAGGGTTGTTCTTTCTTCCTGACTGTTCACCTTCCTATTCTAACTGGAAATGCTCAGGAAGTATAATCCATGAGAAAGGCAGAGAAAGTGGCTAGCCAAGATGGAAATAGGCAGCCATATCCTGCCCTCAGGTTTACAATTTTATAATAAATTGGCAGTCTGGTCAGCCAACCGAAGAACCGATGAGTCAGTACTGTCTCTTAAACATGCCCTCATACAAAGCCAGAGTGAAGTATCCTGATATAGCTTACATTTCAGAAAAGTTAGATAAGAATGAATCAGCCTTTTATCCAATCCAGCTGGGAAAGAGGAAAAAAAGTGTCTACCAAACTGCCAAAAGGAAAATTCCTTCCCAGCTGCAAATGTGACAATTATTTCAGCCTTTATGCAAGAAAGGAGGGCCATGTTTAAGTATGTAATTCCATGTGCTGTTTCCAGGTGGCAAAGGCCAGGTCCTCCCTTATGTGAAGCTTTCTCAAGCGTGTGGGTGCAGGCACATGTACACACACACATTTCCAGGTGGTAGAGCGGTGTTTATTATTAAAACTGAAGAACCCCCAAAGGAGACAATTAAATTAAACAGTCCACTTAGCCGCTACTGGAATTTCACTGGAGGGCTTCTTTTTCATGAAATGAAGGCCTCTGATGGTGATAGATATTGGCTAGGCTGTTCGAATGTAGAATTTTTACATCTTTTAATTAGCTGAGTTGCTTATGAGAACTATTTTATATCAGTCATCTTCAGTAATTCTGTATACTGTATGTTAAAATTAAAAATTATTAAGTAAAACAATCAGAACTGAAAAGACCAACATATTTCCAATTGCTACCTCAATGGACTTCTTTTGGCTGCGGTTTTGAAAATCACTACCTAACGTAATTGACAGATGGCAAACAAGTCAGTTTGCCTCGGGAGTGTGAGAGGGAGATAGATTGGTGCCCTGAGGCAAGCAGATGGAGGCTGCACAAGATGCAGAGGATCCCCTGCCCTGCCTACCAGGTAGAAAGAGGGGACCTAAGCGACGGGGGGGAATGGGGAATG
>NW_008794836.1:1516589-1554233 GCF_000699145.1 Aptenodytes forsteri
CCTCAATGATTCTATGATTCTATGATTCTATGATTCTAAGTCCTCCTCTCATAATTGAAACTATGCGACTTCAACTTCAAAAAGTGCTTACTGGTGTTGGAGCTTGATCTTTAAGCAACGTTTCTTCAGCATGTCAGTGATATGGTACAATTAGTTCCTCATCAAGAAGAAATTCTCATAATTGAAACTATGCGACTTCAACTTCAAAAAGTGCTTACTGGTGTTGGAGCTTGATCTTTAAGCAACGTTTCTTCAGCATGTCAGTGATATGGTACAATTAGTTCCTCATCAAGAAGAAATACAACATCTCAGAATCCAAATTTTATTATTGCAAGGGTTTGATTTAACATCCTGCATACCTAAGCACTTCCAGGCAGCTGGGATGGAATACATTGCATTGAGATCTATCCTTTTTATTAAAAACATATTATACCTTAAGGGAAGTATGTTTTTCTATAGGGATTGCTCCACAATTTAATTACAGCAGACTATCCTCTCATTTTATGAGATTCATCGGAGCTCGGGAACCACAGTGTGATTTATATCAGCATATCCTGCCCTGTCAGAGCTGAATGGGTAGCTGTGCCCTGTTCAGAAAAATAGTATGGTTGGCAAAAATTCTTTGGACAAACTACAGAAATGACAGTACACTGTTGCCTCCACAAGGTAACATACATCATCCCACTAACAAACTATTACCCACTAGAAACATCTCGGAAACATGTGCTGGCTGGGGGAATATAGCACCTCACTATATCTTTTTTTCCTATACAAGTCAGGCAATGGCACTAAATTTCCAGGGTGGCTTTTTCTTTTTTTTTTTTTTTTTTTTTGGAGACCATATTTTACACAAGCAGAAACACTACAGAAACTTTCAGGAGAACAAACCATCCTTTTGATATCTTTAACATGTTTTTTGTTTTTAGATTTCTTAAAGCATTTGTAAACAGTTGTATAACATAATATTTTCATTCTCACACAGACACACACAAAGGGGGTTTAAATATTGTTAAATAAACCAACTCAGTTGAGGACGTTTCACATTAAGGACAATTCTGTCCTCAATTAAAGACAGAAAATAGATAATTTAATATGGGGTGTATAACAAAAATAGGATCAAAGTTTGTCACTGCAGAAAACATGCTCCTACTCATCATGGCATCCCCATCTTACGAAAGGGAACTGACTACATAGATACGTAAGTCACAAGTTCATACATAGAGTGGGGAAAAAGGGACTGGCTGAGAGTGGTAAGAAAGATTTTGTTAGTGACATGGTATTTTGAACACTTGCTAGCTAAAAACCTGCCATTCTTCTTTTAATGCTGGGCAACACTTTCATTAAATCAGCAAAAGGTTCCAGAAATATAAGCTGAGGGAGCTCAGTCAAGATTGCCAGTCTTAGCACCTTGGTTGTCTCATGGAGTCCTGTTCTTTTTGGTTGATTGGCTGGTTGGTTGGTTGGTTGGTTTGCTTTTTATTCCTCCAAGTAGTCCTTGGTGCCAGAATTATCAGAATGTATGAATATATGAGCTATCTTTTTTTTTCTTTAAAACAAGTCTCCAGCCTACAAGCTTTTAAGAACAAGAATAAAAAATGACCATCATGCAAACTAGCAACACAGAAATAAAGTGCAAAGGTATCAAAAAAAAACAAACCTCAAAAAAAAAAAAAAAAAAAAAAATTCATGTGTTTTAAGGTATTCTCAAATTTTTGAATATTTGGGGTTTGTAAAACTGCTCATTTATTATCTGCCTTATTGTCAACTATTCTTACTATCAAGCCTTCATCTGGTAGTTATGCGCCCAGAAAGAATCATACTTTCTTGTTTAATACTCTGTAGCATATTACAGTTGACAGATGTTGCTGTCTTCCCAGCAACAGTACACAAGGAAATGCTCTCCCACACCCCTGTTTTCCTCAAATGGGGCAGGAGGCTTGCAGGAAGGACTGCCTTTGCACGTCTTCCTTCTCCATACTGAACATCTCAGACAGCATTTTAAGGATGAACCAAAAGGAAGAAGAATGAATGCTGGCTCCTCTGAAGCTGGTTTTCTGAAACAGGAAACGATGTAGTAGGCTGCTGTATGGGTAGTCTTAGCATAGCCAGTAAACAGGTGCAGAAGAGCCGTAGAGAAAGACGGTGGGCTGAGGGGAAACCCCACTTATCCAGTCCCTGGTGACCATGGAGAACACATGAAGGGCACAGAGTCCCAATGGCCTTTGGCAATGGGATGTTGTGTGGATGGAAGAATTCCTGTTCTTTATTGAGCACGGAGATTGTGACTGCCCTGACTTGAACAATATACCAGGTTAACATTCCTTTCACCTGTATATCCTTCCCCTAAAAAACATACGTAAGGCCCAAAGGCAACCTGGCAAACTTTTAAAGTGATCCCAAAGAACAGGAATAATTCTTGTGAGAAGCTCCCATAACTTCCATTCCTGCAGCAATAGCATCACTTCCCTATATTTGTCCATGGGGGCTATCTGATATGGAATCTGGTCTCCAAGCAATTAAACTGACAGAGGGAAAAATGATGGGGAAATTGCACACAAAAAAAGGGAAAGCTTGTATCTAAGCAGCTGTTTTGGCATCATAGGTGTTGAGCTACAGGCTACTATCAGTGAGGCTGGTGACATGGGATTTCTCTGGGCAAAGACCATGAAATGATTTATAATTTAGTTAAACTTCCATTATTAAAAAGGAAGCCTGTCTCTTTTGAAAGATATTTGCGTCTGTCAGTCATTCTCTTGATTTTACAAGGTACTGGCCTAGTTGGATACCAAGTTATTAAAAAATAATCTTTTTTGTTGTTATAGTTATTGAACTGATGCTATCAAAAGGACTCTATGATTTACAGCATCTGTCTCTAAGGAGGCTTTAGTCCATTTTTTTTTTTTTGACTCTCCTCTTGATGTACATTTAAATTTGCCACTCAGTGAGATTTTATTTCTCTCTTTCCTTGTGTGAATGCAGATGCTTGGGCTACTCTGTCATTCACCCTACCTCAATGTAAAATGGGTTTAGGTTGTGGTATACCCTTCTTTCAAAAGCAGCACTTTGGCGATGATACTTCAACCAAAAAAAAACATGAGTCATTACACAATCTTCTGTGTTTTCTGAAGCTTTGAAAGCAATATTTGAGTGCTCAGGGCAGTTATTGTGCCTAGTTTCTTTTTACCACTAACTGTGAAAAGGTCACACGTAGCATCCAGTGGAGCATGCTGCACACATAGCTGTGTTCGCACTGACCGCTGCAAGGTCTGCAATTGGAAACAGTGCAACCCCAGCAGCACACCACAGTTAACAGAAAAACTAATCCTATGAAGAGGAAAGCTTTATTAGTCAGAGTGCCTATCACAGTTGCTCGGTTTTTGGGAGCCTGATTAATACCTTTGCATAGTACCATGCCACATGATGGCTTCTTAAAGCTAGCTCAGGACATGCAATGCAAGGCTGTTAAACTGCCCAAAGAACCTCAAAACATAACAAATGTACACACTGCATATGTCTTCAGCCTACAAGCTAGACATAGAAGGGAACCAACCATTTGCAACCAATCGCCAGTTTGCACTGAGAGCACAGCAGGACTTTAAAAGTCAGATCAGGACCTAAATGCCTGTAGCTTCGATTCTTGCAGACCTCCACTTTGTTCAACAAATACAAAGTAGAGCAGCATTCAATACCACTACTTTAAAAAAAAAAAAAAAGTTTTAAACCCTTCCAGGACTATCGCATTTTAAGGAGGAGAGAAATGTCTGCAGAAACTCAGAGAGAATTGTTGTCTCGCACAGAGACAGTCAGACAAGAGTTAGAGGCCTCCCGAGCTTCTCTGGGCATGGCGAAGCAGGCAGCAGCCCAGAGAACTGCTGATTAACAGCATTTTACTCTGCAAGAGGCAGGCCCTCCTGGCTCCCAGTTTCTGATGAGTTCCTGTACCTGGGGAGCTGTTGCCTTTCCTAACAGAAGCTGGCATGTGCTCCTGTGCAAGGCTGTGGTTCTCATTAAACCGTTAACTATAGCCTCTCCCCTTCCCCCTGACTGGAAGCATTGCTGGCTGGCCACATACTGACCAATCAAATGGGAAAACAGAAGAAAAGCTCCCAAGGAGACATCAGTCATAAAGCTTCTAGTTTTATGTTCAACTCACATTCTTTTCATACGGTATTAGAAACACCAATCTCCTCCCAGTGTCTTGCAAAGGAAGATACATGTGGACCACCAAGAGTTAAAAGGAGACTTCCTATATATTTTTAGCAACCCAAATAAACAGATGTATGGCATGAGCAGTGAGTATTTTAGAAAGTCAAAGATGAGAGTCAACATTCAGCTTATTTTTGTGCAAACATCCTACCAGTGGACATTACATTAGTCTTTAGAGTCAATAATCAGTAACTGATTGGCTGATTGGTAACATCATTCATTGTATTAAGCATACAGTGATATCTCATTAACTAGTTCCCAACCATTTAAGTTGTTTCACTGTATTTTACATTTTAGAAGATCCTTGAAACTACTCAGTGCAACAGCAGGCATGCAACTAAGCCCGATATGCATGTGTACAAACACAGCTATTTGGAATGAACCATACCCCTCGGTACAGGTCTACATGGAGATGGAATATTCACAGTCAGTGTAGAGAAGCATTTACTTCTAGGCAGTGGTCCTCTGATCCAGTTTCTGTCACTTAGAATGAATCAAATCATTTCTCATACTGACATTTCTCTCCCTTGATGATAAATGGAGTCTAGAAAACTAGCGCAGATCTAGGTATTGTAGAAATCTGAAATTAGATGATGTGAAACCTTAATCTTCCCCAGCTTCCTACATAGTCAGCGGAGAAAGTCATGCATCTTAAAAGAGTCTCTAAGTTAGGCTCACACACTGCCAAGCACGGGTAAATATTTCTATGGGAGGAAATAATCTAGGCCAGAGAAACAAAATGAAAAGAATCCTTTTGGAAGGAAAACAGAAAGAAGTATTACAGAAAGAAATACCGTAAAACTAACAGAGCACTGTGCTAAGCCTTAGGAAGTTCCTCAGGAAACATTTTTCAAAGCAGTCTCATGCCTTTGCCGTAGTCCCATACCTCTTTAAGTGTTGCTGACTTAAAGACAAACTTAAGATATTAACACAAAAAGAAATCTCAGCAGTTCTAGCCACATCAACAATTAACCCCATACATTATTAGGTTCAGACTTTCAAGGTCAATTATTTTGACTGGAAACAACCAATTCATCTCCAAGATTTGTTTTTTAATCTATTTTATACTATTGGGAAATGCAGTAATATTCTGTGAAGCAGGGACCAAAACCTCTCTCTCTTTTATGTCATGGGAATGACTAACCAATAGGCTGTATAGTGATGTTCCTGTCATTCTCTTTTTCTCTGTGGCCCAACAAATCTTACAATCTTTTCTGAAAATTGGAACAGCTTCACCATGATGAGTGTAGTGTGGTTTCTTTCCAGAACAGCCCATAATTGACTCTCCTTAAGGAGATGGGAAATACATAATTGAATTTGTTCAGGCTGAAAAGGAATTGAAATTCTTCCACATCTGGTGCAAAAGCTAGGAAAGAGGCTTCCCAACTTTCTTTGCTTGGGTATCGCTGGCTGCAGCAAGTATCGTCACCATGGGCAGTGCTCACTCCCACGTCTGTGTAGATGTGCAAAAAGGCACAAGAGAAGGCCTTTTTTTTTTTCTTTCTCCTCTCCTTCCCACCTTGCTTCTTTATGCTTCCTGCCAGGATAACCCCTCTCCCTCCCATTACACCTCAAACTGGAGCCCCAAACTCATGCGACCTCCTGCAGCTCAACCTGATGCCATCCTCCTGAGAGGGATCCCTGAGAACCTCCTGAGAGATCTCCCCTGATCATGGGAGAAGCCACAGAGTGAGGTGCTACTACAGCCCACAGCTGCAGCCGACCAGCAGACCAGAGTAAACGGCCCCTTGGGTATAGCTGCTCCCAGTGGCAGCCTTCACTCCATAGCACAGATGAGAAACTGCATGATTCACCTGTGTGAAGGGGCTCTTTCTGAGTCATGAGGGAAGTTTCTGCACGCAGACAGCTGCTTCCACAGTCCCTAACCCAGCACAGACAAAAAGAAGCTTCTCAATAACGTCTACAACTTAGGAAAGAGAAAATGTTACAGTAACAGGTGGGAGGCTGAGAATGAAAACCCTACAAAAACGGGTTTGGCTTCATCGCTGAAAAACAACCCTCTTATCCGCCAAGTAAAATGGGCCCTCAGAGCTTTTCTGTCTGTGGGGGTGGGTGAGCACGTGGAGAGTGAGGGGATGAGGAGGGTGGGAAGGTGAACGTTGGTGTCTTCCCTGCTACGCTTTCTTCCACCCCATTCATACTTGAGGGAAAGCTTCCATTAATATGCATCTACAGAAGTTACCAGACGAAGAGAGCCAGACTGTTCCTCAGCAGGAGCTGTCTTTAACAAAGGGACATCATTTCCTTACAATACTTTCACTTCAGGGTTATTTTAATCTGAAGCTTAACAGAATATAGGATTTGTTTTGGTTAAAGAGCCTCAGTGCACTAGAAGCATGACAAGGGACCTGAGAAAGATTTTTGGCTCCTCACTTCATCTAAAAACTTCTAAGTCTGCTTTTCCACTTCAACATCCATTTTAGATACCGATGTCTATGTCTGAGCTATTAATAGCTGGTTTGGGCTGGGACCAAAACCTGTATTCCTTCTCCTTGCCTAAGGTAACCAAGAATTCCTCTTCAATACCAATCACTGCACAGCAACAGCTTCAACAAGCTGATATCAAGCTATAATTAATTCAAATTAATAAAATATTAATTTAACAAAACCTAATAGAGTCTAAGTATTTCTAAGTATTCTTAGAAAATTTAGTAAGTTGCACAAAGACAACGTGGAAGAAAGGCTACTTGGATCATAAAAATTATTTGGTATGCCTAAAATGCATTGTTTATGTTATCTGACATTTTAGGACTTGAGAAACATATTCAGATCTAATCTGTGATCTCCATTATGTTGGCACTGCCCCAATGAGCTCCCTAAAGTGTATGGATGTGAATGGGATAAACATCAACTCTTCTTTCCCATTCTTAAGTTTCACTTTACCAGATTGCAACATCTACTCAATATTGTGTAAATATATTTTCCTCACCTTGACATTCGTGATAGCACACAGAAATCACGTCACCACCGAAACCATTATAATTCACTGTTTTCATTGAACAGTCTGATTTCTGCCCTCACTCACTGTATGAGCATGGCTGAGTGCCAGCTGAACCACAACGATGCCCAAGACCCAGAGAGATTATGTGGGTAAAGCACATACTGCAGCTGCGATGATATACAGGAAGGGGCTGGATCATGCTGAGAGTCACTTCTGCCACACAGTAATTCAGTAGAATAAACAAATATCTCTTTATCTTAAGCTCTGTATGCCCAGTGCTTTCACAAAGATTGGGGGGTGGGGGTGTTTGGGGGTTTTTCTTTGGTGGTGTGAGATGGTGCCTTTGCAAAAAAAAAGATAAATCAGTTCATTTAAAAGGCCTGTCTGCATCAGTTCTGGAAATGTCGTTTGCAACAAAGAAGAAACAAACTGTGCATTGTCAGCACAAATCTGCAAAGCTGGTTCATACAAACAATCACTGTATCTTTTAAAACTTCAAAACTTTCTGATTTCCGTTGCCTTTTCTCCACTATTACCTTCAGCAATGCATTCACACTGCTCTGAACAGGCAGTTGCTACTACTGTAAATTTGTAAGCAGGTAATGGTCAGAGTCAACCCTATGGAACATATACGTTACACCATAGCTAATAAATAAAATGAAATAAGGAGATTCTGAGTACAACAGCTACAGTGTTCAAAGGGGCTGATACATTGCTTATCTGAATCCAAGGCAATCTTTCTACTGACTACAAATGGCTGCTGGCACTTCTGAGCCAGCAGGCAAGAAGGAAGCTATCTACAGAGCAACTATAGCATCGGAAATCAGTGCAAGACACATCCACTAGCATTTAGGCTGAAGAAAAGACCACAACAGGTCTACTGGGGACTACTGAAAGTGGGACTACTTTCAGAATTAGCGTTCACCGCATTCAAATGAAATAAGATATTCTTCTGAATAAAGCTGTGATGTTATAGGAATTATGTATTGTTGAAATGTCTAATGCTGAGAAAAGGAAATAGTCTAATTTAACTAAAATTAACAATTATTTTGAGGAGAAACTAATGCAAAGCAAAGAATTGAAAATACAATAAGACAATTATTTTTGAAATGTAATATAGATAAAAATTCATCTGGAAAGAATCTCAGTATTGGTTGAACTATGAAGTTCTCAAAAAAAGACATATCTCAGTCTCTGTTTTCATTAAGATTTGAAGAATGACTCATATGTGATCTCCGTCAATACACTAGGCTGAAGGGGCATCTCAGTAGCCACATAATTGTAAAGCACAAGCACAGGGAATATTTGAACTAATAATAAGTAGAGACTCTTTGGGGGAGAGAACTCATCTCTCTCTTAGATCTATGTTTTGAAGTTCTGTGTTACACCCAACTTTGAACACTTTGAGGAAATAACATGCTGTACAGGGATACGAGGTCCTTACATTACAATAAGAAATTCAATATCCACACTTTTACAACAATATTAATAGCATCTATCCATGACTTGGTCAAGGACATAAACATATTTGAATCTGCAGAACACAGAAGGGTTAATGGGTAGCAATGAGAAGCAGCAGATTATTAAAGAGTGAAATAAAGCTCTTGGTTAAATAATAGTGGTCCATCAGTATATATTTTAAGCCAGCCAAAAATTCAGGGTAATACCTAGAGATCTGGATCGCAGGATATATGTTAGACATTGGGACACAGCCTTGAAAACAATGAGTCGGGTGAAGATGAGGTCAGAGATTGCCTGTTCATGAACTGTGAACACAATATTACTGTTAAAAGGCCTAATGAAGTCCTTGGAGACAGAAGGAGATGAGTGGTCTCAATGTGGGTGAGACAGCTATTGGAATTTATGCACCTAGTTCTAGTGCATACTTCAGAGCAGATGTAGAAATGCTAGAGATACTGATAGAAAGATGTGTGGGATGCGTGACAATCTTTCACATTCATTGGCTAATTTATCTTTAAAAAGATTAAGAACTTGCAACTTCTATAAAATAAGAAAGTAAGGAAAGTGATCCTACTGAAGTTCCTGCTGAAAGGCTGCAGTATGGGTTGAAGCCACAGTAGGCTCCCAAGAAGTCATATCACAGGACCCCCCTTGTTTCATAAATTGGTGAAATGTTAAAGTCAAGGGATATGCAGATGATCAGAGCAGCTGATATAAAGGGGTCTTGACTTCTAGTGCAGACCCTGAAGAAGAGAGTTCTAGTGAAGCTGAATAAACCATTTACTATCAGAACCTGTCCACTACAGTCTGCTAAATTAATTAACTTTTTGAAAAATTACAATTTTCTACTCATACCTCAATGATTTTCTACAGAGTTCAGACATGACTGACATATCTGACAGAGAAAAAAATGTGTGGGATTTATAGGCTACCTTTAACTGCATTTTAGGATAAAATAAAAGCTTTCCTTGTTCTCTATTCAGTCAGAAAGTAACTGCTGCAAACAGTCTTAGTGGTTCTCCACTGTCTTTGTTATTTCATCATGAAGAAAGGATTGCTGCCCCAATAACAATAATAATAGTAGCAGTAGTGATAATAATTATAGTCCAATAAGATTCACTTCTCAGGATGATAGTCAAACTTTTTAATAATTGCAAAGATAATTTTTTTACTCCTCACTATTATCTATAACAACATAACATTACTTAAAGCTTTTCCCTTACCGATTTGTTTTCTCATGTTGAATGGACACAATGGTTAGTTACAAGAGAGCTGCTCATTAGTGCTGAACTGTTGGCAATGATTACTGGAGCATTTGTGTTTTTACTAAAATAAATAATTAGCACTGTGCTAAAGATATTGGATGTAGGGGAAAATAGAACAAAGAAGGATCAATATGTTAAATCTTTGAGAAGCTCATAGACTGATGAATGACCTCAGCGGTAGAACACCATTAACTGCCTTATAATATAGCTTATACAGACTGGGGCTTACCTATTTGTTAGTGGACAGAAGGGGCTTTTTAGGAGGGAGGAGCCTGCACAAAGTCATGGACAAGTACCCTTCAGCTTTAGGCACGTCATTAATCTGACAGTTCTTATTTTTGTCATAAATATGTATGTCCTGTTTTCTGAGATGATAGTACTGTGTTTGAGTTACTGTTTTTACGATTAGAAAAACTTGTTTCTTGGCTTCATTTTCCAGCCAAATATCTGAGAAGCAAGTTGAAATCAGCGCTGAGCACAAGCACTGCTAAGCCCCAATCTATTTTTTTTTAGATCTCCTAGGTTGAAGTCCTTTTTCTAGATGTGCAGACATGTAATGTCTTTTCTTCAATTGAAGTCTAGACACTCCAACCCTTTATGCTTCTCTTTGCAACTGATAAGGAACACAGTGTTCTCTAATTGTATTCTCATCACCGCAGCGATTTCCATCCACACGTCAGTTAGAGGTGGTCTTAGAAGATTATTATTTAATGACCACATGTATAATCTCCACATGAAAAAGGAATGGCAACTTTTTGGGGATAATCCAACCTTGTCCAGTGATTCTTTGCCATTTTAAAGGTGAAGGAGGACAGCAGGTAAATAATCTGATATACAGAAGCAAAGAGGGCAAGTTAAGTTAAAGTCCTCTTAAAGCACAGTAAAACAGAAGGAAAGGAAAGGAAAGGAAAGGAAAGGAAAGGAAAGGAAAGGAAAGGAAAGGAAAGGAAAGGAAAGGAAAGGAAAGGAAAGGAAAGGAAAGGAAAGGAAAGGAAAGGAAAGGAAAGGAAAGGAAAGGAAAGGAAAGGAAAGGAAAGGAAAGGAAAGGAAAGGAAAGGAAAAGGGTTATTTCATCTCTGCTTTTCTACCAAACTGCTTTGCTGCTCATCAATGAATCAGAGATGAAAAAAATAATAATCTCTTAAGTTAGCTACAGGAACCTGGATTCAGTTTCTGTCTGTCATAGTGACTTCCTCTGTGACCTTGGGCTAGCTGTTTCCTCATCTTAAAAAGTAGTATCAAAACATATTCTTGCATTTTTGGCTGAAATAAATCATTAGCTCATCAGACAGCCAAAACACCTATGAAGCAGTTTTTAGTCCTTTATCCAATGGAAAACCAGTATTTGGAAGCAAATGAGTCCCTCCTTGGTTGGCTTTACGTTTCTTAAAGTAAGATTCTAGTATTTTATGTGCAGCTGTAGTCACAGAATCAATATACCCTTATCAACAGTCTGTGTGAAGGTGACATGAGAACTTTCTCTCCTTCCAACCCCTCTTCCTCTGCCATGTCTCCAAAAATTTAGATTAGTATGAACATGAAATCTGCCTTTTTTGCCGGAGAAGTCAGTGAACAGCTTCCTCTGAAGCCTATCAAGAGACTGGGCAGGAGACCACTTTTGAGCACTGAACCAACACTGCCAGTGAAGCCTCAGAATTTGATTTTCGTAGCTGCAGGTCATCCCAAAAGCATGTGCATTCTGCCAGGCATGGAAGCAAAAGACCTGAGTCCTTGCTTCAGCTGAGCACCCCTTCCCCACCAAAACAGTGCTGTTTGCCAAGCTGAAGTGCCAAGAGAGAGTCCTTTTTAGACAAACTGTAGTGTTATCTCTGTGAGCTGCCAATTCTTTGAATTCCTCATTATCTATGCATGAAATCCAATGGGCACCTAATGCCAGCTTAAACTATAAATCAACACATTACTAGCAACAGGGTAAGTAGGTGTCTTGAACGTATACAAATATGGCATTATAGGCAGGCATCTGTTTATGCTAGTGTGCTGTTCTGCTTCTGCAGTTACATCTGTTACTTATAAAGAAAGTTAGAAATCCAGAGAAAACTATTTTTCCAAGTAGAAATTGACAGCCTGCCTGCTGCTGCCCCTGCATAAACATCACCAGTTGCACTATTTGTCCTCCAGACAGAAGCACCTTTCCCTAGTATTTTAAATAATTCTTATACTTCATATTCTTCAGGAGATTTTGGAGTGCTGTGTTAACTGGAATAAATGTGAAATGACCTCATTCTTTAAAATAACCTTGTAAGAGGACTTTGCATTGAAATGGGACTCGTTCTTGCTCCTGTACATAAAGTTCCAATGCACGTTACTCCCCTGGGTCTCTCTCCAAGCTGCATTTCAGCTCTTATCTCTTGAATAGCAGAGGAGTGGCGTAAAATTACTCTCTATGAAATATCTATATTTCTTCTGATTTCATATCGTTCACAGATGCTCCCATTAATTATATGTCTTAAAAATACATGTCCCTAAGATTAACCTGCAGAAATGTAGTTTACGCACATACACGAGGCTTCCCTTTACCAATAAAATAAAATAAAATCAAGAAAATGCTGTACCTTGTGCCATGTTAGCAGCTAACTAACTGCTAACATCAGGGCAGTGAAATGCTAGGGCATTTCACTGACTAACTGCCTTGAGAGTGATTTTGCTTGTCTCTGCTTCTCTTGCTTCCTTCTGTGTTTTACCTCATTTAAATTTTGGGCATTCCACACTAACTGCCTTGAGAGTGATTTTGCTTGTCTCTGCTTCTCTTGCTTCCTTCTGTGTTTTACCTCATTTAAATTTTGTCTCTCTTTCTAAGCAGATTAAATTTAATTCTCTTCTATTATTTGCGCCAATGTGTGCACGAAGAGAGGCCCAGAAACTGTTTTGCTCTGATATCCCCAGTTTTCTCTGTCCCTTTTTTTACTGACAACTCTGGGCTGCTTCTTAAGCTTCTAAATAATAGCATTGCAAATGGAGAAACCTGGGAATAATCTTTGCCACAGATACTTAAGAGAGCAGAAAATTCATAACCTTTGTGACCTTAGCCAACAAATACCTATGCTTTTTAAGCCTTTTTCAATGCTAATTTCCAGGTTAGGTACTAATGCTGCTTAGCTTTTCTCATGAGAGCAGCAAAAAGATGTCCTGGTAGGAATTAATTATGAGGCAGTTAGGGTTAATAAAAGCCTCTGTAGCTCCATTTACAAAACTCATAATGCTGGTTGTAGCCACCACACACACAAAAAAAACCAGGGACAAAAATGGAGCATCGTGCCACTTACCTATTCCACAGCTGACAGCTGTGTAGATAATCTTTAGCCTTTTTCCATGTTGCACAGTGAGCGTGATAGCCATTGACAGTCTCCAGCATGGGACATCTAACTTACTGCATGCCAAAAAATAAGATAAATGTGTCTTGTTTTCAAGGTGAAATTTCATTCTATGCTTAACAGGGCAGACTTAGCGCTCATCTTCTGAGCACGATTTCCTGCCGAAACAAGGACAATCCCAAAGCCAGGATTTTTACATACCTGGGTGCTCAATAATCAACATATCCAAAATGAGTAATTGATGCCATTGTTTGCTCAGTAAAAGTTTAGGAATTCACTTCTCATTGAGTAAATTCCCTATTCACAGGCTTGTAAAGCATCTTTCCTCTATTCTGTGTAAGAGAACAAGACAAGTAAATGAACAAACTAAGCAAATCTCAGGCTGTGATTGTGGAAGCTTTCGTATCTGGACTGAAGAAAACATCTGGATTTCAGACTTAGCCATTCAGATTAGGTAAGGCTCATTAATTTGGAGTCAAAGGAGTCTGAACAACCAGACCCTGTTTGATGTGCTTTTCTGAGAGATGGCTGTAGATAACACGGGGTGGGTGCTGTTGCTACATCCACTCTCATCCCTTTCCTCATTAGTAATGCTGCTCTCAAGACCCTTGGCCCAGCTCTCTGTCTCTCTTTTCCCAGAAGGGGTAGGACAATCTTCCTTTCCAGTTCACTTTCTCTTAACCCACCTCCTACTCCAAGAGCCTTTCCAGACCCTTTGCTCTCACAACCTCACCTCATCCCTGGACTCCATGACTTCTTCCCATCTCCCTTCCCTATTTCCCCTCCTGGAATCAAAAATCACAAACCAGATTTTCATTTGCACTCCCGAGAAATCTTGAATGATTTCAGCAACTGACAACATAACGTGATACTCCAATTTACAGCCCCCCAAAACAGTGGGAAAGACTGCCCACAGTATGACCTCAATACACATTGCATATCTTAGAAAAAAGAAGTATTGTGTGGAGCTGTTAGAGGCGTTTGATAATTTTTCAGTCATGGCAAGACAGGAATTTAACCTTGACGAAAATTATCCTCTTTCTATCTTTTTTTTTTTTTAATGTGCGATGAGATGGGTAAGCAACAGAGAAAAAAACTGGCATTTTCACTCTACTGATTTTTTTACAGAATCTGCATAATGTTCAGGTTTCCATACATTAGCTCCTGTGGGGGATCCTGTCTGGAATCCCTCAGGTTTATAGCAATCATAGAAGTCTCTGTGGGTCTCCCTTGGTGAATAATTTCCATATCCCTTTTCATTTAAAGCTTGTTTATATACAGATTCAAATTAACAAGAAATCAGCTGATTAGAATTCTAGATACTTTTCACTAGCTCTACTACAAAAGGATTAATTTGAAAAAAATACATAAACAGCAGTTAAAGGCTACTTTATGTATCCAATGAAAGAATTAACTTTTTGTTCAGAATTTGTCAACAGATTACTGGAACAGTCATCGCAACTAGATTTCAAACAAACTGAACATCCCAAATATCCAGAGCTAATGGCAAAGAAAATACTTACCATTTTCTGAAAAACATATAAACCCTTTTAAGAAATACCTCTAAAAGAGCAGGAAGAACCCAGAATGTTTAAGCAGTAGAGTTTGGGATATTATAAGACATCCTTCAAATAGGCTGAGACCTACTAATTAAAACACACCAACACACACAAAAAACAAACTTAAAAAAATCAAACTGACAGGCTCAATAGAAACATGCAACAAAAAACTAATAATAAATCCTTCCTCCAACATACGAGGGACAAGAAACCAACAAAAATCTTGTACGACCAATAAATGATAAGGCTACAAAAAGTACACTCGAAGAAGGTGCAAATATAGCAAAGAAGCCAAATGAATTTTTTACACCACTGTTCACTGTGGAAAGTACTACAGATTCCCATGCTGTAATCCTTTTGCCTGGGAGGCTTGTCAGAGGCTCCATATGAAATTGAAACCATTGTAGAAAAAGTCATGACACAAATGGACAAAATGAACAGTGGGAGCTCACCAGGACCAGATGGTGTCCACCCAGGAGTTTCAAAGGAGTTTGAGGATGAAGCAGACAAATGGTGGGTTATAAATTCCTGCCTAAAACTGTGCTGGTACCTGAAGATAAAAAATGTGGTGTCATTAAAAAATAAAATAAAATTAAGGCAGGAAAATGATGCCAAAGGAACAAGATGGAAGCCTGATACCTGCACAGGGCCAGTTAGAAAAATCTTTAATAACAGACAGGATGAATAGAAACTTGGACAAACATGATCTATTTGGAAAAAGCCAACACATCTTTTCAAAGGGGAAGCAATGCCTTAAAAACCTATTGTGGTTCTCAGTGTTGGATTTCAACAGGGATCTAGATAGAGATCATCAACTTGGTATAACCTATTTGGTCTTCCAAAAAGTTTTAAACAAATTCTTTCACTAAATCTTTTGGAGAACTAGACGGCCGTATGCAAGGGAAAAAATCCTGGCTAGATAATTGGCTTAACAATGGGATAAAGAAGATGTAATATGACCAAGTCTCAAGCAGTGAAAGAAAATCATCAGTGGAGTTTCACTGGGACCCCTGCTGTTCTATATGGTCATAAATATAGCCTCCCAAAGGGGGTGAAATGGTGAGCTGACAAAGTTTGCTGACGATACTGAGTTATTAAAGTAGGAAGGACAAGACTCACAAAAAATAGCAGAAGGATCTTATAAGACTAAAAGGCTGAGCAATAAAATGTCAGATGCTGTTCAATATAGGTAAAAGTGCAGTTAGTCAGATGGAAGAAAAATAATCTCAAGTCCACATTTCAAGTGATGGCTGCTGAGCTGAGCATTACAGCTTCAGAGCATGATCTTTGGATTGTGATCGACAATTCCATGAAAATGCCTGCTCAGTGCTCAATAGTAGTTGAAAAAGACAAATCATATGTTAGAAACTATTTGAAATTGAAGAGAGAATAAAATGGAGAACTTCATTATGCCATTGTATAAATCCATGGTACACTCATATCTTGAATGTTGTGTATTCCTTAACCTCAGAATAGATACAGTAACATGAAATGTGTACAGAAAAAACCAGCAGAAAATCAAAGGTGTAGGACAGCTTCTGTACAGGGCACAACTAAGCTAACAATCTCTGGCATGGAAATGAAGTGACTGAGGGAGGATATGAGAAAAATTTACAAAATCGTGACTGGTATGAAAAGAGCAGATAGGGATGAACTGTTTTATTTCTCCTCTATAGTATCAGAACTAGGGGGCATCAAATTAAGATAGCAGGAGCCAGGCTCCACACACAAAAAGGGAACGGATTGTCTATGCAGTATCTGGGACCGCCACAATGCTGTGGGATGCAAAATCTGGGTTCAAGGGGAGACAGAACATAGAAGAGAAATCCACTGATGGCTGCTGAACAGAAGGAGACCAGACTTGGCTTATAGAGTTCCCTGACCAAAAACAGTTCCCTGGCTGAAACAGCTCTGACTGAAAACAGTTGGACACCAGTAAAAATACTGAAGGGAAGCATCCTACATCCTTACTCTGCTTTTACTCTTTCCTAAACATTCACTTATAGATTCCTACAGAGTCAGAAAACAGCATTAGATGGACCTTTGGTCTGACCCACTGTGATTGTTTTTATGTGTTTATAGCTTTAGGATATAAGGCAAGTGTCACCTGCAACATATTAATCATTTCCCCTGTGGATTAAATATATTACAACTGAAGAATGCAAAGTTATTTGTAACTTCCTCTTACACTCTTGGTACTGGGCTCTGTCCCATATCCAGTGCTCAACCAGAAGGAGCACTGGGCTCAACTGCTGCAGTTGCTAATCTGCTGTCTTTCTGTCACATATAGCCCAGCAATCTTAATGACAGATCTTTTTAGTTTTCACTAGCAGCAGGAGAAATATATGCTTAATCTGTTATTTTTGCATGGAGTATGTCACAACATTTTCCTTTGTTTTTGTTATATAATGCAATGGCCATTTAGTACACTGCAAAGAAAGAAAATGCTACAGATTATGGATGAACTAGTTTTCAAAAACAGTTGGACAAATAAAATATTTATATTGAATAGATTTCACATTGCAGAGCCTAGAATTTGGCAACAGACATTACAAATCATGAGCAATATAGAGGATACAGAATTTAATTAACAAAGCTAAAGATGGAAAAGAAAGCACACTGATATATGTAATATGGCTCTCAGCTTCGATATTCAGCAATAAAATAACAAGCCAATGCTCCTAAACCAATTTGAAATGGGTAAAAACCAGAAGCAAAGTAGTTGGAAGGTTATATTTCAAAATGTAATTAGTGTCAGAATATTTCAGAACTACTAAAAGCAAATAAGTCACCAAGTTCAATACAAAAGGAAGCACACATGACAAAGAAGTAATTTAGAGAAGGAAACATACCTCATTATTTTTATTATTTAAATCTAATCATCATCAGATTAATTTAGAGGAAATGAAATGAAGGTAAAATACATCCTCATATTGCCAAATAATTGGTGTCAAAGAAATTTTAATTTACTGGAAACAATCCCTTCTGTGCAATTAAAGAGAAAAAAAACTATTATGTACGTTAAATAGCAGCCTTCACTGTAAAATATAGCTCTCCAAAGATTACCCACGGTTTAAATGAATAGCCACAGAACATGATTTCCTATGTTCTATATTCATGAAATTAAAGACATCTCCGAAAAAAGGCCTATGTGAGTATATTCAACAAGAATACGGTACTGTAATTTATTTATAACTGTACATTAAGAGATCTTTTGGACAAAGCTATTTCATTGTGTAAAATACTGAGATGCACTTTCAAAAAACACATGTTCCAGCACAAATGCCAGGTGGATGCTCACTTTAAATCAGACTCCAAATATTTCCACAGTGTTCCCACAAAGCCACAATGCTGAGCATCGCCAAGATGTCATTTATATGACTGAGCAAGAAGTACCGCCTCCCTTTGGCTGTGATACACAAAGTGGCCACACCGCCAAGCTTATGCAGACATCTGAGCATGATGAGAAAACACTGGCAATGGCACACATGGCAATTTTCAGTGCTCCCAGGCTAACCTCCTCTACAGAAACTTGACAGACACTTCAAAAAGCTTTTCAGGGATAGTGATGTTACTGGCGGTTTTCTCTTAACTGCTACAGGTTGAATACTCTGAAATAGAGATGGGCAAACGTTCGGATATTTGGATATGTGGCTGCGTTCAGAGAAAAATGTCTCTTGTCTAGAAACACGTCTGATGAAAGGAAGAGAGACCAAGTGACCTCCTTTCTTTCCAGTTAGTTAGGAAATGTGTCATCCTTGCACTGTCTTTCAGCTGTTTTGCTGCAACCAGGAACTACAGACAAATGTTAATATGTAAGAGTGAAAATAATAGTATAAGCTTTGTATTGTTTTGCCCTTCCAAATTCAGGCTCAGCTTGAGGTCTGTGCACAGTCAGACCAGTCATTGTTTTATCCAAACCAGTTTATCCATCCCTAATCAAGGTGCTAGCAACCAGCTGTGTTGATCCTCTTGTATTCAGCACACAACCTTTCTGTGCTCTGCAGAAAAAAGATCTCACTTTAGACTATGCTCAGTCAAGAGTGTTTTCCATCAGGAATCCACAGGTGCAAGCTCTCTGGCTTTGGCTTTGCTCCGCATGAAAGCTAATTGCATACCCCTTGGATGACCATTTAGACCTGCGCCTCTTAACATCTGCACCACTGAGGATAAGCACCGTGTTCAGCACTACAGCACAGAACAGGAGCAAACTCACCTAATTACCCCTCCACACTTCCTCCTGTAATGACATCTTCCAATGCACTGCTCCCTCCTTGGCACTTAGCCTGCAGTCTTCCTACTAACTACTCCCTCCTACCTCCCCAGGGTAAAGGAGGTACATTTTGCCAGTCCAAAGGAGTCATTGCACACTCCTCAGGTTTCTCTCTTCCTAAACCGTCGCGTGGTTTTCCGGCGTAATAGAGTACTGGTTCCTGTCCCAAGGCTTCAGTCAAGTCATCTAAAGGAAAAGCATTAGCAGCTGGGAAGAAGGGGGAGGATACAACACCAGTAGGACTACACAGCCTAGCGTGAAGGGCTTCAGCCAAATGGGGCTCGGTACCTACAGCAGAAACGTGGAACACACCAGGGCTGGGTGGCAGCTATGCACCACGGCATGTTCCAGGGTCCTGGTGATTTGTCATGACGGTGAGGACCTGGGTACAGCACAGTGTGTGTGCCCACTATTCAGTCCAGATACCTGTATTTCTCCACTGTTAATCAGGATTCAAAAGACCAATGCACACAGACACACAACGATGAAAACATCCCTCCCCTTCACCCTTGATTTAGGCTTAGCTGAGAAGTCTGGATTTAATGGACTACCTGGTTACACCTAGCAGTAGAAGTCCATCATGGATTGCAGGTCCCATTGGCGGAGGTATCAGGTTTCCCTTTGCTCTTGCGTGCATGCCATCCTCCACAGAAAAGGAAAATAAATAGTCTTAAACCACTGCTAAAAGGATTCTTGTCTGATTGGTGTCAGCAGGTACGACCGAGTAAAAGGTGACTGTGCCCTCATCACCCTTTCAATTACAAAAGCAGAGGAAAAGGTTCACTACCAGGCCTTTGCAGGGAACCATGCCACAGAAATTAAATTTTTTTTCTTTGCATAGTTACACTGTTGTAAAATTTGCTAATATAAGTGTACGCTTTCTTAGCATCTATGTATTAAGAAAACGTGACTGACTAACAATATGGTAACCGAAAAGAAAGAAATGAGGGAGCTGACTGTGAGCATATGTATGATGTACATATTATGACGTACATATATAATACAGGCAAGATCGCCAAACAACAGTGGACTCAGTTCATCACCGTCTCCTTTTTTTTTTAAATATTAAAAAGCCAGCAGATAGCCTTCTCCGGGGAATTCACTGATGAAGGGGCTTCTCACCGATCTCACAGTATGGTGGGCTCTTTATGAAACCCTATGATAGCCCCAGCAAAAGGATGTATTTTATTAGCACAGTAAAGGTAGAAGGAATGAAAAAACAGGCAACCACAAAGCTGTCTTGGCGCTACAGACACTCTGAAAGCAAAAGACTTTTTTTTTTTTTTTCCCCCTGCAGCAGAACCTAGGGTGGTCCTACAGTTGTGTTTGATTTACCTGAATTTCATGTAGCTGTCACAAGCATCCACTGCCCTTGAACGAGAGCCACGTCACATGCAGACCCGACAAATTCCACAGGAGTGTCTGAAGCCCTTCTTGGAGCTTGGGCTCCTCCAGCAATCACAGTGTGATAAGAAATCATATCTTGTAAACTTCAGTCCCAAGTAGCTGAGCATAGTCCATTTGCGACAGTGCTTTTTTTCCCTACTGTAATTTTTCAGACAGTGTCATACTCTATTTACTCACATTGCTGTAGCTTTTGGAAGACTTAATTTTAATTGATATTTTACTGTTCTAAGGTAATTCTACACTGTTATTCAAATAATATATGTGCACCTGGTTTTGTTGTAAATGTATAGTCAGACACATCTGTTATAATATTGACTCCTCAAATTAATTTTTAGATATTTTTAATGGTAAGAATATCACTAATGTGTATTTATGGAAAGAAAGATATAGTTCAGTCTCCACTCATCTGGAATAAACTATTATTTATTCCTTAAAACCATCATTCCCCACAATTGTTGTTTAGTTAATCACTCAGTGCCTGTGCTTTGGGGATAGTTTTATTTCCGTTTTATTTTTTTTATTTTGAGTAAGCGCTGATAACTCAGTCAGTTTAACACAATACCAGTAGGTGGAGTAATGGTAAAGCAAATGTCCGCTCCAGCTATTTATCTTTAAAACCGGCCATTTTTAATATCTTTTGCCAAGATTTGCATAAACCAGTCGGATATATGTCAGAAACACCTATACATATGAATATATACTACTTACATGTGCACACTTAAAAACATATAGATTAAAAGAACATACTTAATACCTAAGCGATGAAGCACTTTTCTATCTTAATTCTAACATTCTATGCAGTTTTCTTCAATTTCTATATATTGGGTAATACATATTTTGCCAACTGTGCTAGAAGCCCGAAGCCCTACATTCCCATCCACTTAAAAAGAACTGATCAACACCTGAAGGGAGTAAGGACTCGCTGGCAAGTTCCACTTTGGTATTGAGGTCAGTTGAGATTTGAGAGACAGCTTTGGTTAATAGTGTCATGCCCTCGCCAGCCTGCAGTTGTGTAGCGTGCCCAAAGCCTTCAGTACACTGGATAGGAGCAGCATTAGCAAGACCTTTGTCCTGTGTCAGGGTGGAGGATGGCTGTCGTGGATGAATGCACTTATGATAAGAAAAAGTTTCTACGAATGCAGCTGCTATTCTTCCTCCTCTCCATTGCACAAAATTGTCCTAGCTACTCCTCTGGACTTCCGATAAACCCTAGCAACTTCCAAGCACTCAGGTAGGCAACAAAGCAGAGCCTTAACAAATGCATAACAAACAGCCCAACATCACCACAGCAGCTTAGTCTCCTAAAGCAGCAATTTTAAGCTCAAATTTAAGTCACTCCCATATGTGCTATCAAAACATAGAAACTTTAGAAAATGAAACAGATATGCACTGAAAGAAATCTCATTTGGACTGCAGCCTGTAGTCTTTGTTCAGGCAAAATTCCTATCAAAGTCAGAGCTGCAAGGTTTTTTTTCTTTCTGATAAAACAAGCAGGCACAAGCCCCTCGGACACTATAAGAAGAAAAATGATCAGTTAGTATTAATGTATTTATTGAGTCACTGCATTCAGATAAGGAGGAGTGCAGTACACTTCTATATAGCTATCTCAGACTGATGTCTGAACCATAATGAAGACAATATATTCCCTAATATCAGTGTTAATTTTATAAGTAAGATGGCTGAAACTGAGCTTTGATTGTGTGCAAAAACTAAAAATTTGGTCAGGTTATCGCCATCATTCTTTAGCTATGAGATTTGCAAGAAAAAACTTAAGTGCAGGAGCTTCAGTTTGCTCCTAGTGATCATATTAAATTGCAAATACCAACACAAAGGAAAAAAAAAGAGGACAAGATTTCCTCTGTAAAATTAATATAGGTCTAAAGAACTGTAAATATCAGTCTCAATATATGCACTACTGAGTATAGGTAAGGTTATTTCCCCTATCACCATTTGTTCTATGCAGCTATGTGGAGATTATTAATATTAAAGAAACTCATTCTCCCCACCAAATCCACAAGTTCAAGAATATATTTTCTCATATTCATTTTAAAATACTGAATCTGTCTGTACTACCTTCTTTAGGGTTGTTCAAGCTGATAATCATTTTAGCATGATTTTGTTTGTAAATTACTTCTGATTCATTTGGGATTTTTTTAGCCTTTTTGTATGCAGTATTCAGTAAACCAAAAATATCTGTACTCTTTCCCCTGCCAATGCAAGCATTGCAGTACAATCATCTATCACCTCCCTATTTTTCTCTAGGAGAAAGGGAGGGAAATCACAGAATAACAGATATTTCAAACTAACCACCTATTTTCTCTCAGACAAAATATAGTCATATCCCTGAAAACAAACGTAACCTCAACTTATACCAGAGAAAGCAAGTGAGCAAAAAAATGAGTATAAAATATACCACAATCATTCAATAAAAAGAGCTGTAAGATTAAGGGAGTCATGAATTAGCATGATCTCAAGAGATCACGCTTGTAATATCTGACATGTTTTGACACATATGGAAAGGGTAAATGAGTTTTAAAGCTGAAGAAGAAAGGAACATTTTACAGAGCTGTTGCCTAATTAGGGCTGTATTCTTCGAGCTGCTGTGCACCTCCTGCAGCCTCACCAGCGAGAGGAGTCACAGCTGGGCTGCACCCTGCACAAGAGGTGAGGCAGCCTCCAGCATCAGCCCTGTTTGCTAATCGACGAAGTAGAAGATGAGGGCCCCCACGAAAGCCGAGGCAGCACAGGCAGGTGGCAAGGCTGCGAGGATGGGGCCACGGTAGAGGTGGATGTGTCGCACGTGGTTGGCATGCCCTTTTCTCAAAAGGTAACCCCAATTCACCCTCTGCACTCCCTCTCGATGGTTAGTACGTCGGCTGTTCATTTCTTCTTGCTTTGTTGCAGTAAAAAGTATGACTGTCTGGGGAAAAAAAAACATACACCTTTTTTGGCAGCTGAGTGCATGAAATTCAGTTCACATCTGAGCCTTTGGAAAAAGGGGGTGTGGGGAGGGGGGAGCAAGCTCATATCTCACACACTAGCACTCATTCTTCTGCTGCCTCGCATCTCATACATCTGGCAGAAAAGGACCTACTACCTGAATTTCAGACTCGTCTTTTCCAAAGGAGACAAAAATGGCTTGCTGCTTCTTCTTCTTCAGTCCTTGTTTCTATCTGAATTGAGACCAAAATTGTTTTCTGCAGAGGCTTTTATTCCCATCTCAGGAGGATTTAGGCTGAACAGGAATTCCCCCAGTTTTCAAAATGATTGCTTCCTGTTACTCAAACATTACAGGTCAAGAGCCCAAGAAACAGAGATAATATTTTGGCAAAATCATATTCTCTGCTCTCATTTGCTAATTAGTCAATGTACTTGTCCCTTTTCTTTTCCTCCCCCCCCCCCCCCCCCTTCTTTTTAAGCTAACAGTTTGGATTTTCACAGATTGTTTAGGAGAAGGGCATTGACCCTCTACTGCAGTCTTCTTTCTGCTCAAAACGAATCTTGTCCATGGAAAAAAAAAAAATCCTGTAACATTTATGGCAAGGGCCTTCTCCACTGATGACAAAAAAGATGAACGAGATCAGTTTTGCCCTCATCCTTAATCTGACTACACAGTTTTCAGATGAGGTGCTAGCTTGTCATTCACAGTTATCCACAGTGTAAGGTTGGGAGGTCTGACATGAGGGGTTAAGGGATGATTTAGTGTATGAATTTGCCCTTTTGATATGTTTCTTGACATTTCTGAGTCTAGAGAGCCCCTTTGCATAAATCTTGGCTGATGCTGCCTAGAAAGGTAAGTTTACAATATAGTAGTCCCTTCCACTGGTGTTATTTGTGTAAAACTGCATCCCATTTCAGTGATTGCTGGGTGCTGCGTCTCTGTGTTATGGTTTGCAGCATTTTACACATTACTCCCTGGGCTCAGAGCCATGGAGAAAAGAGAGTTTGGAAAGCAAAAGCAGAAAGGGAAGTGGGTCTTAGTCAGATTTGCTATGAGGCAGAAATCAAGGGCAAGTCTGGAAGCTCTTGACAGAAAATGAGACAAGAGAAAGTAAAGTGGTGGCAGAGGGGCACGAATGAAAAACAGACCATTTCTGAGAACTTGAATATACCGCAGGTGAAATCCAATATTTAGCTGAAATGTTTTGCCTCCCTAAAAAAAACGTTTAAAGATCTAACACAGAGGTCTACATGCAAATCTTACACTTATAGATTAATTCAGGTCAGAAGTGACCTTGGGAGGTCATCTACTCCGACCTCCTGCTCAAAGTACAATCAGCACTGAATCCGTCCCCACTATGCACTTGTGAACAGGCATGTAATGAATACTATATCCTCAACCAAGTGTCCTGGATTAAGAAAAAAAATCGGGTATCACCTACTAAAACAGTTTGACATCTGAAAGATAAAGAATGTATCCAGCAGTAACTAACATAGGTATTCATGACACTGTCATTTCAAAGCACAGCTTTCACATGTTAGCAGCAGCCTTGTTACAGCTTTGCCTTATCTGCATTAGCACTAAATCTCAAGTAACATGCAGAAAAATGAACTACAGTAATGCTTCAGTGGTAAGGGGATCAGAGGAAACCGAAAGAAAGATGTGAGGAAAATGTCTTTAGAGTCTTCCTAAATTTTCTATACAGAACTGCAAAACATGCTATAGCAAGAAATAAGATCCCCACAGAGTTCATGTAAATGAGAGTTCTAAAAATGTGTGCTAGGTACCAGAGGATTTGTTCGTTATTAAACTTGTATTGTGTTTACCTGTGTAGTGCAAGATTGAGGAAGACTTAATTGCATACTGTGTCCTTGCCCTCTGACCTTCCTGTTAATTACATTTTGCTACAGTAAGAATTAGATGCACCATTTTCTCTTATTTCCCTAGGACTGAGACAGTTATTAATTCCTAATAAGCTTGCTTTTTCCATCTGCAGAAGGCTATATTTTCTTTTCATTGCATGCACAGTACTCCCAGAAGCTTTTAATTTGCATATATTGAAGATCACTTCACACATTTAACACTTCCAAAGTAAACTTGCTTAAAGCCACCATGTGGCTGTGCTCTGAGGTTTAATTTCCTCCTGGTCTGTAATCATAACACCCACAGAACTTAGCAAGATGAGGAGGAGAGGTATGTGTGTGTATATATATCCTCACACATATATTTTGAGTGTGTGTGCGCGCACAAGGAGCATGGCTGCCTGGTAGCTTCACCGAGGTTCATTTTTTGAAGTGTTGAATGTAAAGACTGATCTTGAACATACTTCCCACTCTCTCTTCTGTGGAGCTGTTATTGCCATGTCATATGGCTTAGTTTCCAACAAAGACGAGGTTCTTTCCTGAATCAGTGAAGATTTTTTTTAATCTTTGAGAATGTTCTTTTTATTTCAGATGGGATATTAATTGAAATTATATTCTACTCCCATCCTCACCTACTAGCTTAATAATCATCACATTGCACAAATTATTTTTAATACCTTGAAAAATTCATTAAGTGAACAAAAGATCCTGACATAAGTCATAAGATTTTTTTTTCCTCAAATGTGAAGTTAATAAAAAAGGACTTTAGAATATTAAGGTCTACTTTTTAAGCCACCTTTCTTCCCATTTTAAAGAAGGGCCTTTCTGCTTATTTCCAGCAAATTTAGACACTAAGCTCTGACCAAAGATAATCATTACACCAGAGGATTTTGACATGCGTGAACCTCCCAGCAAAAAAGGAGATTTTCAGAACGAGACTTGTTTTCTTTGTTAAGAGACTGAGCACAGAAGGCAGCAGTTAAGCCTCTTCTCAGATTTGAACCAGGGTAAAAACTACCATTTATAAGAGGACTTCTGTCCTCAGAAAAGTCTCTGTCACATAGGCAAATAAGACTGGATGGAGAAAGAAGGAGAAAGTGTAGTCTACACGGTGATAGTAGAAGCATCGTGCCCTGCTAGTGCATGCAGAAGTGCTGGAAGGGCTGAAAATAAGTTGGTGTCACAAGCACAGCTCAATTTCTCTGGACTGTCAAGCATGAAGAACATACCTTGTCTTCCTCAAAGTTCATGGCAGTTCTCCAGTGCTGGGGTATTCAGCTGGGATCACGGCCATATGTGCTCCTTCTCCTCACCCCAATGAACCAGAATTATTATCAGGCTCCCCTGTTCATAAGAAGGAACTTTCTCACTTTTGTTTCAACTTGTCCCACTGTCTGACTCCAACAAGACTTGGAATTCGAAGAAATCAATCCCGTGAAAGACTGCAATAACATAGACTTGGGTAGGGGACAATTTCTATTTTGTGGTTATTGTTGCAAACACAGCAGCAGAGTAATGGACAGATCCATTTATTCTCCTACAAACACATTTTCTTCAAGGCTTTCCCAGCACAGAAAGCCATTTTAACATAGTTTCCCGCTCCCTAGTCAGTGGCACTTCTCGCACTGAAGAGGACTTGCGGTCAGAGATGGATCATCACGCTGTGCAGGTTAGCCAGAAGGAAGGCACCCGGTACCTGCAATTATTTTGTCCAACAGGAAACAACCAGAGCTGTCAGGCTGTGCTCTGACACAGCACACCAGTGCAACCTCGGAGAAGGCTTTGTGAAAAATAGCTAAGCCAAGAGAAGGACCAGGGACAAGCCTCACCTGGGTCCCCGTGCACATGATGCCCCTTGGCTCTGGAGCAGCGTTTTCATTCAGGTCCAGCCAGCCCTCCACTGAAGGGAAACTGCTTCTCTGACTGGACACTGACCAGGCCTGGGGTGACACCTAGGAGTGGCCAGGCTGTGATCGACCCTGTCACTGTCCCTGTCCCAGCTCAGCTCACCCCACTGGGGGCTGTGGGACGGGGCTGGTTGGGAAAAACAGGCACCGCACCACCCCATGGTCCCCACCGCCCTCATCCCCAGGGCCCCACCAGCGGCATGCCCGGAATGGTCACAGCTCCATGCACTATTCAAACCCACGTTAGTTCAAAGCCATTTGTGAAATTACCGATGTTGGGAATTTAGTCCAGGTCAAGACTTGACAGACTTGCAATAGCAAAAGAAAAAAATTAACTTTTTTAGAAAAAGCTGTTTCCCTTTACAGTTAAATCTGGTTTTGCACATAGTGTAAATATCTAAACCTGCTTATGCCTATTTGCAAGGCGTTTATTTTCTACTTACCTGAGATTTTCAAGGGTAACTACATTGGTCAGAAATCAACAGCATTCTCCACTGATGGACATAAGTAAGTCATTATGTCATATCTACTAAATACTTTGATGGTATTTTTCTCTAAGTTTCTCTAGATTCATCCAGTCTACTTGACTGGTGTGTAAAATCACCCAAGAAGTCATGGGCAACTGCAACAGAAAACTGCTCATCCTTCCCAAAACAATGCACTCTCAGTACATGCTTGACTTGAAGCCTAGTGGGATTGAACATATGTTTAAAGTGCTGTTTTATGTGAACTGGCACCCTTGGTAGCTCTCAAAGTTTCACAGGCATCTACTTGTCTGGCTGTATAGAGCAGAAGCGGTTGGAAGACTAAATAAACCACAAACATCTGAAACTTCTTTTCCTTTGTTCTGTTTAACTGCAACAAAACCCCCTCCACTTAAATGTAACCAAGCCTTTCATAGACAATCACCAGTTGGCTGATTCTGACACTGCCATGAAAATCCTTCTACAGCTCATTTTAGTAAATGACCATCCATATTCAGGGTATTTATCCAACTTTGCTAAATGCCCCTATTTTACCATAAATGGTTGATTAACTGAAGCCCAGTTGTAACACGGTAACATCCCAGACATGCACTAGAGGTAAGGCAACACATAAATGCATTGCAGGACCCTGTAGGACAATTAATGGCTGTTTCCAAGAGGAAGCAAAAATGGCAAGTGTCGGCAGTGAAAAGTTTTTAGACATACAGGAAGAAGTGACATGAATTATAGTAACCTCCCTAGGGTTTCTACAGAGCTTACTGAGTAAAATAATGTACTCCAATAAAGAATAATACCTTTTCTTCATTGACAACCATCTTCCAGAAATTTTCAAAGCATGTATATTTTTCCATTTAAATTTATGGGTTGACAATAAATTAAAAAAAAAAACCCCAAACATTCTTCAAGGCTTTTTAAAACATTTGTATATTTTTCCATTTAAATTTATGGGTTGACAATAAATTAAAAAAAAAAAAAAAAAAAACATTCTTCAAGGCTTTTTAAAACATTTGACTAATGTACAGGGATTTTAAACCCTACTTGACTGTTGTATGTATATTTCACATTGTAGAGGAGCATCTAGCAACCTAACGGGATAAGATCTTGAAAATTAATTAAATCATTGGCCTTTCCATTATGACTTCCAATTACTGTCTAACATAGTGATCATATTCTGATATGTGACTGAAGGAATTCACTATTGTTTTCCACTAAAACAAATTTCTGCATAGTTAATCAAACCAGATACACTCAAAGCAGCTTGTTTGATTTAGTCTGCAGTCCACAATGATCTCTGAAAGCTTAGATTCAAGAAATTCCCAATAATCTGAGACATTTCATGATGGAAAAATTAGGCTGAAGCTACCAGTTCAAACAGGCAAGAGAATAACACAAAAAGTTTGGTGTTTGGTATTTGGTACAGCAGCACAGCAATTAATGAACATATGAACATACTATTACCATTATCATCTAAGCCCTCCAGGCTTTTTGTTTCGGTTTGGGGTTGGGTTTGTTTGTTTGGTTTTTTTAATTCATTCATGGGTGGCATCATAAACTTTGCAGCTGGAGGCCTCAGCACCAGGTTAAGAATTGCATAATGTAACCAAAATTGTCTTTACCTTTGGCATTTACTGCACACAGTCTTAAATCCAAACAGGGTTGTTAAAGATTAAAAGGAAAACAAATGGTCTTTTAAAGCCAGATAAGATAAATTATTACAAATTATGCATGTCAGTTCAAAATCATTAATGGCTCTCAGAGTAAGAGATTAAAAGACAGAAATAACCTAATTAGAAAGGATTTACAGTGGGGAGTTGAATTATTTGTGCTCAGAGCAAGACAGGATTGGATCTGAAGCGCAAGACACAACACATTGGCAATAATGATGATGATCAGGAATGTTAACTAGTACAACTCTGCTATAAACCACTCACAATTGTGTGAAAAATTGCAGAAAACAACTTGGATACAATCTCTTGTTATCCGAAAACTTAGCCCACTTTGCATTCTCTGAACAAAAAAAATGGTTAATTATGAGCTTTCAGATATTGCTTTCACTATACCTGTAGTATGTAAAGCAGTGAATTTCAACAGCAGTTTTAAACTAAAGCATGTATATTTATAAGCAACCCTTATGTTACATTTGTGAAGGGAATACTGAATAAAAGGTAGCTATACTACTGGGGTTGGATGATTTCTTAGCCATCAGCAGGGAAGCTGCAAAATAATTTTAACTGAACTGAGCACTCAAGGGTAAATTCAGCTTTCAGTTACCCATGTGTAATGCCCATGATTTGCATTCAAGAAACTGTGGGTAGAATTTGGCCTCAAAGTAGCTTGTGTTAGTGCCATAACCTTTGTTTTACAGGGAGTACAACATTTGGCCCAGAGGAGAAATACACCTCTTGTAAACGAGGTAAGCAAACGGGCACAAACCTGCTCAAGACACCACCAGCATAAATCAGAAATAATTTCATTTCCATTTAAAAGGAAACTAACACCATATGAAACAGAAATCTGCACATATTTGTTCCGATTCTGGTCTCTCAGAGGCATTTGGGATTGCACTCCTTGGATGGGTGACCCAGGTCTGTCTTCTTCATCCAAATTCATTTGTAATTTACCTATTAGATGCTGATGGTTGGAATCTAAAGAATTTATTGCTAGATTTCTCTAGAGATTAAATTCTCTAGTAATCTGCTTCACCCACGCATGGCTACAGCAATACTGCTCCATGCTAATATCATCAATATCTCTGCCTTGGTTAAAAATCTGAGAGTGGTGCCAGAACTAGTCACCTTCCTGATCTTTTTCAGTTGGGTTTTTTTTCAGCTCTCTTGATGAAAGACAAAAAGTTGTATATATTTCCAGAATAGTATACCTGCATACCTGTTTGGAAAGTATACCTTCTGAGTGGAGGACCTTGGTCCTGGTGTAGCTCATACCATAGCGTGGCACCTTGTGTTCCCATTAGCACCAGAGCCCTTCAAGCTCCCTCCACCTTCATTTCAACAATTTGAAATTTTAATGAATGAAAACATTTTATATGCACTAAGGGTATGCATAGGGCACTGTATAACATCCAGCTGTGGATTTCAAGGAAGTTTCGTATTTAAAAAGAACTTATCTTGTACACTAAACTGCTACAGTAAACCACAAAACAAACTTTTGCTTGATTAGAATAGGATTCCCATACGACTATCTTCAGCCTACCAGTAATGTCCTTGCCTAAAAATTATTTAAATGTAACACTATCAAATAGAAAAGTCTTGGGGAGTAGGTAATCATGTCCTTAACGCATTAAATTATCAATGCCAAAAATGTGTTTAGGAATACATTTTTTAATTCTATTATAGTGCAAGATTGGATACATTTCTGGTGGTGTCTATGCTTTCACCATTATTATTCTGTTCTGCATTTTCATAGTTTCAATGGGTCATTTGCAACCCAACTTATGCCCACTGCATAACACTGTGGTAATAAAAGACTTAAGAGCAAGGCTGAAGAAGCTCATTGTACTCTTTGCCCCTGCCTATAGCCAACTGGCAGAATAACTTGCTGGTCAGAGGACAGCCAAGACTCATTAAGTCTATTGTGTATTTTTATTGCTAGTTCTGGCCAGAAGGCACTGTATGAAGATGACATCCGTTGCCTTATCTAAGTGAACCTCCATTAGGAATGAGTAACAGAAATATCCCTGTGGGCACACTTCCCCTTGCTAGCATGCTGCCTAAATTTCCAACTCAAAATGTAGCTGGTATCACTGTATTTATCACGTTAACTACAAGTAAAACACTTATTTAATTATGCTAGCACTTCCTCCTTACTTCCTCTGGTTAAATCACCTGTAAAAAGAAGTTAAAAAATCATTCACTAATCATTCTCTAGTTTTTCTCTAACACTGCTAATCCAATCTGTGCAAGCATATGACTTAACTGTCACAAGGATTTTATGCAACCTTAAATGCTGCTGTGCATAGTTGTCTTCTTTCTGAACTCCTACCTGATTTACAGGTAAGGCTTTAGGTACTAAGACGAGGAATGAGTTGGTAATCCATTTGAAACACAGGGAGGAGTGTAAATGGTCCAAAGAGGTGTTAAGATTCAAACCAGTTTGAAAACAGTGAAAATAGATCCACAAATATTATAATTTTTTGTTTTAGACAAAAACTGTCTAAATCTTTGGACAGCAAATAAATTGACATTCTATCTGAACAGAGCTGAACAGCCATAATATAGAAAAAAAAAATCAGAAACTTTGATGTTATAGGGATCCCTGGACTCACTACTGCATTACAAAAAAATAATGATACTTCAGTCCTTATACTACCATGCTAGAGAAATAACAATAGAGTATTTTCAAGTTACTCTAAAAAAGACCCCAAACTGACTCTTTTACAAAAGCTTTAATACTTGTATCAATATGTTCATGAATGACTGAACTTAGGGTAAACAGAAATGAAGTCTGCATTTCAAATTCAAAAGCAAAACTCGCAAAACAAATTTTGCATAAAATTTCAGCCTTAGAGGCTAAGTAGATGCATATTCTCCTGCTAAATTTCTTTCCCAAGCCAAGGGCATATCTTGCTTTCAAACTTAGAGTACAAATAAAATGTTTTAATGAATTCAAATCATAACCATCCAGTCCCTGAGAATTGAGGAAGCATCAATTTGTCTCGTTTAGTCTATTCTAAAGCCATAATATTCCCATTTGAAGGAGATGCATCATCTGTGAAGAGACCATCTAGTCCCCATCTAGTTCATCTTTCAAGAACACAAGCATCCTCCTATTTTCACTAAGTTGCACAGTTCCTCACACATGACATGCAGTGCATTTCTGTGAAAGAAAAATCTACCATCAAGAATCCCAGCCTACTGAAATGGTCATCTGTGCTCCACTAACAAGTTATCTTTGTACTGGCAGAGGAACATAATTTAGTAGGGTTTTTTTCCCATTTGTAACTAATGCAATCCCATGTGATTCACCACAAAGACTGTGGAAAACACAGTTTCAGCTGGCAAGGGGGTTCCAGCTTGCCAGGCTGACTGGTTCAGTCAGCACACAGCACTGATCCCCGGGCAATCAAGTGTAAATTTGGCTAAAGAAGTTTCTTCATGTGCAAGGAGGCAAAAGCATGAACCCACTTCTTCCAAAGCACAGTGAGCTAACCATTTACTGCTCAGCTCCTGCCTTGAGAGCCCAGCCTGGGGGGGGGTGTCTCCAGCTGGGGGGCAACCTGGACAGCTGCTGCCTATGATGGCACTGAGGGGACATGCTTCACCTCAGCAGCTTCCTCGCTCAGCAAGGCAGATTAACCCGAGCTGAGCTCTGGAAGGTTGTAGGTATTGGAGCTGGCTAACTTAAAGCTAGTGGGGGCACCTTTGCCTTGCAGCCCACTCACCTGGCACCTGCAGAGCAGAAGTTCTCTGAAGATTACTGTGTTTTTCAGGCTGACTGTTATTCTGGTCATTGATACTTAAATGATAATTAAGCATAAGACAAATCACTTCAAGACCAAAAAAGAAAGCTGTATATCACTTTTATCCAACACAATAAATACAATTAAAAGGAACTATTGCTGTCTCTCTTAGTTTTCCCTCATATATATCAGCTGTCACTCCTTGAGCTTTAAAGTGCTTGAATAATAAACCTGCACAGAATTGAATTACTTCAGTAGCAAGTTGATTAGTTCCCACATCCAATAAAATGTCTGTGGTATCTCATATATTTGGCTTTTAATGTTGTAATTAATAAGTCTTGATCATGTGCCTCTTATAGCCACAGGTCAGTGACAACAGTGACATTCCCTTTGTCAGCAGGAAATTGAGCCTCCAAAGACATTTTCCTAAGACACTTTTTATGATAAATTGTCAGATTTGCTTCAGTCATTTTGAAAACCACTTCAAGTATATCTTCCTCCGGAGCCTCCAAGACATTTTCCTAAGACACTTTCAATTATGATAAATTGTCAGATTTGCTTCAGTCATTTTGAAAACCACTTCAAGTATATCTTCCCAGGTAAAAGCAGTACAAAGATATAAAGCAGCTTTTTTTTTTTTCTCCTTTGTGCAAATCACATTTTGGGGAGTATTTCAGATTTTTTAGGGTCATTATAGATTCCCAAGTGAAAGGCGTGCTTTGAAATGAACTGATCTCAAGTACATATCTTTCCAGCTTAATCTAGCATTTCCAATAGAGCGCCAGATACCAAATTGCTTTAAATCTGTGTAGCTCCATTGATTTCAATGGGTACATGTTCAATTTATTCCACACAGGGACTTGTCCCTTTAATTTAAAATGCTTAAAAGGCAATGTTGCAAAAGCATTTATACTCCTTTTCTTTTTAATGATGTATGCAGGAGATTTTTTTTTTAACCCTATTAAATATCAGGATCTTATTTGCTCCATTTTTTCATAGTCATGTTGACAGTATGCAAGGCTGATGATGAAAACACTGGTGGACATAAAAGTCTGGAACAGGTAGAGGCATTTTTATGAGTTATCACCTAAAACATGTGAGATCTGGTCTAGAAAAAAGGTTGGGGAAAAAAAGAAAGCAAAAAGTAGCAATGCCATGAAACCAACATTACTATTGCTACTTCTTTGGCACCCACAGTAAAAGTACACTGTTTTTTCCTATTTGTGAGGTTACCAAGGTCACCTTGTTTACATAAATGCAGTTTTAAAATAATGCTCCTGCATATCAAAAGAATTAAATACTGAAGGTAAACTAAGGCTATTAATTTCTAATTGCCAGTAAGAGTGAAAGGTTGCAATAAAAAGGGGGAGAAAACTTTGCACCTAACCCCTCTGATGCAATATGCCAAGGGAAGAGGCAGAGGGAGAAGAGGAAATAAAGCATCCTTAATGTTTGCTTCCCTTGCCTGGAACTTTGTTCAGTTACACTCTCTGGTCAAGAAATGTTTCCTCTGAATTGAAGACAAACGGTTGACAACTCTCTAATTACCAACCTGGCTGCACATACTCAACATTTACAGTCCCACTTTGCTGTTCATGTATGTAATGCTGCCAAACCTGACATTCACACATCATGGCTTAGACTCCAAGATATTATTCAAGAAGTAACATAGTTTGGGTCCTCTTCGTTTCTGTCCTAGTTTTTCTTTTAGTCTTCAGGGAGTGACTTTATCAAGGTTTTCTTTCTTTACAACCACAAGAGTTAGAAACTTATTTCAGTTAAAGCTGAAATTTTTATACAGTCATGTGTCTGCAAGAGCTGGGATGTTAAGAGAAGAAGGAATATGAAATATCATGAGACCTGCTGTTACTGCAATAAACAGTAAGAACGTATAAGACAGCATGATACAACATAAAATAGTCATACTTTCCTCAAAAAGAAGAATCCTCCAAGCTTCAGGAGGCAGGTTATTAGTCTTCGAAGTTTTACAGACTAAAACTTATGATAGAGAGATTACTGCTTTGCCCAAAATCAGAGTCAATTAAAAAAAAAGCGCCTACTTGGAACTAAAGGTCTTCATGTTTGTCACTTGCTGACTGGGAGTGAAAATGCCATCTGTAGCTCTCAGCCTCTTGCTTTGGACATGGAGTCAACATCCCCTGAAGAAATAATATGTTACCTGTTTTAGGAGACAACCGTAGGTGCTGGAGATACCAAGCACTGAGAAATGGTAAGTGAGAAAATCCAAAGCTTTGTAGCAGAGGCTGAGTTGCTGCACTCCAGCAGAGTTTTGGGGCACGTTCACACACCTCTTCTTTCTTATGTCAACACCATGCAGCAGGGTGTGGTGTGAATACATTTCAGTTAGCACCCGCTGACACTGGTAACCTTAAATGGCACGAGCCAAGGCTGGACATACCAGCCCAGGTTCAACTGCAATCAACTATTGCCCCATGCACTGTGCCTAAGTGAATAAACTGTACTGCTTCTGGGCACGAGATGGGAGACACAGTAATCCCCACCTCTTCTGACTTTGGAGTTAGCTCGCGCAGAGCCACTTCTGACAGTACAGGTACGTCCTCAGTCTCGTATCTCAGAGGACACTAACATTTCACACAGAAGCACGTGTATTGCAACTAAGGTTCATGCATTTTTGAAGAGACAGTAAAAACTTATTTTAGACCAAAGAGTGTCACCACAATTTCCTCTCATTCTTAGTATGTACAAAAGACACACAAGTTCTTGCATCTTTTGCTGGTCTCAGACCCTTCTCTATATTTAAAACACTACACAGTGAAGTTTGTTTTGACATTGTTCTCTAGTGAAAAAATTTACTGGTTATGAGAGTGTTTAAGATGACCTCCCACCTCCTCCAGATTCCGCAGTATATTTACCGTTGCTCCAGAGAGGTAGTCATTGTACTTTATAAATGTGAACTGTAATTCATTTAACAAATTAAAAAAAAATATAAAAGAATGATAATTGTATTGCATATTAGTAAGAAAGATTCAGAAAATTTGTAGGAGGCTGAAACCAAATATCTCCTTGGAAACAACCAGTAAAGAACACGGACACCAACATTAAACAATTCCAAAGACATTAAAACAACAATATTTAAAAGGACATGATTAAAAAGGAAATGAGATAAATATCATAGACTGGATAATATAAAAGAATGATAATTGTATTGCATATTAGTAAGAAAGATTCAGAAAATTTGTAGGAGGCTGAAACCAAATATCTCCTTGGAAACAACCAGTAAAGAACACGGACACCAACATTAAACAATTCCAAAGACATTAAAACAACAATATTTAAAAGGACATGATTAAAAAGGAAATGAGATAAATATCATAGACTGGATACAATATAGACAGAGCATAAGGAGATGAAAGGCAAATGAGGGAAAGAGAACAATAGCACAGAAAACATTCACTATAATAGCAGAAGAACATGAAGAAGCAGCAGTGAAATCTCCTTTTCCACCATGATTCTTGTAGGTAAACAACCTGACTGTGATGCGAAGATCCCACAATTCTGATCTGCAGCAATTGCACACGAAGATAGTTTCCTATCCTTTGGCTTTATAATGTGCTGCTTCCTAATTTGTATGATTCTTATTAAATTCATATGATAATCTGAGCTGTTTAATATCTCCTGTTTCTAATACACAGAACCTGGTAAATAATTTTTCATGTTATAAACTACAGTAACTAAGAGGGTCTCCATCTGCTAACTCTCTAAATATATTGGTTATTTGTTGTTTAAAAAAAAGCCCACCCACAAATTAAATGATTTCTTGAAAACAAGGAAAGCAGAAACTATACACAGGCTTCTGTTCTATCTAAACCAGAGATCTGGCTGTTGCATCCAGACAAGCTCATTAACTTAAAACTCATCAGGTTTAAAAGAAGTGTGGGAAGGAGCTACTTAAAAATGTGAGCAATCATAATCCTTGCTGACTGTGCACAAGGACTGTCCTTTCTTATATAAAAAACCATTCCTGGTGTCATTCAGACACATACACTTCTCACAACAAACTTTGTCTACGCAAAGTCATTTCACACCTGCTTTGCCCACACCAGAGATACCTTCATCACATCAATCTTCACTCACTGCTTTGTCATAAAAACCCTGACTCACCCTTATTCATCTCACTTGTCTGACTCACTGACTAGCAGGGACTCAGAATTTTACTGTGACAAGCATATTCAATGGAAATCAAAGTGTCTTGCCTAACCCAGATGCTTTATACAGGAAAATCTCTATTATATCAATGTTTTAAGTTTTCTTTTTGCTGTGGTTTAACCCAGCAGGCAGCTAAACACCACACAGCCATTCGCTCACTCCCCTCCCCCCACAGTGGGATGGGGGAGAGAATCGGGGAAAAAAATAAAAAAGTAAAATTCATGGGTTGAGATAAAGACAGTTTAATAGGACAGAAAAGGAAGGAAAAATAATAATAATAATGATAAAAGAATACACAAAGCAAGTGATGCACAATGCAATTGCTCACCACCCGCCGACTAATGCCCAGCCAGTCCCCGAGCAGCGGCCCCCCCCGCCAG
>NW_008794836.1:1554298-1564231 GCF_000699145.1 Aptenodytes forsteri
TCCCAGCTTCTGTGCACCTCCAGCCTTCTCAGTCGGTAGAGCATGGGAAGCTGAAAAGTCCCTGACTGGTTTAAGCACTGCTCAGCAACAACTAAATCATCGGTGTGTTATCAACATTGTTCTCACCCTAAATCCAACACACAGCACTATATCAGATACTATGTTTTATCCATCAGGATGGAAGGAAGGAAGATTTACTTTGGAGACCGCTTGATCTGAAATAAACCAGTGTTGTCTTTTTAAACCAAACCATGCCTCTTCATTTTGGGCTGGATCCACCACTACTCTTGCTTTCCGGAGCTGCCACGGCACCTCACGGGAGCAGTACCTTTTCCCTGTAGGCACCTTTGCTGAGCTACAGCTATATTTACACACCACGGCATCCCCTCCAATTAAACTATTAAACACGCTTCTGAGCCACAAGACTACAGTGCCTGATTTAGTTTGAGCACAAATCTGAGCCAAAGCAGACAAAGAGCTGAATTTCAGTTTCATAAGGTGCTATTCCCACTCAGGCAGGCACAGTATAACATCCAGCCTAAAAACTTTCGAAAGTTCAAGGCTTTTTAGAATTTTCCATTCTAAGAAAAAATTTTTTTCTCTCAATCCAGAGAAAAATGAAATGTTGAAATCACAGATTTTCAAACTCTTTCACACCACTTTGGTTACCATCCAACTTTCATGCCTCTGCCTTTCACAATGCTCCTTAACATACTCATCTTTTTCTGTCCCTTCTGCCCTCCCCAAATCCATCCATTTGCTTCTCACACCCACCTTCTCCCTCTTCCCAGTAGGGCTTCCTGGGGGTTGAAGCAGCCACGGTCAGCAACTGCAGCTGCCCCTTAGCCTGAGTTAGGGCTCTAAGTCAAAAATAGAATTATAAATCTTGGCCCCAGCCTGCTGGGGGAGAAGGGAAAGCTGTTGCCCCCCACAGATTTGGGAAGATGACTAGAACGAAGGAGCCGGAGTACGAGGCAACCTATTAGAGGTACTTGCGCGGCAGGGAAACAGATGTCCTATGGACCGAACCTCAGCTGGTTGCAGCATGAATTGAAACCGGCACAAAGAAGAGGCAGGAAGGATGAAGTAATTGCTGATCTTTACAAGCCCTATGTAAAATACCATTCATAATGGTGATGACAGTCACTTTCTGCACACAGGCACAAAGGGCTTTTTCTTCCATGGCACTCTGACAGTTTAGGCAGGAAGAGAGAGGTGGCTAGTGGAAGTAAATTGTCAGCGATCTGTCACCGAAGAGCAGATTGCTTTTCCCCTCCTGAATTTTCCCTCCTGAGTTAAGATTAGTCTCTATTGAAACCTAGGGTTCTCTTCATCACCAGCCAGCACCCATAGAGATGAAATTTCTTTATCAGATCTCTCTAAATAACTAGTTGAAGCTCAAATCATTCTGACCTTAGGAAGAGGAGGAATGGTTGTTGCCAAATAATGAAGAACAAAGCATGCTGTAAAATAAAGCTCCATAACGAAAAATCATTAGACCTATTTTTCTACATCCAGGCTGCTGTAGTACAAATTAAACCCAATGCAATCACAAGGGAATTAAGGCCAATAAAATTATCGTAAATAAATTACTAGTCTTAAAACTACTTCGATTAGTCTATATTTAGCCATGTGTACAATAACAGAAATTAATCTGAGAAGAAAAGATTCAGTTACACATGAAATGCTGCAGAGTACCAGGAGTTTCTGAAAGCAAAGGAAAGTCTCCTTTGTTTTATTTGACTTTGTTTTGATAATCACTTTGCTGTTCATCCAGGTATAATGTCATCTTCTTTGCAGAATACTAAGATCCATGTGGAAAACAGAAATGTCTGCTAATTATTTCCTTCTAAAAGCAAACAAGAGAATGAAATGTCTTGTATATTTTAATTTGAAAAATGCCAGGAAAGTTTGTTCTCTTTACAGCCAAAGTTAGAGCAAATTATTTTGGTGAGGGCTGAACGAGAGGGCGGGGGGAACCCAAGTGTCCGTTTAATTTCCAGGTGCACACACATTTTTGTCTTTAGTTGTCAAAAGGCAGCCGTTCCATAACAGGCTACAATAAATAGATGAAAAAAAGCAAAGCCTCTGTCACAGGGGCTCTGCCTTTGTTCTGTATTTGTGCAATGCCCAGAACACTGAAGCTCTGGCTTCTAAGCCAGATATAAATAAACATGGAAGGAAGTGAAAGAATAACATGAGAGAAATCAAATAGAAAGGTAACTTGAAAGAAGAAATAAAATTGTATTTATGCTGTTTAACTCTTAATTGTCTAGCTCTTTATGCTGCCTTAGAAAAAAGCCATTTTATTACAAGTCAGCAATATTTGCAATAGCCTTCTTTACAGCACTTCAAAGATCGCACCAATGGAACATCAAATACATATATATTTATATAGCAATCACACTCTGTAACATAATAGCTCAGTTTTTTCCCCATGGACCATGGCCCACTTTTACACAGTGGAGCCCATGAGAGCTCTGAGTTATATAGGTCAACATATTGAACTTCTCTAAGTATTGACAAGGAATCTTGTCATTTGTTCTCGCCAGGTAACGTGGCAGTCTTTGATATCAATTTATAGCCTCCAGAAACCTAAAATGTCTACTTGATCTCTAGGACAAGAATGAGAGCAAGGTGCCAGCCTACCTGCAGGAGAGGTCCCTGCTGGTGGCCGATGAGCTGCTACTCACCAGCCCCAGCCCGTCAGCCTTTACAAATACTCTGCCTCACTGACTGGATCCTGCAAAGCTGAATCAGACCCTTGTAGCACGGCACAACTGGGATACACCTTTCTCCCAAAAGTTACTGTTCTTACCCCTTTCAACACAGCAACAACAACCACTGAAAAAAATGTTGGCAATTTTCCTGAAGCGGAAGACTCCAACAGCGGCAATAGCATTCTCTTGAAAATGATCCACCATCCATGGAAACAAGGCTTAACAAGCTTGCCTAGCTGGCTTCTTTGCAGAGGTATTTGCGTGGTACATAACAACATGTGGCAATTAGATACAATACTTGGGTATGGATCTGTGCAACCAACCAGCCACGATGTGTTGTAATGAAGGAGGGGAAAAGATGTTACAAATACACTAACTTCATCTACATTCAACAGGGAATATTATGAACTGGTATGTAAGACAGAACAGAAGAGCAAATATGGTCCATCCAGAGCAGAGTTTGTCCTACATGGTATGATCAATGGATAGACGTGTAAAAAATATTGTATTTATTTCATTAGTACTTTTCAATTGGAGATAGCAGAAAGAATTAATGGGATAGCTGTGGTCATCTGCATATTTTGTATCGCAATATCTTAAGCAGCAGTTTCAGATTTTGCTGTGCTTTAGCTGCTTCACAAAAAAGATAACATGAAAACATAGACAAGAGAATGAAAGATGGCTGCATTCAGAGGGTTGTATAGATGTTTTTGTGAAAGTGTGGCAGGAAAACTTTGCCACAGGTAACTGTACCAATATTGCTAAGAAAGGACAGAGCTACGCAGTACAAATATATTATTATTGTGGTTTTACAATGTCGTGTCCCCTGACCAAGAAATGCATTCATGACAACATGCAGGAGAGGTGGGAAAACAAGAGACAGTAGTATCTCTGATTTCACCAGCTGACTGAAAACCTACAGAAAGGAAAGGTTAAAATGTCACAGTGGCATTTTTTTCTGCAGAGGAACCTGGCAGAGGAACTTTTGCTGTTGGTACAATTGCTGATGTGATCTGGAAAAACTGACATGAGGTTCCAGTGGAGTTATTCCCAAATCATCCATGTGAAAAGAAAGCATCTGTGTTCTGTTTTCACCAGACCACAGTGCTAGTAAGCTGGGCACCAAAGAAAGGAAAAGCTGTAGCATCATCATGTTGCATTGAAGACAACAAGGTTATTTCAGAAGACAGCAAGCCTGATATTAGTTCATATTATAATCAAAACAAATCAAGCATGGACAATTTGGATCACCTAACCAGGCTTTATACACGCAAGAGGAAAATTTGGTGGTAGCCAGTGGTAATACGATTCTGATGGGCTGCACTGAATGGCTACATTTGTCATTTAGTATTCAGAGTTCCCACGCTCAAATTCTGCAACGTCCTGTGATTGCTGATTGTTTCTGTAGAAGTAGTCAACAACTAAATAGAGAGATTATAATCGAGGAGCTTTTCAAGCTACAGCTTGTATTGGATTTCAAGCATTTGGGACGGAAACACCAACCTGCTTGCAGCTGTTGCACTTGTTGAACAGCAGAGATCAACAAAGAATTAACACTGTCACTTGTAACCACACAGTAACAACAGAAAAGTGAAGATGTCCACCCAAGTGTCATATAAAAAAAAAAAGTTTGTGAAATTTGTTGCAGGAATATAAAATAGCCTAAATAGCCTGAATCGTGAAACAGTTCAACATGCACAGTTACATAAAAACAGCCACAAAATCTGTTATAAAAAAAAAAAGGACCGATATAAAATATAGGTCTCTGCATTGATCCCAGATTAGAGCAAAGAGAATAAGCCAACTATTTTGGCCCCTATGGCTAAAGGGGAGTATAACAAATAGCAATAAAATAATCTATACAAGAAAAAGAAACAGAACTAAGGAAAGAAATGAAGATAGACACATAAGAGATGAGAGAAGGTGGTGATAGATGAAAGAAAGGGCAAATCAAAAACCTGCACACAGAACTTTTAGCTTAGCAAATTTAATAAATGTCTTTGGGTTTTCTGTATTTACGAAGGAAATGCTGCTGAACATTTGAGATTAAAGGACTACTAATTTGAGCATAGGAAGTATATTATAGGACTAAATAGTCTGAAGGAAACAGTAGAGGAAGCCAACAAAAAATCACCAAAATGCACAGAGTCCTGCTAGGAGCTGCTAAATGGAGCTAGAAGCTTGATCTGATGGCCGCAGCACAAAGGCCTTAATCCACATTTATTGTTGCAAATCTTAAATTCTGCGTGGTAGACACTCAGATCATTTGTCTGGCTCTTTTGAAATTCGCAGTGCCAGGCTGTGGGCCTCTGATCGTCAGGGAATGGCACTTTTCCCACTGAATCACTAAGCCAATGACCCGTCATCCTGTCAGGGGCAGGGAAGGGCTGCTGCTGATGGAAGACGTGTGTTTGGATTAAGAAACCTAGCAGTTTCCCCTCAAAATAGATACATTGGCCCAAACACTCTGGCTAAGTGCAAGTACCATTGCATTCTGCCTACCTCAGTTTTCCCTGTGGTTTTAATTGAAAGCTCTATTGCTTACTGCCCATCCTAAAATGTTGACTAATTCTGCCCTGCTTTTCTGGACAGCTGCTGTGTTATGGCCCAGAGGTAAGTGATGAAGTCATCTCTCCATACCCCACACTGGCTGTTTCACTTGGGTACAGAATGTCTTACTTAATGCCTGTAAAGCACTTGGAGATCCTTAAATGAAAGGCATAAGAGCACAAAATACCATCATCATTAGCTATAAGGGCCACTGCAGAGCAATGGAAAATATTCCTTTTCCCTGCCCATCTGGGGTTTTGCGCACTGCCTAAGCAGTGCTCCCATCCCCTGCCAGCTCAGAGAGCAAGAGATCAAACCTGTGCCTCTGGCATAATAGTGCAGAGCGCTAATTACAGAACTACCATAAAACATCTGCTGTAATGCATAACTATAACTCCTTGGCATGCACAAATACAGCACCTAGATGCTCAGAGCATAGCTCTGTAAGCAAATCCTGTGAACCAGAGTGTAAGCAGCCCTCAAATGAGTCTCATCCCAGATGAAGGGAGGCAGAAGAGCACAGAAAGGCACCAACCCGTTGCGCGCTCCCTTCATGCAAAGGAGTTGCAGCTACAGGCTCTGCACTCAGAGAAATGCAGGAGCAAAGCCATTGAAGCTGCCATTTATCTGCTCCCAGAGCAAGGTCAACTACCTAGAAGGGAAGGAGGGCTGTACTCAAGAGCATACAGATAGGCATCTTCCTTTCATGGCCCAGGGTGACCCAGAATTAATTGTTTGCAAGACACTGTGAAGCCTCACCCCGCCATGGAAGGCCTCAGAGAGATTATATCTGAAAATTAGTCATCCCCAAGACACAGCCTCTCCAAGACTTCCCGTGGCCAGGCACAGCTTCCCAGTGCTTCCTCGCTGCCACTGCAGAGCTGTGTATAAATAGGACGTCTTTGCTCCAGGAAAGCACTGGCATAGACAAACAGGACATTTAAGAATTAAAATAAAGCTTCTGTTCATACACATTTGGAAAGGGCTATTTCTCATCTATGCTTTGAGTCAGCAGTTACTGACCGCAGGGACCAAGAGTACTCATGCACCAAATATTATGCTTTATTGCTTTTTAGGACTGGAGGGATGTAGACACTGTCCTTCCAACATGGCGCTCTGCCTTAAAGGACTTGGGATGGCCTGTCTAAAAACTCATCCAATATATCAGGCTTATGAACTGGATGATAAACTCCATCAGGATGGAGTTTCAAGGAAAGTCATCAAATGTTCCCTCATTCCCAGCTGATGTGCATGGACTTGAAAAAGTGACACAGAAGGTGCCTGCGCTCTGCATCAGGGTCACAGGGAGAAATTATCTGCTGGAAACTTTTTGTTAGTGTGAAGCTTCTTTATGCTGCAGCCCTGATGTGTCAGAAAATATGTGCTTCAGTGCCTGCAGGAAATACATGTCCTAGCCTATTACATCTCTCTTTTCATCAAAGAGGAAACACTTGTAGCAATCATTGCTATCATTTTAAAATATTATCACATTTTAAGCATCAACATTGAAGTAAACCTATAATAGGGACCAAACCCAGACCTTGCTTTGCAAGAAAGTGAGGGACAAATGAAGCCATTAATTTCACAATAACAATTTATGTGCTAATGTGACTCGCCCTGAAGACAATCAGGCCAACATGAAAAAAAAAGAAAAAAAGAAAAAAAGCCATAAAATGGCTCTGCAGCAGTTCTGTGAGCAAGTCCTATGGAAATGTTGAAGTGCACCGAGCTGCTCTGCTATAATCTTTACAGTAAAACTGGAAATGTAGACACTTCACTTATTCGTGCACAATGGTACTAGAGGAAATGTATAAGAAAGACTCTTCAGCCTGAAGTGGAGATGAAACACTGGTTTTGATGCAAGGTTAATCAGAGAAATTGGAGGCTTTTATGCTGAGTTGCTTGGATTTGTTTTGTCTGCATAGAAGCACCTTTAGAAATGTCAGTGTAAAAATAAGAAGCTTTCACAATGCCAAAATTCAATATCAAACAAAACTGGCATGTATGTTCTAATCTCTGTGCTGGCTGTATCATATTCATTTGAAAAATCTAACTACAAAAATTCTACCTACAAAATCTGAGGAGCATACCAGGCATGTGAACAGACCTTTAACTGCATTACACTGTCAGTGCATCTAGAGGGGAGGCACTGTGGGAAAGACAGGAGAACTTCAGTAATAAGTTGAAACTATATTTGCAACTCGATGAATAAACTGAAAACAAGCTTTCTGTAGTTTGCTACAGAATGTTTATTATTTTCGTTCATGTCTCTGATAAATTTATTTTCACATAAGAAATGTTATGTTCTCTTCCTCTTTGTATGAGGCAAAATAATATTCTTGAATTGGAGACCTTCATCAAAAAAGAAATAAATGTGGCTCTTCAACACATTTCCACCGTCCAAATCGAAAGTATCTAGAAGAAATTAGGCACCATCTTTGTAACCAAAAAAAAGCTGTAACATTAACGAAGGGAAGTTGGTAACGAGCATAGACAGAAAATAGTAAAATATAAATGCATTTTTCTGCTTTCCTGAGAGAGAATTACTGGTGCTTCCTGAACACTTCTCAGTTTATTCTGCTGACCCAAAGGTCCTTCCCTTTCATCTTTTAATATTAGATTTTGGGGGATTCAATTGACCACAGTGCTCCATTGCCTAAATCAGTCAGCAACCTAGTATGAAAGGAGTCAAGAGAAAAAAATATTTTAAAAGGTGTTGCTTCCATAAAAGCCAGAGATAAAGAGATTTATTGCTTCTGTGCTCACCACTGACCCGATTCTATTGAAGACTGGATATGATGGTACATATGTGTACATAAGAAAAGCAAGCAAGAAAAAAGATCTTATCTTAGGTAAGTATATGTAGAAAATGCATTTGGAAATCATCAGTTGGGACCGTATAGATTCACAGATGTCACCATATAACTTATTCTTTTTTAAATTAATCAGTGAAATTCAGTAAGTTCTTCCAAATGAAAGAATATACAGAAGAGAAATAAGAATACCATATAAGATGACTGAGTTAGAATATAAAAAAGGAAATAATTGCTTAAAGTATCTCATAGGATCTCTGCTTAGTAATATGATGTCAAACCATTAAGGCCATGGACCATGCTTTGCTTGAGGTCTTTGGTATTCTTCCAGACACAAGGAATTTATCAAAGCCTTCAGAAACTGCATATGTAGCTTGACACTGAACCCTGTGAGCTGCTGAGTATTAAGGGAGATCAGTACATTTCTTAAAGTTACTTTTGTGAATCTTTAGTTTTCTTTAGAGAATATAGAGAAAACAACTAAAATGGTGATTGTTTTAAATACAACTCTATCCAGCAAGGAAAAACAGGTAAATAGAGAGTAATTTGGGACAGGATAAAATGGCAGGATTAACTGTTCTTAGAAAAGGAAGGATTGAGAAGAACAACAAAATAAAAATAGTGAATTTCATGAAGGAGGCTAATATATTCAGAGAACCGGTAGACCATAGCCTCATAGGGAAGAGTTAAGCCTAAAGAAATTCTGGAGAGCTAACAATTCCTTAAAGAAATTATAACAAAGGCACAGAAGAAAACTAACCCAGTGTAAAGGAGGGACAGAAAATTTAATTAGACCCCCGTTGGCTAAATCACAAGCTCTTCATTGACCTCATTTTAGAGGAAGCCGCACAAGATTACTAAGGATGGGAATAAAAGAATAGCGTCAGTATATAGGGGCAACGTGAAAGATAGCTTGCTAGCAAACAATGTAAAAGATAACAAGAAATCATCTTAGAAGTACACTAACATGAGTAAGGCTAAAAAAAAAAAAAAAGTTGACCTGCTCTTCAGAGAGAGAGGATGCCCACAAAGTTGAAGTACTGCATGCCTTTTTGCTGTCAGTCTTCACTAGAAAAATGAAGCAAAATTGATGTCAGCAGTAAAAGGCTAGAGTAGGGAATGAACACCTCAGAGAGATTTATGATTTGTTTTCAGACTCCATGAGCCTGATAAACTTCATTTTCAGGAATTTAGAACTTCTGAAAGTTCTTTCACATTAATGGCTAGTTTTGAGAATCTCTGGGAAATGGGTAAAACTCTGGAAAACCGGAAGAAATCAAATATAACGTGTATTTCTGAGACAGAAAAGGGAAGCAGTAGAAATTTACATCAGACACCTTAACCTAGTACCTAAAAAACTATCAGCGCAAACAACTTTTAAGAACTAGCAAGGAAACAAGGATATGAGTAAGTGTGAAGAACGAGTTTTATCAAATCTATCCAGTATCTTTTCATGGTGGGATAACAGGTCTTCTGACCTTAACTCTTCTGTGAGAGGGAGACTGGTAAACATCATGCACTGATTCTGTGCTGCTTATCAGGAAGTCAGAGGCAGCAATGAAGGGAACCAAAGACTAGCTCAACAACACATGTAACATTTCCTGGGCTGTCTTCAGGGTACTTATCAGGTGTTCACTTTCAAAAATCAAAAGATGCATCAGGATTAGTCCAATAGGTACCAGTTTTGATTCAATACTTTCAATAGTGGTTTGAGCAATGGAACAGAACTGGTCTATTTGTTAAATATAAAGGTGACATGAGAGAGGCAGCAAGCACAATATAAGACACCATGATTTAAAATTATCTTGTATATTGGAAGGCCACCTTTTTTTTTTTTGAGAATGGCATTC